>NC_133463.1:46941765-47260515 GCF_048565385.1 Saimiri boliviensis
ACACTCACCTGCAAATTGGAGCCTTTAATGTCACCTCTTAGTTTCTGCTAGTGTTCTCAGTGAATTCTTGATGGCAATTGTGGAATCCTCCTGCTTTCTGGAATAATATAGTTACATCCATCTCTGTCTCTCAACTTCCTTGCACAGTCTACTACCCATGTAGGTCTTCTGCTGTCATTGGTTTGTCCCCACGTGATAGTATGTTGCAGTTCATCTGGACATCATGTTGTTCATGCTGTCAGCAAATTCTTGGCTTTGCTATCCTAGTTTTCTTTTTCTTTCTTTGTGCGTGGGAGAGGATCTTGTGGGGAGGGATCCCGTAAGATATTCAGGACAGAAACACGTTCTCTGTAGCCACCATAATTTCCCAGGATCCTTTGACATTCATATTTAAAATAAAATTATAGGACTCATTATTTTAATCCTCATTACATTTTATCCGTTCCTTATCCTGGCAGCAAGTTGCCCCATAGCTCCCTATTTCGGTATAATGACATGATTGGGTAATATCCAATTTGGGGGGCTTTTTCTGTATTACATTTCTTCTAATCATGGCAATTTTGTGCCCTATGCATAAGATAGGGAATTTAGAAAATAAAGAAAACTACAGGCTTAATGCCTGATGTCATTTTTCTCAGGTAAAATACCCAAAGATGCTTTAGACTCAGAGTTTAAAATGAAACCTCTCCTTTCCTGGAATCACACTGCAAAGGTGAATGTCCACATAAAGTACACTCAGACTTGAAAGCAAGAGGTAAAACACTGTTAGAGCTTTCAAAGTGATTATTATAATTCTACATTACTTCTTCTGGTAACTGAAGCAAATCAATTTGTGACAAGGTAAAATTAGAGTTTACTAAAAACAGTTATTTTTAAGCATATGAATATATATTTAAATTTAAGAAAGGTGTTAAAGCTATCTTAGTTGTTATATCTTTTCTGGAATCTGGAAGAAAGGAATACTCATTTGAAGAAAACAGTGGTATAAAATTGGGAGGCAATCTAATTCTAAAGTAGTTGTATCTATTGCTGTGTTATAAATCACACCTAAACTTAGTAGTTTAAAATGGCAAGCATTTTATCTGTTTACAATTTCTGAATTAACAATTCAGGCTGGTATTAGCTACATTGCTTTCATTGGAGGTCACCCATTAGTCTGTCATCAGCTAGCAAATCTACTGGGCAGGTTGCTCTCACAGGTCTGGCCATTGGTGCTGAGTGTTGGCCAGGATAGGTGTCTCTATCAGGCTACCTCAAGCTTCTTCAGATAGCAAGTGCTCCATGAGGACGAGCTCTGGTTCACAACAGCCTTCCAGGCCTCAGATGTTAATATGTCATTGGGCCAAAATGAGTCACATGACTAAACCTAGGTTAATGTGGGTGAGATCCACACGATGGTGAGGAATACACTGTGGCATGCTTCACTGGGGGAGCTGATATTCTAACAGTCTACTATAATAATTATACAGAAGAAAACAACTCTGAAGGTAGCTGATGAAAAATAAGTATGTGTAGGAGAGTTGACATGAGGCAAGAGGCATAGAGGCAATCATCATAGGGCTTCCAAAGTCTGGAAGATTCTGTAATTTCTGGAAAATCTGCTAGGATTAAGGTAGTTATGTAGCCATGTTCTTACAGCAGAGGACAGGACACAATTGAACATCAGAGAAGTCCATCCCTCTTCTTCCATCTTTTCAATTTTGTCATGCTCCTTTCACTCGGTATATTTAAATAATAGATTATAATGTACTTGTAAGGTACATGGATACGCTTGGGATGCCAAGGAGAGGCCGAGGTAAACCTGCATGACTCAGCAGGATTGGAACGCAGGCACACAATTCCATGCATAATCTAAACACAGCTATGTAGCCATAACATGGGAAGGCCATCACTTGGCTCTACACCACTATTGTATGTAAAAGGTATAATTGCCCTGCTGACCCTGAATAGTGTGCTTGCGCCCAGAGAAAAAGAGAGAGAGAGCCAGAGCTGTGTTCATCTTGCAGATGGGCAGGGCAGAGCCAGGACACAGCTTGGCTTGCTTGTGCCCAGAGAGGGAAGAGTTAAGCTGTTGACCCTGAGGGAAGAACCAGCCACACAGCTGTGTGTGGGAGCAGCCAGAGCCAGCAGCCGAGACAGAGCAGACAGTGTGAGGGAGCTGCTGATGAGATAGGTGCTGAATAAAACAGTATTTTGCTTGCTTACGGCCCCCCAGGTGTTCTTTCAGCTATTAGCCACTCATCCGCCCACTCCCTTCAGACCTCAGCCGGGGCTGGAACTTAACAGTACTCTGTATAAACTTCATTTTTCAAAGAAATTTTGACGTCATCTCTATCTGCTGTACAACGAACAGACTATAGAAAACAAAAACAAAAACCCTTTCTCTGGGAAATCTGTTAAATCTCTTACTATGTGGAATCCTGTGTACCCAGCACAATTAAGAGGTATTCAGAATAACATTTGATCAGATCAGAGTTTAAATAGCATCCTTCCTTCTCTAAAACTGAAAATAAGAATCCTGCCTATTCCTAGAGGGTTATTTTCTTCAATAGCAAGAGCCGGCTGAGGCCATTTCTTGCCGGTGGAATCTGTGCATAGTGGCTCATGTCTGACTGACCTCAGGTCTTTATTCACATTATGCTGGGTGAATGTGACGGATGGGAGAGCCCCTGTGGTTTGGCCCACCAATATTGTTTCTGATGAAGGTTAACAGCGCTGGCCACTCTAAATCTTACACAGCAAATTGCTGACATCTGGTGTTTCCTCTCAAGTTTACCAGATATTCTACTGTAATTCCAGTGTTTACACAATATAAAAACACAGACATTGGGCTTATGAAAGCATTTTGTATCCATAACACTGCTCTACAAAACTGTTTAACATTTCTGAATGATTGCATTAAATACAGTCTGGGTAAACTAATTGTAGTTATAAAGCTATTGGTTGCTCTAGAAATAGTGGTCACTTATAAGCTCAAAATTGTTTCTTGAATTTATTAATAGGAGCAAAAATTTTCTCTTAATTCCCTTTAGGGAAGGTTGTTCTTTGTTTGATATGATTCACCTTATAAATTTATAGGAACTTTTACTGGCTCATTTTTTTTTCTGCATTCAGTCCACCATTGTAGTTCAGTCCTCGTATCATCTGGGTATCTGTTACTGCCGCTGCCACCTGGAACCTGGAACAAGAAAGACTAAAAACAAGGAAGGTAAACAATCATTAAGGATGATAGCACACAACAGAATCCTTTTATCTACTGTACTTAAGAGGTAATAACTATGATTGCTTATAGCCTGTTCAGTGGGAACTTGGGAAAATTTTGGAAGTCTGGTGTTTCATACAGTTATTTCAAGAGGGGGATCTTCCCTGGTAAGTCTAAGTTCTTCTCATGTTGAACAGAGAAACTTTCTATATTAAAGTAGTCATCTTTTTCCTGGGAATTTTCTGTTTCCTCTTAGTGGAGACTTGTAAAACATGTATTAGGCAATGTAAGAAAAGGAGGAGATAAAGGAGTCATGAGAAGAAATGGGAATAGAAGGAGCCTTGGTTTGTAAAGCACACAAGACAGATAATATTCTCTGATTCCATTTGCTTCCCACCCTCACTTCCTGGAATACATCAGCATTCTGACTGGTCTATGCATCCACTAATTGGATAGAGCACTGTAACTGTATGGACATTTTTAAGAAGCATTGATGATCACTCTGGAAACTGTGGTTAGAGCTTCTGCAGCTGAAGTGCTCAGGAAAGAAACAAATGTATATAATACACTTAATTTGTTTGTCCTAATTAGCAACATTCTTGCAAGAGGTTGATTACTGCTTTGACAGAGAGTAATCTAACTCTGTATCCTCCAGCTAATAAAACCAATATTAAAAAATGTCAGATTTTTATCCTTCTGAAGAAACACATGAAACTTAAATTTCTTTTCTAATTGCTTCTGTTTAGAAAGCCTGAAGACCATTAGCTGAGCTAGTTAAAGCACAGAGTTAATGAGGATCCTTTTCTTTCTTTTCCTACCACAGCCTGAAGCCCCACCCAAAGTATGTACCATTTTCCACATGACAGGCAGGTAACAAAATGTGCAAGTCTGTTACTACTAAGCTGTAAGACATCTACAAATGTTTCTTTTCAGAGTTAACATTGGTGAGAGTCTTTGTGGAAAAGAACCTCCTTTTTTTGGTAGAATTATAATACAAGTTGCTTTTACCTTCATTTCCACTATGACAAAATAATTTTATAGTCAATATCAGCCTTTTTATGGTCTTCTAACAATACATGCAGTGTTTACAATAAAAAATAAAAGATAAGAGATTTTAATGCAATTTTTCAAGAAGCATTTTCTGGAGGCAGGGTTCACTTCCAACTTGGGGGGCTAATGCATGCCTCCAAGATCTGAGGAATCAACTGAAACAAATTTTATCAAAAGATATTAAATTTTTCTTTCCTACCAGCTTCTTAAAGAAACTTGGCTCTTATTTCCTCTTGTAAGGAATTACTATATGGTAGCCATTTGCTAAAGTAACTCTGAGGTGAGTGTCTGGTGGCCTGGTCACTTCTGATAAAATACCAATTGTTTTCAGGGGCTTATATAGATTTTCTCTAAATGAATATATTTAGTAAACTTTACATAGAAGTTAATTAATCTAAAGTAGGTTTAAAAACCTACTTGTGAAATGATTATATCAAATAATTATTGGTCACTTCTCTTTCTGATTGATATCTCTTTTTGCAGAACAAAATTTTGCACCTAGAGCAATTAATACCACTAATCTTACCTCCTTGATTATTTAATAAAGACATTTCTTGAGAAAAGAGCTCACCCTTTCATTAAATGAACTTCAATCTATGAAATAAAACTTTATTAGAATTAGGTCAGCTCCTAATGCCATTGTGATGCAAATCGGTATCCCCTTTCATTTGACTTTCTGGCAGGATAGGGCCAATAGTACGGGGCGGCTTATTAAGGGCACCACCTCAATAGGGCTCCATTAGATTGCTCTGTCATTATGAGGATTTTTTTTTTTTTAGACTGAGTTTCATTTATGTTGACCAGGCTGGAGTGCAATAGCCTGATTTTGGCTCACTGCAACCTCAGCTCCGGGTTTAAGTGATTTCTCCTGCCGCAGCCTCCTTAGTAGCTGGGATTACAAGAGCCTGCCACTATGCCTGGCTAATTTTTTATATTTTTAGTAGAAACAGGGTTTTGCTACATTGGCCTGGCTGGTCTCAAACTCCTGGCCTCAGGCCATACTCCCACCTCAGCCTCCCAAAGTGCTGGCATTACAGGTGTGAGCCACCGTGTCCAGCCTAGGAATCTTATTTTAACACTATCTTATACAATATTCTGTAAAATGACATAATTTTTTTTTGGACTATGAAGTAATTAAGCTTTTCCCTTGGTTTGCTTTCTCCTTTTCATTAGCTGCCTCCTCTCGAGTCTCTGCCTTTGTCTGAGTTCCAGAACAGCAGAATCATATAGCTGTGAGACTGCTGATTTTTGCAGTCAGACATACACAGGCCTCCACCCTGGCTTCATCACTTACAATTTAACCCAGGTATATTCATAGTGGAGCTGGCTGTTACTGACATGTTCAGTAACATTTTGCTTCTAATTCTAATAATGTTAATGACATTTTGCTTCTAATTTTCCCTGGGTCGTTTGCATTATAACTGAAGATCATGATGTTTTGAATGGGGATGAGTGGAAAGGAAGAGCAGAAACACATACTTTTAGGTAGATCTGAAATACAGGTCAAACCACATGGAAGTAACCCTACCTGAGTATTGTCAATAAAGTATGAGGAAGGAAAACAAATAAATTGTTCACAAAACGTATTTTTTAGAAATTTAGTCTTTGCAGGAGAGCCTCATTGCAAGGAAGTTGTATTTGTTTTCCTAAAACAAGATGTTTTGTTTGAAAAATAATTTTGAATACCTGTTTTTTAATGATCTACAATATTGGGTACCTCTGTAGTTCCATGTCCTATCTGCACTTGGTACTATGAACACTACATAGAATAGTTAGTCTCAAGGATAATGAGTAAGAGAATTCCAGAGCCTTTGTTAGGTCCATTCTACCCTAGACATCCCTTGCATGTGCTGTTCATAGACTAGGTGCATAGGAAGCTAGAATAAATAGATAACTCTTTCAAGAGGCTTTTGACATACATTAGATAATAAGAAAGTACAGCTCTTGATAAGATTTGGATGCTTTGTCCTCTCCAAATCTCATATTGAAATGTGATCCCCAATGTTAGAGTTGGGGCTTGCTGGGAAGTGTTTAGGTCTTGGGGCTGATCCCTATGAGTGGCTTGCTGCCCTCTCCAGGGTCATGACTGAGTTCTCACTCTAATCATTACGTGAGATCTGATTGTTTAAAAGGGCTTGGAACTGCCTCCTCCTTTGCTTGTTCCCTCTCACCATGTGACACACTGACTACCTTTTACTATGATTATAAGCGTCTTAAAGCTCTCACCAGAAGCTGAGCAGATGTGGGTGCCATGCTTGTACAGCCTGCAGAACCTTAAGCCAAGTAAAACTCTTTTCTTTATAAATTACACAGCCTCGGTTATTTCTTTATAGCAATGCAAAACAACGAACAGAACTCCTCACACACAGACCAGAACACTTCATCTAAAGTAGAGACAGAACATATACTCAACTAATATTATTCAAATTACCTTTTATATTACCGTTTTGAATCAACTTGCCCACATTTTTTGGTATTTTCCTCTTTCCTAGTTTCCTTTACTTGTACCTCTTTTCTTTTTCTCTTTTCCCATCTGAAATGTCTATGGTCTCAAAAGTAATTACTTCTTGAAGAAAGTTTTCATGGATACGAAACGCTACCTAATGGAAGCCATAAGCACGGGGCCTGCTAGCATTTAGAGTGGAATAATACATATGCCAGGTTGAATCAAGTGGGAGAGAAGGTTAATCATTCTTTTAAATTGGCAGTGTTACTGGAGGTGGATTAATATGCTTTTTGAATCCCTTATGTGCTGTAAAGCTCCTCAATCACAATCACTATATTCGTGGTTTAGGTTTCGAATTAAAGGTGTCCCTTGTGGTCAGCTGGTCCAACTCCCTTAATCTCTCTGGCCATATTAGGTGATAGATTTCTCATTTTAATATATAATCGATTTTAGGGGCAATGTTGACTAAACCAGACTCTAATATGGCCACCTTGAAAATGGAAGAAACTATCTACTGATGATTACTCTCAACCCTTTTCACTGCAAATGTAGTCCTTGACCTATGTAATGTGGAAACACTGAGAAAAGTAGAATGTTCCCATGTGCCTGTGGAGCATGGAGCACTCTCAGCTTATCAGCTCCATGGCAGATCAGGCTTTGACCACATACCAAAGAACAAAATGTGAAATTGGCACCAGCCAGACTCTCTATTGCACAGGATCCCTATTTAAATTTGACAACCAGAACATTGTACAATCTGAAATTTCTTGACATCTGTTTTTCTTTAGTTTCTTCTTTGAAAATGAAAGCTTTGAGAAGCTTGTTTCATAATCCAGCCTTTGATGATCAGGCTTAACCAGATCTATCAAGTCAGTCACCAAACATTGACAAATGTTTACCACTCCCCCTGGTGCTATGCTAAGGGCCCAGGGACATCTCTGAGAGCAGCCCTGCACACTGACTGTATTGACAGTAAGAGCTTTATAGCACCTTTTCTACATGTAATCAAAGTTCAGGTAAAGGCAAGACATTGAGTCTGAAGTAAACATAGCTGACTTGCGTGATACCTTCAGTTCTAAGAATAATTTTGTCCCAAGTAGAAATTTTCCCATGGAACCAAATCCTGTCATCGTTCTGTTTACTTAATATTTGATAGTGATAATCCTAGTCTCTTTCAACCTTAGCAAGGAAACCAGCATGAGTCACTGGTTATGCTTGTCCATAGTCCATAGGTAATGGCATGATACAATTGAAGATGAGAGTCAAAAGTGGAAAAAGCAGTTTTGAATATGTTAAATAAGACAGGGTATTTTTTTTTAAGTTTGAAGCTGGTACAATATGGAATGAAGAGCTAATAGAAGTTTTTTAATAGGCAAGGAGGAGTTTTTTTTTTTTTTTTGAAGATTATGTTTAGCAATTGTATACAAGGTAAAATTATAAAGGAAGCAACTATATACATGTAGGCCAGTAAGAACACTAACTTTGTAGGACACTGATATTTTATTTTTTTGAGACAACATCTGGCTCCATCTCCCAGGCTAGGGTGCAGTGGTGTGATCTCAGTTTTTGGCTCACTGCAGCCTCTGCCTCCTGGGCTCAAGTCATCCTCCCACCTCAACCTCTTGAGTAGATAGGAGTATAGGCACCAGCCACCATGCCTGGCTATTTTTTGCATTTTTGTAGAGATAGGATTGTCTCAACTCATGAGCTCAAGCAATCCTCATGCTTCAGTGACCTTGGTATTTTGATGGTACATTCTATAGTAATGGAAGTTAAGTTAGGAAAGAGAGAATAATCTATAGCCATTTAAATTAAGGGTTTGCAAATTATGAGGTTACATGGTGCCTGAATTCAATTAGACAAGATCTGTTGAGCACCTACTATATGACAAGCACTATGTTTATGTGTCAGAGTTACCAGGATAAACAGAGCTCAGAGGAACTCTAAAGGTACTGTCAGAGATATACAAACAATTCATTATAATCGGATAGAGATGTGCTATTTAATGCATCATAAAAACATTATTCTGCAAAACAGAGGAGGAAGCAGGTAACCCTGCTCAGAGATGTGGAACAGGACATCAATAATGAAGATATCTTTAAATTGCATTTTGAATGTGAGTAAGAATTTTCCAGTGATGAAAAGGTCAAGGGTATATCAGCCAGAAGGGACAACCAGGAAGTGAGAAAAAACAATACAGCAAAAGATATATATATATATATATATATTTTTTTTTTTTACTACAGCATAGGGTGGATGCTTCTGCTTGGTGGAAAATAAAGCATCAAAAGTAGGTTGAATTAGAAGTATAATAAAGTCTTATATGTTCTATCGAAATGATAGGTATTTTTCAACAAAATTGATAACTTACGAATATTATAAAATAGATGCTGTTGTGTAAGGTATAAAAGAACACTAAAGCAAAGTGGTACCAAGCATATAGCTTATTGGTCAAAATTATTAAAATTTGTTTTCCATGTTAGACAATATTACTATTCTTTAACATTTTCTTTTTCCTGAAGCAAGGCCATTTAGTGAAAATGTGTGGTCTTTTTTTTTTTTTTTTTTTAATCTTGGGAACTTTTGCTTTAACTTTTACTCTATATTTAAAATGCAAAATCTAATATTATAAATTTTGGATGCCTGGAGTACCTGCTCATATTTTTTCTTTTTTAACATGATGGGGAAAAGGTAAGTTTGCAAGGTAGAATACTTTCTCTTTGTCATTCCCGTAGATGGGTCTATGGAACAATTTTAGGCACATTGCATAAAAATCATTTGAGCTATTTGTTAAACTTTATTGCCACAGATTCTGATTAAGTCACTATCAGGAGATATCCAGAAATACGTATATTGAATTAGGATGACAGGATGATTATAGTACACAGATAGCTTTTGGAAATCATTCTATGGTCTTTCAAGAATGCAGAGGAATCATGAGGGAGGTTTAGAAAAGATTCCTATTGTTGAGATCGACAACCAGGTGAACTTTTGGAGTTCAGAAAATAATTCAAAGTTGCAATTGAAATTATTTTTATTTATCCCTTCATTCATTCACCTAGTCCCTTAACAAATATTTTTTGGAAGTCAAATATGTTCCACACATAGTACTAAATTGTGGTAATACAGTAATGAATAAGATACCATCCTTGCCATTAGAGCTGAGATCATCCATAAAGGGCAAAAGAGAGTTTAAAAAGCAACATATTTTCCCATACGCCATGGAATATTATGCAGCCATCAAAAACGATGAGTTCGTGTCCTTTGTAGGGACATGCATGAACCTGGAAACCATCATTCTCAGCAAACTGACATAGGAGCAGAAAATCAAACACCGCATATTCTCACTCATAGATGGGTGTTGAACAATGAGAACACATGGACACAGGGAGAGGAGCACTACACACTGGGGTCTGTTGGGGGAAATGGGGGAGGGATGAGGTGGGGAGGTGGGGAGAGATAGCATGGGGAGAAATGTCAGATATAGGTGAAGGGGAGGAAGGCAGCAAATCACACTGTCATGGGTATACCTATGCAACAATCTTGCATGTTCTTCACATGTACCCCAAAACATAAAATGCAATTTAAAAAATAAATAAATAAATAAGTAAAAAGCAACATATTTACCTCCTGGGCAACAGAGAGTGCCCAGTGGACAAGAATGACAAAGAATGTCCAGACTATGAGGAAGTATTAAATAAAGATGTTATTATTGTTAAGATAAACGACTTTTGAGATGGAAAGGTTGATCAATAAGATTAAATGTTGTAGAAAGTTGACATACGACAAACAATATTCATTATATTTAGCTACACAGTAGTTGCCAGTGCATGTGATTCTAATGGAGATAAGTAAGAGGAAAATAGCTAGATTACGGTGAGTTATGAGGTACGTACAAGGAGAGAAAATGTGGGCAATGAGAAAAGTGACACTTTTGCTAAATTCTTCTGTAAAATTAGGAAGAGAGAAAAAAGCAGAAGAATGATTTTGCATTAAGTGTGATCACTTTTTAATGAGAAAGAGGGGCAGACTTTCACATGTTCATATGCCAAAGTGAAATTGCTAGTAAAGAAAATGTTTAAAAATACAAGTGAGATGACTGGCTGGGCGCAGTGGCTCATGCCTATAATCTCAGCACTTTGGAAAGCCAAGGCAGGTGGATCACGAGGTCAGGAGATCAAGACCATCCTAGCTAACACCATGAAATCCAGTCTCTACTAAAAATGCAAAAAAAAAAAAATGCAAAAAAAAAAAAATTAGCTGGGCATGCTGGCACATGCCTGTGGTCCCAGCTACTCAGGAGGCTGAAGCAGGAGAATTACTTGGACCTGGGAGGGAGGTGGAGGTTGCAGTGAGCCGAGATCGCCCCACAGCACTCCAGCCTGGGCAACAGAGTGAGACTTTGTCTCAAAATAAATAAATAAATAAAAAGTGAGATGAGAAAATGAATGAAAAAATTCAACAAAGGGAGAAGAGATATTAACAAAATATGTAGAAAATTGTCCTTGTACATTAAGAGAATTAATTGGGGTGTTTTTCCTTTATGGTATGTGTCTTCTCTTTGAAATAAGAGTTTGGTAGGAGGTGGTGTCACCTGGAAAGTCTGTGCTCATAAAATATCCCACATGCTCACCTACATTTCTCTTACTCCATTGCTGTTAAACTGGAGTTATTTAATTAATTCTGGCCAATGGCAAATGTGGAAAATGATGTTATCACTTCTGAGTTGAGGTCATTGAGAACCATTGTCCTTCCATCTGTCTGGCTCCCTACCACAGAGATATTAGAGGCCATATATTCCAGATAGCCTGGCTCTAAAATGAATCGGAGCCACCTGATTTGTAATGGGTTTCATTTAGCTTAGTAATAACTTTTTATTATTTTCTACTAAGTGTCTTCAGTTAAATAGATCTTCTACTATGAGAACTTGAAGAGAGTGATAAAGACTAAAGTAGGGAAGTGAAAGGAGAGAGGGAGATGCTGGGAACCTATGAAAAGTGCCAGGCAGTTGAAGAAACCAATATATTAAATGGTATGCAAAGAAACTGAAGTAAGAGAGAGCTAATATATGGGAGTCAAAAAGAAGTCCATCTGTATACAATCCCAAGAATTAAGGAGTATATAGAGAAACAATGTTAAAAAAAAGAATCATCAGAAATTCAGGTGGTATGTCAGAAGAAATTATAGCATTGCCATGAGATGTACAGAAATATAATTTTAAAATAAATACCACTTAATAGATTCAATTGTTTCCAAAAGGCTTATAAAAGTGGGGGAAAACAAAAAGCCCATTTGATTTGATGAACAAATCAAATCAATTCAATTTCTGATGATATATACACTGAATTTCTGATGATTCTTTTTTTTAACATTGTTTCTCTATGTACTCCTTAATTCTTGGGATTGTATACAGATGGACTTTTTAACTCCCATATATTAGCTCTCTCTTACTTCAGTTTCTTTGCATTTGATTTGATGAACAAATCAAATCAACATAAAAGGAGCCATTTCAGTAGCGTTGTGGGAGCAGAGGCATTGTTACAGCAAGGGAATTGCGAATACAACATGAGGAAAATTTGACTCATTTCTAAGAAATGACAAGGGATACAGAGGGCATTTCAAGGAAAGGGCTAATGAAACAAAGGTTCTTTTTAATTAATTATTTATTTTTTTAGTTTAGGAAACTTGGACAACTTTTAGGCCAAAAAAAGTTAGTACTCCGAGACTAAAGATAGAGAAAACTACCTTAGGTAAATCATTAAGGATTGAATTGTGTCCATCAAGTTCGTATATTGAAGACCTCACTTTCAGTATGACTGTTTTTGCAGAGAGGAACTTTAGGGAAGTAATTATGGTCACATGAGTCCCTTGGGTGGAGTCCTAACCCAGTAGGACAAGTGTCTATATAAGAGGAACAGGTACTTGAGGTCTCTCTCCCTTTCTGCACATGCAGAGGAAAGGCCCCCTGAGTACACTGTGAGAAGGCAGCCATCCCCAAGCCAGGAAGAGAAACCACACCAGAAACCAACCCTGATGGCACCTTGATCTCAGATTTCTAGCCTCCAGAACTGTAAGAAAATTAATTTATGTTGTTTAAATCACATAATCTCCATTTTGCTATAGCATCCCAAGCTGACTAATACCAACATTTATGTACATACATTTTAACATATAAAGAAAAAAATATTGTGAGCCAGAGACTGTATCTTGAAACAAAAGTACATCAACATGTAGTGTTTACAACTGTATGCATTTTGTCAGGGAGATGTGAAAAAGAGGCAGTCACATAGCACTTCTGCAAGTGGACTTTTCTCATCCTTATAAAAGTAACCTAGAGGGTGGAGGATAGATTTTGAGAGAAGCATGATAAAGTCCTCTCTTTAAAATAGTATTAGAACTAGCAACCACTGAAAGGCACACCACTAGAATACTCTGTCTTCACGATAGCCATAGGACATCATCTGCAAAATGTCCTATCATTATAAAGGGGACTATAAGTAAATATATGTAAAAATTTTAAAGTTTACTTGAACATTTTTTATGCTTTTTGATGTGTGACATTTTAACAAATATTTTAGATTTTTATTTTAGCATTTGTATTCTGAGAAAGATTCTGAAAACAAATCACTTCAAAAAGTTAGTGGCATTTAAAAATTTTGAGACCGTAGCTTAGCTCATTTTACTCATTTGAAAATTATATTTTTAATTATAATTGGAAAGTATCATATTAAACTTTATTATTTCCCATGGCTTTCTAAGCACGATGTTTATATTTTGTTCAGTGTATTTTACCTGAAAATAGTCTCAAGATTCCATGAAGTCTTTGGTTTCTTATACATCTACTATCTATCATTACCCAAGCAACTGAGAAACTAGCACTATTTTTCTCCTGTTAGATTCGCCTTGGATGATAATTAGAGTAAACTCAACATTTTAGGAAACTTAATAGATATGCCAGTTCTGGAAGCTTAATTGGATCTTCCCTTTTTCAAACATATTTTATTCTGGAGAGAGTGATTTTTTTTTTTTTTTTTAAGACTTCTTGCCTCAAAAGAAAGGGTTCTTTTCTCTTTGACTATTTTTTCTACTAGAGGGCTGGGTGCCCCAGGGCTGACCCACCCGAGGTCCCATTGTTAGCACCTGTATTATATCTACTGGTTTGGGGTTTCTTTTCATATTTAACAGGCATGCCGTACGGCTTTCATGTATTTTTTTCTTTTTCTTCTCCATCCTAAGATCATCCTGCTCTGCTCCTCTACTTTTTCCCTAAGTCTCCTTTGACCACCTAATGTGGCCTGTTAAGTCTACACAGCAGTGCTACAGGGATAGTAAAAGTGGACCGACTCATGGCGCACGTGTTCTTTAGAGAATTTCTCTTTCCAAGTAAATATTTCTTCCCTTTGGGCAGTATTCCATCTTTCCCTCTTTAGATCTTAAAAATATATTCCATGAGGCCTGTCATTTAAACCTGCTCCTGGGACAGATTACAAACTATAAAAGCTCCAGGAAGAATATTTGAAATACGAGGTGGCATCTAGAAAGACAAAGCAAGTGACAGAAAAACTCCAAGGGTTTGAATGTTCAGCAAAAAACAAAAACAAACAAAAAAAAAACACCAAAACACCGCCACCACTAAGGATTATTTCTTTTTAGCATATCTTTTGATCTTAAAATTCAAACTGTATCTCTCAACTAATAAGATATTTTGAAAAGAAATTGCAGGGCTTACTGGTTTGGGCTAAGGTGGGGAAGAGTCATGGGAGTGGGCCTGACAGCAAAATCGTCATGATTTTAATTGTGGCTGAAATGCAAAAGAAGGTCAGTCACAGAAAATGCAGCACTCTTTGCATAGTAAGAAGGCCAGTTATCTCTTGCTAACTAAATATTTTGCAAGCTATAAATAGTATTTTCATAAGAAGAGACTTTACAAGTGATGTCCCTATTTCAGTGTTTTTCTACCTCTGCTAATTTTCGGAAAATTTTAAAAGTGAAAAAGACAGTTAAAGTTGAACCAAATAGGAAAAAATTTTCCATATTTTAAAAAAATAACTTGGCCATCAAAAAAATAATTGCTCAAGTTTTCTTTATAGTTTGTTTCAAATTAAGATGCACAGAAATTTGTGGCATGGTATATTAAAAGATTATAAGCTTTGGAAATCAAAAGACTTGAGTTTAATTTCTGGTTTATCTACTATAAATGGTACAATCTAAGTCTCAAATTTTTGTCTGAAAAAATGGGAAGATTATTATATAAAACCAATAGGAAAGGTAGAGAAAATGACATAAAGTACTTACAGTACAGTGCGTCTGGCTTATAAAGCAATTGTTACTCTAATATTTTTGAGTGTCTATTATCTAGTAACTATAGTAGGGTTGAATTTTTAAAATCAGAAATTAAATTCTAAATTGCTAAAAATATTTCTCTATTACATGCAAAAGTGGCTTTACTAAACAAAACAAGTGTAGATTTGTTAGAATATTTTAACTGTCCTTTGAGGAACAGAAAAACATTGACTACAAACGATCATGAGGAAACATCTCTCTTTTGTCTTTGCTTTTTAATTATTTATTTAATCATTAACCATTTCAAGATTTTGTTAAGGAGTTTGTGGTATATTTATGGTTAAACATAAGGTCAAATGCAGGAGAAATATAAGTATAGAATACACAAACACTGTAATGTCATGCAATGATTATTAATTTTGATATTTTGAGCACTGAAGATAATCATATCTTTTACTAAAAGAAGCAACTAATTTAAAAGTAATTGCAAACATTTGAATATGAGTAATAAATAATTGGTTTGTCTGAATTATAAAAAAATAAAAAATATAAAAACTAGTCTCAGCAATAAAATTAGAATTATTCCAAAGAATATTACTGATATGAGAAATACATTCAGAAAGAAAAACAAGAAATCTCAATAAAAGTTAAATAAAGAAATTTAGACATTTATGATTTCAAAACAAATTACTGAAATAAGCAATTTAAATGTCAGACTAGCTAGCTGTACTGGGAACATATAAATGATCCACAATATAAGTGTATTTCTCAGAATAACAAAATGAATCCAACTCAGTGACAAAACAAAATAAGCAAGAACCGAAATTATATGAATTTTAAACATACGAAGGAAAGGCAGTGTAATATATCTAAAGTAATTTGTAACTGAAAATGGCATAATATTCTTGAAGATAAAACTATGTAGATATGGAAAAAGAACACTATTATGTTTACTGTTTGCTAAATTATGTAAATAACTATAGCATTTTCTATTTGTTTTAAAAAACATGAGGCAGAATACAGAAAATGATTGCAAGACACAGAAGCCATCCCTTTCATAGTTGTTCTCATTTAAAAAAATCTATTATGTGCTGAGTATTGCACAGAATTAGACTGCCAATAGATATTTTTACATAAAAGGCACTGAAAATCAGATCCTCTTCTTAACCATCTGCCTCTTTCAAAGGGCAAAGCAAGGCTGAGGGGGATTTTATGTATGGCTTAATGTAAGGGTTTGGCTCCAAGTCCCAGGTAAGAATGCCAGAGAGTGTGACTGGACTAGTATGTGGATTTCTTTTGTCTAGAGGATTTTGATCTGAAGGACTCAGGAAAAGCCTGGCCAAAAGTCCCACTCGGTCTCCTCCTACCTTGAAGGCCAACATTTAACTTTTACTCTTTTTAAGTTGGGGGTCTGGGAATGGGAGAAGACCAAGATAGAAAGTAAACTGAATATTTTTCCATTTGTTCACAAAGAAGCTGGATTCCAGGCTTGTTTAATTATCTACTTTTTATATAATGTCTAAGAATTGCATAAGATAAGCATAAAAGACCTCAGCTGCATGGTTAAACTAAATATTCTTGCCTTCATAAAACATAGCAGTATATCCTTTTCAGATTCAGACAAGAAGGGACTAAGTGAGATGACTTTGGGAGATCCTCTGAAAAATTAACAGGTGAATTTATAATTACTATTTACAGATGAGAAAGCCAATATAGTTTTATAATTTCCACTTGCCACTCTCCTGGAGCAAATCTTCATACAAGTTTTGATTCTTAGCTTCTTATCTCAGACTTCCTTTTATAACCGAGATATACAAAACTGTTTATCTTATTTGTGGAGATAGAATATATTGTTAAAAATAGAAATTCCTGGAGGATTTACTCAAAAGATATCTATTGAATTTGTACATTGTGTCATATAGTGTTTAAGGCATGGGATAATGTTGGGAGCCAATTCTCCATGGGTTCCTTGTGTTTCTGTGTATCTTGCAAGCAGATGTATTGGAAGACATTGTTCCAGACTGTATTTTCAAAGATATTTGTATAGTAAGTAGCTTTGGAAGGTAGATAATGCCTCTCCCCAGGACAAAAAAAAAAAAAAGGTTTGTTATATAAGAAAAATAATGTTTTGGAAGACAGTGTGGCAATTCATCAGGGATCTAGAAATAGAAATGTCATTTGACTCAGCAATCCCATTACTGGGTATATACCCAAAGGATTATAAATCATTCTATTATAAAGACACATGCACATGTATGTTTATTGTGGCACTCTTTATAATAGCAAAGACTTTCAACCAACCCAAATGCCCATCAATGATAGACTGGATAAAGAAAATGTGGCACATTAACACCATGGAATACTATGCAGGAATAAAAAACGATGAGTTCATGTCCTTTGCAGGGATATGGATGAATCTGGAAACCATCATCCTCCGTAAACTGACACAAGAACAGAAAACCAAACGCTGCATATTCTTACTCATAAGTGGGTGTTGAACAATGAGAACTCATGGACACAGGGAGGGGAACCTCACACACCATGGTCTGTTGGGGGGTGGGGTGATATGGGAGGGATAGCAGGGTGTAGGGGGATTGGGGAGGGATAGCATTAGGAGAAATACCTAATGTAGATGATGGGGAGATGGATGGAGCAAACCACCATGGCATGTGTATACCTATGTAACAAACCTGCATGTTCTGCACATGGACCCCAGAACTTAAAGCATAATAAAAATATTGATTCTATAAATGGAAAAAAAAGAAAAATATTTTAAAAAGGAAGAATAATTTTTACCCCCAGGGCAAAGGACAGGTTTGTTTGTAGCCGATTGCAAAATATTTGAGTTCTTTATTTGACGGTTTCTTATTGTAGTGGTTAATACTGAGTGTCAACTTGATTGGATTGAAGGATGTAAAGTATTGTTTCTGGGTGTGTCTGTGAAGGTGTTGCCAAAGGAGATTAACATTTGAGTGAATGGACTGACAGAGGCAGACCTACTCTCAGTTTGGATGGGCACCATCTAATCAGCTACCAGTGCAGATAGAATAAAGCAGGCAGAAGAAATTGGAAGGACCATACTTGCTGAGTCTTCTAGCCTTCATCTTTCTCCTATGCTGGATGCTTACTGCCCTTGAACATCAGACTCCAAGTTCTTCAGCTAGTAGACTCTTGGATTTCTACCAGTGCTTTGTCAGGGGCTATTAGGCCTCCAGCCACATACTGAAGGCTACACTAAAGGCTTCCCTACTTTTGAGGGTTTGAGACTAGAACTGGCTTCCTTGCTCTGCAGCTTGCAGACAGCCTATTGTGTGACTTCACCTTGTAATCATGTGAGTCAATACTTCTTATTAAACTTCCCTTCATCTATTCTGTTAGACCTGTCCCTCTGGAGAACCCTGACTAATATACTCATCTGTGATGCAAATTCACCATGTACATAGTACCTACCTGGGTTGCAATGCATTACTCTTGTGGGACTTGAGAGGCAAGGGGAATTGATACAAACATTCACTTATGCTTCTTGCTGTTCAGTGAGTAATAGAGTCCCTTGTCACTGAACCAGAAGTCTGTGTCCTCTGCCAGCATCCATAAGACTGTAAAAGGCTAATTTGATAGGTAGCAGTTAGTGTAAAATCACAGACCTTTCACAATTCCTGACAGATGGAAGAGTAAACAAGACAAACAATACTTACGTTCCTATAACTTAAATTCTAATTGGAAGTGAATAATAAGCAATGAGATAATCAGTATTTTCATTTCAGATGAGAACTTGAAAAAAATACTCTGATAACTGCCGTGAAAAGATAAAGCAGTGGGGAGCTTGACTTCTGGAATGGCAGAGTAAACTCTTCCAAAATTCCATTTCTCCATAGAAGTATCATAGAAGTATTGAGAATATTGCCAAAACCTGTCAAAATGATTATGTTCATAACTCCAGAAATTAACCAGAGTCTTTCAACAATCCAAGGACCGTTACTCCTCAAAATGGTTGAATGTTTGTAAGAATAGCAAACCTTGTGGAGGTTTAACTTGCCCTGACTCCTCTAACTCCTTTCTCACGTTGGTGGTAGTCTTGAAAGTCAGTAGTCTCACAACTAATACATCTGTGAAAACCAGTAATGTAGCAGCCACTGGAAGGAACAGGATGGGTTTAGATCTCTCCAAAAGCCCCCTACAAATAAAATGATCACCATTTGACTTCCTGGCAGGTCTCTGTAAAGACCTAATCAGGTTTCTTTCTATTTGATCTCACAGAGATTTTACTCTGTCCACACAGTCCTACCCATAGAATAATTTTCAAAACCAATCAGTGGCAATTGTTTAACATCAGTCTGCCTGAGGTAACATTACCAGTCTGGGCTAAGAAGAAGCTCACAAAAAAAAATTCAAAGAAAATAAATGAGAATAAGATGTCAAAAGGGACTTCGAAAAGCTCCAACAGATTTCTGAAAAACTGTAGAAGTCCACATGCATGTATAAGATGGTACATACCAAGTCTGCGTGCATGCTCAGGAAAGGCCCAGAAGGTCCTAAACTCTACTTTAAGATGGCCTTGAGGTTCTTCAGAAGCAGCAAGAGAAGGCTAAGGCAGAGTTGGAAATGTCTTCATGAGGTGTTTTGTTTTGTTTTGTTTTTTAAGACAGAGTCTCACTCTGCCACCCAGGCTAGAGTGCAGTGGTGTGATCTCGGCTCACTGCCACCTCTGCCTCCCGGGTTCAAGCGATTCTCCTGCCTCAGCCTCCCAAGTAGCTGGGAGTACAGGTGTGTGCCACCACACCCAGCTAATATTTTGTAATTTTAGTATAGAAGGGGTTTCATTTTGTTAACCAGGATGGTCTTGATCTCCTGATCTCATGATCTGCCCACCTTAGCCTCCTAAAACGCTGGGATTACAGGTGTGAGCCACTGTGCCCTACCCTTCTTGAGTTTTAAAGAGATGCCCTGATACATATACAGAGACTTTTGCAAAAATTTAGGAGGCTTATTTGTTTAAGGTATTTTTAAAAAATCTTTTTCCAATTAGTATCTGACTATTAAGCTAAATGAACAGTGACTTCAGTGGCTGCACAATAAAATAATGTAGATATTGCAGAATTATCTCAGGAAAGTCACTACACAAATTGCAGATACAAAAACAAATGCTGGGGAAAGATTTCTGGTTTCCAGATATGACACATTATTTTATGGAAAATTTATTGTTTTCAAAACAAATTATGAAACATGTAAAGAAATAAAGTACATTATACAAACTATTTTGTCAGTAACAAAGTCCATCAATAAAAGCAGCTATTAAAACTATGTTTACAATATCTAATGGAAACCATATTTAAAGAACCAAGAAAGGTGGAGAACAACGTATGACCATATAAGGAATATTGAAATACAGCCTTCTCTAGACTTTCTGACTTAACCAAGAAGGGAAAAACTGAGAAGCACTAATGAGGTCACAGCCTGGGAAACAGTCTTACCAAAAGACGGAGACCTAATCGTGGGGCTGTAGAACACTTTCCTTTCTCTGCATTCTACCACCACATCAGTAATGCTCCTATGTCGTAACAGGAGGACACAAGTTAAAGAAACACCTGTTTCAAACCTTATTTAAAAACAAGTCATTAGAAAAGCCCAAAGATAAAAGGGGAAAGAAAACCAAGGAAACCAGAAGAAATTTTGGCCTCTAATACTGATATCTACAGCAAACGATAAGCACCAAGTAACTCCGACTCAGATAAACAGAAAACCTCACACTAAGGACCTACTTACTGCAGTTTTTTTTTTTTTTTTTTTTTCTCAGCACATTAAGACCAGCTTTTCAGAAAATTACAAAATGTACTGAAAGACAGAAAAAACACAGTATCATGAGACCAAGCAACCATCAGAACCAGACCTAGATATGACAGAAATGATGGAATTATTAGTCTGGGAATTTCATGCAATTATGATTAATATGGTAAGAGTTCTAAGGGAAAAAGAAAACATGCAAGAACAAGTACATAAAGAAGAGCAATAAAAACTCTTGAAAGGATCAAAAAGAAATGCCAAAAATAAAGAAAAATACTGTAAAATAAATAGAGTATGTATTTGATGAGTGAGTTCATCAATAGGCTAGACAACTGAGGAAAGAATCAGTGAGCTTTAAAAACTTTCAGAACATAGATGCAAAGAGAAAAAAGAATAAAAATAACCCGGAAAATGTAAAAATGGTGGGACAATTAAAAAGGGTACAACATACATGTAATAGAAATATCCGAAGTTGGGAAAAGAATTCATAGAAACAGAAGAAATGTTTGAGGGAATAATGACTAAGAATTTCCCAAAATTAACAGAAATGGAAACACAGTTTCCGGAAATTTGGAGAAGAGCAAGCAGGATAAATACCAAAACATTTGTACCTAGGCACATTATTTTCAAACTGAATAAAATTTAAAACAAGAAAATCTGGAAAGAAGTCATAAAGAAAATCTAATTTTTTTTTTTCTTTTTGATGGTTAAAGGTAAGAATGACTTTAAACATCTCTTAGGAAACCATGTAAGCAAAAACTCATTGAAAGAGACAAAAACACAGTATGATGAGACCAAGCAAGCATCAGAACCAGACCTAGATATGACAGAAATGATGGAATTATTAGACGGGGAATTTAATGCAATTATGATGAGGGGAGTGAAGTATTTAAAGTATTGAAATAGAAAACTGACAGCCTAGAATTTGGGAACCAGAAAAATTATCCTTCAAAAACGAAGGAGAAATAAATGCTTTGTCTGTAAAATAAAAAGAAATTTGATGGAATTTGTGGCCGATAGGCCTGCCTCTATTAACATTTCTGTGCAAGAAATGTTAATAGAGGTAATTTTGAAATAAGAAAAAACTCATAAATGGGTGCTGAACAATGAGAACATACGGACACAGGGAGGGGAACATCACACACTGGAGCCTGTTGTGGGGTGGGGGAACAAAGGGAAGGATAGCAGGGGATAGGGGGATTAGGGAGAAATACCTAATGTAGGTGACAGGGGGATGGATGCAGCAAACCACCATGGCATGTATATACCTATGTAGCAATCCTGCACAATCTGTACATTTACCCCAGATCTTAAAGTATAATTTTAAAAAGTAGGTTTCCAGAATTGCCTAGTTATAAAATCTTTTTATTGTTTTAAATCCAATATTTTGAAACTTTTTGATGATAATCAGACATGCAGTGAAATGACAATATGGATTTATCTGCTATTATATCACTTAAAAACAGTAGAAAATAAAATTTACTTTCACGCACAAAAAATGTCAAAAAGTTAAATCCATATAATGAAACAAAAACCATTAGAGAAAAAATAAGTGAGGTCATGTTGAAAGCTTGAAATCAGCCATGATGGAAGTATGTACCTGGAGGAAATTGTTGCATGTTACAAATAAGAGACTCAGAGTCCTCTGTCCCTGCTGAATGGTTTGTTGAACATTTACCAGCACCCACACGAGGAAGTTTATTCTTTTCTTCTGTTTTTCAGGTGATTATATTTCAAAGTAATACATATATGGGCTAATAATTTTGTCTTTCTGATTTTATCAGTCATGTTAGTGGGAATGTATCTCCAATTTATAGTAATAGATAACACATTGCCATATTTACGATTCAGTAATGAGTTTCCATTTTTTTTAATCTTAAGTCTAAGTCTGTTATTATTGTTATAATTGATATTGTTTCTTCTCCTCCTACTCTTACTCCTCCTTCTTGTGATGATGATTAATATAATTATTGTTTCTCCAACAGATAATAGTTTTGAAAGATACTGTATCAGGGACTGTCAGCTTCTTAAAAGAGAATTTCTGCCTATTTAATTAAAGTAAAAATGCTCTCACATTGTACAAACTTCAGAAGCTATTTAAAATGTGGTAAATAGATTCCACTTTTGTTCCTACCTCTACCACTTAGTTTCTATCCCCTCCCTCAACAGGTAACTCTAGTCATTACTTATTTTTGTGTTTTATAGCCTCTATTTTTTAAATGTACGGACAAGCCAATGTTAATATCTTTTTTCTTTTTTTTTTAACGCAAATTCTAAATGTCATATTGGATACCACATACCTTGTTTCTTTCACGTACTATATCTCAAGATATTTCCATGTCTGTTCATAATGTATTTGTTCAGTGTGTGTTACAACTGCATGGTATTCAGTTGTATGGATATGCCATAACCTACTCCTGCATTTTTTTCTTCCCAGTAAATGTGCACTCTATCTTTCCATTTGTGATATAATTTAACACCTTAGTGTCATACTTGACTCCTTCCTTTCAGACACCACATTCAATTCCTTCACAACTCTTGTTGGCTCTACCTTCCAAACACATTCAGCATGTATTCACTTCTCACTAGTTTCACCACTTCCACTCTATCCCACACTACCACTGTATCGTAAGAGTAAAGCATCAAGTCCTGCCTTGACATCTCTGAGTGTCACTGGTCCCTAAAGGCTTAAATGTGAGTTCCTCTGATCTTGTCGTATATGCCCCATACCCAATGGGAAAGGTCCCCACTCAGCTATTTCCTGTTTGAGACCAGCTGCGCTCTCAAATGAATCTCGATGTATTAGGTTTCACTTCCCTGCCAGCTTACAAAGTTATTCAAACAAACTGATCATATCCTCCAGAAAAACACAGGGTGCATATCACCCATTTGGTACTACAATGCCTACGTCCCACAGCCCCTGCCATAGGTTCCTGAGTGCCACCTCCATGTGGGCCTGCATGGTGTGTGATGTGCTCCTCTCCTGGGCTGTATGTGTGACTAATAAACTGCCATCAATCTTAACCGTCATGTGTTTGGCCATTTCATAGTATTTAGGGTGAGTGATCCGTCTTCCACCAATGAGCTGAAAAGAAGGTAGTCAGAGTAATTGTCACTTATTATTGTTTTCACTGCCACAGACATTCTCCACCTTCCCCCGCCCCCAACACTCTTCTTTCAACATTGCAGTTTGTTGAAACATGAGTAACATCTTGAAAGTCCTCTGGTATAATTCGGCCAATGGCTTCTCCTTTCACATAGAGTAAAAATCAAAGTCCTCACAGAGGCCAAGGGGTTCACATTCCACTTATGATATTTTTTTATTGATCCATTCACCTACCACTCTTCCTTTCATTCAGTCTGATCAGCCACACTTGCCCTCTTGCTGTTCCGTTCTGATATGTTCCCACAAAGTGACATACCAAAGTGGGCTGATAGAAGCAGTCTACCTTGTTTGATAGAAATTACAGCAATTCTTTTAGAACATAGACTAACACATTTTTTCATGAAATATTTTATCACTGATATTATTTACAATTGTCAGTGCATGGGGATAATGCAATTGTAATCTATTTTATCACTGTTGTACAATTTTCTAAAGATCGTGCACACCTGATCACCTGCACCCATGGTAAACTTCTCCCTCTCATCTGTGGTAGGCTTCTATTTCTATAGTAGAGTGTTGACACTGGCTATTTCCTTTACCTAAAATGTTTTTTTTTTTCTTTGAGTCTTACACAGCTTATATTTTCACTTTCAGGCAGTGTCTAAGATGTCATTTTCTCATTGATTTCCCAGTGACTATCTACTTAAAATGACTATCTTGATCCCATTCTCTATGTGATTGACTTTAAGTAAGAGATATTTTAAATTCATAATAGAATGTTTGGTAAATAGTTATCTGTTTTTTGTCTTAAGATCCAATTTTGCTTTAGATTATAGCCCTATTTTATACCCACTTCTGAGAAATTACAAAAAAACAAGAATTTTTGGAAAGCATTTGGGTCAAATCCTAATAGCTGTCAATTTAATTACATACCTTAGAGATATAAGTTAACCTTCAGAACTTTAACTTTAGAAATAAAGCTGGGATGAGAATATTTGATGGATAAATTGTACTTTGCTGCTCATCCAGAACTGCAATGCCAAAATCCATTATGAAAATACCTAGAATGTATTGATATTAATTATAATGATAATAATTGCTTGACTACTTACCATAGGCTAGCTATATGTATGAACATTATTTGTTATAATGATCTGACATTGGCATTATTACGTCTCTTATATAGATGAGAAACATGAGGCAAATGTTCTTAAGTAAGTTGATCATGGTAACCAGGCTGGTGAGCATCAGGGTTTTAGCTGAGGTCTACCTCTGTCAAAAGCCCATGCCCTTAATTAGAGCACTGTGCATCCCCTCTGTGGAAGTGGTCATGCCATAAGAACAGATGTAAGCATCAATTAATAATATTAGACCATTATTTTTGAATAAATGAGAACACATCTAGACTCATTTCCTCCTTGTTTTTAAGGAGGGAAAACAAAATACAAAATCCTTTGTTTGTAAATTTGGGGCTAGCAGTGCAACGCAGGGGGTCTGTAAACCACAGTCTATTGATGCCGTGACCTGCAAACATTAGCAACATGACAGGTAGAAATACAGCTCCTGATCTAATGTTAATGTAGTAAATTTAAATGCTACTGAACATCATGTTGGTAACTAAACCAAAGGTCTGCAGTCATTTGCATGAAATGTATAAATAAGGGTTTTGACTTACATGTTGTCGCAGGCATAAATTCAGTTTACTCTTTCTAAAAGGCAGAACTTGGCTATGAACATTAAAGATGACTTGTATGACCATGTTAATCTTTCCACCTCATATTTCAATTTTTATGAGAACTTTATTACTTAATAATATATCTCCAAGCTCTCCTTTTGTAGCCCTGCTGCCCATTACTTGCCTAAACTACACTCTGTCATTACTTATAGCAGTTTTATGCCTCATATACTACACAGCCTGTGATGGCTGTCTTCCTAATAAATTCTTCATCACTTTCAATGTAATCATCTGCATTGCAGCTTCATTAATATCCTTCCATTCAAAGATCCAGGTAGGCAACATCCTGCTGAGGAAAAGGCTTTAAAAAAAATTAATTAGGACACAGGAGCCTGTTTCTGGGCTTTAGTCAATGTCATGAAAAAAAAATGCAGTTACTTATATAATAGTGGTAGCTTTTGAATAACAGATTAATTAGGAACATCCTTATATGGAGAAATAGATGGTGTATTCATGACATGATTTTCACTGGAACAATAAAATGCAAAAACTCAATACTCAATCAAGTTTAAATCTAACTGTGTTACCTTGATATGTGCAGGTTTCTGTGACTCATAAACATTCACTACAGTGTGGTTCAAAAGATTCTTTAATTCCACTCCTGCCAGAGCCTCTACATTTAACATGAGCACTCATATCTGTGGCTTTATCTACATAGTAACTACAGGTAACCCTCTAAAACCTTTTACCTTGTAGCCCAGATACCTTGATTTACTGCAGGCATTGTTTGGGACAGAATTCATCAACTAGATTATATTCAAACTGAAAGCTAACACTCTCCTTTACTTTACTTTTGAGCAATATTTTAATTTCATTCGGGGAGGGTGCCAAGGCTACCACAGTCTGGAAGACAAATATTTTGAAATTATTGACTCTCAGAGATGAAAAGGATGAACATATCTTTGAGTCTAAATGAGAAATATAGAGAGGAAAAGGAAATTCCATAGAAAAGAAACTTGGGAATTGGTAGGTAGTGGCAAGGCACATGTGATAATAATTGGAGGTGAAGCCCAAATTGTCTAAATGATAAAGGGAAATTAATATTTTTC
The DNA here is from genome assembly GCF_048565385.1 of Saimiri boliviensis. Taxonomy (NCBI): domain Eukaryota; kingdom Metazoa; phylum Chordata; class Mammalia; order Primates; family Cebidae; genus Saimiri; species Saimiri boliviensis. The sequence goes on from NC_133463.1 coordinate 46,968,418, forward strand.
ATAAAACAAGTCTTTTTCATAAAACAAGTCAGTGCATTTGATACATACTGAATTCTCATGTCTGTTTAAGAGATGATTTGGTAATGAAAACTCATTAGGTTTTGTGAAAAATAAGGCTTATGTAAGAATTTTAGCCAGTTAGGCTAGTATGGGACAACAGCAGTCAATTATGTGATATGTAAATTGTAGCATATGTACAAACTAGGATACCATACATCAATGAGAATGAAAAATTCTATCCATACGCTAAAATATAAATGAAGACCACAAACAATGCTGACTAAAAAAATAGACCTATAAAAACAGAAATGCCGTATTATTGTATTTATATAAAGTTCAAATAACAGGCAAAACTGATCAAATTCTCCAGCCACAGCTCCCGGAAACCATTTGTTTCAAAACCAATAGTTTTGCCTTTTTTGGAATATCATGTAAATAAAATCACATACTATATAGCTTTCTCTCTCTGGCTTCTTTCACTTACTGTGTAATTGTTTTAGTTTAATCCATATTGTTACATACATCAGTAGTCTGATTTTACTTATAGCTTAGTTATCTCTTTCTGAGCTTCTCATGTAGGGATTCATGGTAATTTATCTATCTACCTACTAATGGATGTGTTTGGCTTCTTTCTAGCTTTTGACCATTATGAATAAACTTGCAATAACCATTTTTGTAGAGGTTTTATGTGGATTTGTGTTCTCAATTTGTTTGGGTAAGCATCCAGAACAGTGATTGCTTGATACTGTGATAAATGTGTGTTTAACTTTGGAAGAAACTTCCAAAACCCTTTTTCAAAGTGCCAAAGTTTCTCTACCATTTTACATTCCCATCAGAAATGTATGTGAGTTTCAGTTGCACTGAATTTCATAGCAACTGCATTTACTTGATAGTATTATTATTTATGTCTTTTTAATGTCTGTGGGATCAGTAGTGATGCCTTACTTTCATTCCTGGTATTGTTAATTGGTCATTCTCTCTCTCTCTGTGTCTCCTTCTTTGTCTTTTGTAGGTAAGGCTATCCAGACTATATCTATTTTTAATTTAAAAAAAAATACTCAGTCCTTTATTTTATTAATTTTATTGGTTGATTTATTGTTTTTCTCTAAGTTTATTGATTTGTAATTTCATCTTTATTATGTTCTTCTTACTTCAGGTTTAATTTGCTTTTGTAGAATTTTTAAACATTTGGAAATTTTTTTCCAATGGTCTTTCTGTTACTGATTTCTGTTTTTGACTTCTTTTTTAATACTTTTATGATCAGAAAGTCTACTTTATTTTAGATCAATTATTTTACATTTGTTATATGGCTGAGAATATGGCTTGTCTTAGTCAACGTTACATGTAAAAGGTTGATATATGTTGTACTTGAGTAGTTGTCTTATAATATCAGTTGGGTCAATTTGATGGACAGTGGTGTTCAGACCTTCCTTACCCTTACTGACATTTTTGTGTAGTTCTTTTGTTGGAGGCATACGCAATTAAGATTTTTATGTTTCTGATTAATTATTCTTTTCATCATGTTGTAGTGTTCATATTTATACCTGGTAACACTTCTGTTTTTGAAGTTTATTTTGTCTTACACAAATGTAGCTACTCTAGCTATAATTTCTGATACATATTATAATATATGCATATTGCCTTTTATAGGTAACGTGTATATTTTTATATTTACATTTCATGTACTGTAGTTAGCAATGAGTTGGGGCTTGACATGATAAATTCTGCCTTTAAGTTGAGGTGCTTTAAGCATTATATTTAATAAAATCATTGTTATGGTCCAATTTTAGTCTACTATCTTGCTATTTATATTTAGTATTTTCCATCTGTTGCTTTACCCTACTTATTCCCTTCTTTATTTTGAATTAATTAAGCATTTTTATATTCTATTTTATCTTCACCACTGGCTCCTTACTTATTATTTGTGCTCTTTCCAGGGCTTATAATACAAACTTTTAATTTATCAGAGAATATCTTTAAATAATTTACTAATTCATATATAGTTTAAGAGTATATTTGCATTTCCCTCATTTTATCTATTATTCTATTTTGCCAAATATTTTACTTTTAAATAAGTTAGAAATGTAACAATAGATAGTTAGCAGTTTAGCTCTGTAAAGTAAATTATCTTTATACTTCTTAAAATATTTTAAAGTTAATGGCATCCCTCCAAAGCAATACAATGACTTTGAGTATTTTAACTCCTATAACTTTCCTTTGACTTCTATTGTCCAAAATTTAGATCTTTCCTATTTCATCAGCCCCTACATCCAAAATTGTAGATAGCATCATACATAATAAGTGTATAAGTCTCTTGTAAATCTAAGGATTTACAGAGGTTTACAAATTTTTTGTTTACTATGATTCCTTTACTACCATAACTTCCTCTGCAGATGTTTTCTTCTATAAGTTTTGTCTTTAAGCGCTCTTGATTTATATTTCTTGTTTGTAAACTTTCTTAGTTTTTACTTTCTTAATAATGTCTTTATTTGATTTTTTTAAAAAATGGGATTTATTTGAGAAACATAAGAACGTCAGAATACTTCAGCTACTTTACACAATAAGACATACAATAATATATACTAACAAAAGTCACACAAGTATAGTTATAAATAAACCATATTTACAAAGAAATAGGTCAAAAAGCAAAATGCATAAACACATATCACTATGGTTGGTAATTGTGTGCACCCAACTTTTTAACTGTGGTCATGTAAAATACTATGATGGGCACACTGAGTCTTTTGACAAGATCTATCAAATACTGCAATGGGTTACTACAACATATGCAGTTGCCCAAAGAGCTGAGATCTTGAAAATTTTCTTTCACAAATGCAGATATATAAAATAAGAGATCTTTTCATGTTTTAAAGATCAATGTTTTTACATTGATTCACAGTGCTTACACACGAAGTCAATATTGTGATAATGTACTTTTGTGGAGTCAAATTTTCAAAAAAAAATTAAAAATCTATAAAAGTATTTAAACAGGATTTTAGTATTTAGAAAACATGATTAAAGATCTATAAAGTCTTTGAACTGGGATTTTAGATTTTAGGGATTTTGACTATAAGGATTTCAATGCAGTTGAAATTTTGGATTATGGAGTTTGAGGCTGTGTCTTGCAGGATTATGATTAGCACGAAGTTGTCTAAATACTGTGAATTAAAAAGTTTGTATTTTCCCATGATTTAAGATTCAGTCTTCACTTTAAAACAAATGTGATAAGTGTAATTGAATCACTTTTAACTCTCAATTTTGTTCTTTCATCTTATTTTACATGCATTGCTTTAATTATCAAAGCTTTTTTGAAAAATTTTATTTTTATTTTTTAGTCTTTTATTTTTTATTTTTTCATATATCATTTATTGACTTTCTATTATTGTAGGTAAAGATTTAAGTTTCTTTTTTTTCTCCCCACCCACTGCTATCCCTCCCCTAGTCCCCCACCCTCCAACAGAACCCACTGTGTGATGTTCCCCTCCCTGTGCCCATGTTTTCTCATTGTTCAACACCTGCCTATGAGTGAGAACATATGGTGTTTGGTTTTCTGTTCTTGTGTCGGTTTGCTGAGAATGATGGTTTCCAGATTCATCCATGTCTCTGCAAAGGTCATGGACTCATCATTTTTTATAGCTGTGTAGCATTCCATAGTCTATATGTGCCACATTTTCTTTCTCTGGCATATCAGTGATGGATATTTGAGTTAGTTCAGGTCTTTGCTGTTATAAACACTGTACAATGAACATATGTGTGCATGTGTCTTTATAAAAGAATGATTTATATATAATCCTTTGGGTATATACCCAGTAATGGAACTGCTGGGTCAAATAGTATTAATATTTCTAGATCCTTGAGGACTTGCCACACTATCTTCAAAAATGGGTGAACAATTTACACTCCCACCACCAGTGTAAAAGTGTTCCTATTTCTCCACATCCTCTCCAGTATCTTTAAGGTCTCCAGATTTTTTAAATTATTGCCATTCTAACTGGCATGAGATGGTATCTCAATATGGTTTTGATTTGCATTTCTCTAATGACCAGTGATGTTGAGCATTTTTTCATGTATTTCTTGGCCTCATATGTGTCTTCTTTTGAAAAGTGTCTGTTCATATCCTTTGCTCACTTTTGAATGTTTTTTAATTTTTTCTTGTAAATCTGCTTTAGTTCTTTGTGGATTCTGGATATTAGCCTTTTGTCAGATGGGTAGATTGCAAAAATTTTTTCTAATTCTGTTGGTTGCCAGTTCACTCTAATGATTGTTTCTTTGGCTGTGCAGAAACTCTTAAGTTTAATTAGGTCTCATTTGTCTATGTTGGCTTTTGTTGCCACTGCTTTTGGTGTTTTAGTCATGAAGTCCCAGTCTATATCTATGTCCTGAATGGTATTGCCTAGGTTTTCTTCTAAGGTTTTTATGGTGTTTGGTCTTATGTTTAAATTTTTAATCCATCTGGAGTTAATTTTAGCATGAGGTGTCAGGAAGGGGTCCAGTTTCAGCTTTCAGCATATGGCTAGCTAGTTTTCCCAACACCATTTATTAAACAGGGAATCCTTTCCCCGTTGCTTGTTTTTGTCAGGTTTGTCAAAGATCAGGTAGTTGTAGATATGTAGCATTACTTCCAAGACCTCTGTTCTGTTCCATTGGTCTATATCTCTGTTTTGGTACCAGTACCATGTTGTTTTGATTACTGTAGCTTTGTAGTATAGTTTGAAGTCAGGTAGCATGATGCCTTCAGCTTTGTTCTTTTTGCTTAGGATTGTCTTGGCTCTGTGGGCTCTCTTTTGGTTCCATATGAAGTTTAAGGTGGTTTTTTCCACTTCTGTAAAGAAGGTCAGTGGTAGCTTGATGGGGATAGCATTGAATCTATAAATTACTTTGGGCAGTATGGCAACTTTTACTATGTTGATTCTTCCTAACAATAAGCATCGAATGTTTTTCCATCTGTTTGTTTTCTCTGTTATTTCCTTGAGCAGTGGTTTGTAGTTCTCCTTGAAGAGGTCATTTACATACTTTGTTAGTTGTTTTCCTAGGTATTTTATTCTCTTTGTAGCAATTGTACATGGGAGTTCACTCATGATTTGGCTCTCTGTTTGTCTGTAATAGGTGTACAGGAAGCTTGTGATTTCTGCATATTAATTTTGTATCCTGAGACTTTGCTGAGGTTGCTTATCTGTTTAAGGAGATTTGGGGCTGAGATGATGGGGTCTTCTAATTATACAATCATGTCATCTGCAAATAGGGACAATTTGACTTCCTCTTTTCCTAATTGAATACCCTTTATTTCTTTTTTTTTTTTTTTGCCTGATTGCTCTGGCTAGAACTTCCAATATTGTATTTAATAGGAATAGTGAGATGGCATCCTTGTCAAAAGCCTAATACCAGGAGGTCCCCAAATGCCAGTGGCACCTCCACCCTGACCAGTGTCCAAGCTCTTGACACTATCACAAGAAGGAATTCAGGCACAAGTCAGAAAATAGTGAAAACAGAGACATTCTTGCAAAATGAAAAGTACATACTCAAGAAAGGGGAGTGTGGGTGTACTTGAGAGGAAGCATTGCAAAATGGAATTTGGGTCTCCTACCTTTGTGGGTTGCTTTAACCAAGGTGTGGAACATTCAAGAAGATTCCTAGAAAAAGATGAAAATATCTGAGAAGTGTGGTGCCACTCAGTGTTCCTGGAACTGCCATGGAGCTGGTGGGTGGGTGATTTAGGATATTAATGAGCATATAATGAGATCCCAGGTGAAAGTTAAGTCAAGTCCTGCACCATGTTGGGTCTGGTCAGTCTTAGCCAGCTTGACCCACACACTATTTTTCAGGTTTTTATCAGTCCATAGCTTATGAAGCTGTTTCAACATGTTCCTTTTTCTAGTCATGTATAACTACTGCCTGGAATTTTCCATTGTCCTGGCACCACCATGAATTATTCTGGTCTCAGTTCCCCTGAGTCATTGCAAGATATTCTTAGAGATTATCATTTCTCTATATTTTGAAGGTATTTTTCATTGCATAGTAGGTTTCATTGTTGTTGTTGAGAAGATGCTATTATCATTATTTATTGGTAATCTGGTCATTTTAGGCATTTTTTAAAGCTTCTTTTACTCTTTTCTGCCCTTATTTACATATGGCTGAGTGAAATTCTTTTCTCCTGGGTATTTACTAGGTTTCCCGATGGAATTATTCCTATCTTTTCTCATTTCTAAAAAATTCTCAGCCATTATCTGCTTTACATTTAGGCCAATCTTCCTTCTGTATTCTAGTTTCTGAAACTTCTATTAAACCTCAACTCTTTCATTCTGTTCTCCACTTATGTTTAAACCTCTTAGTTTTTCCTCATCTTACTTGGTCTTTATGATTTCCTTAATTTTACTACACCTAAATTATGCTTCTGGTTCAGTATTTTTCTCTTATGCTTTATATAATCTACTGTTCAACCCATCGGGATTTAAATTTCATTCATTGTATTCTTAGGTTCCAGAAGCGTGGTTATTTTTAAAATTGACCTGATCTTTATATGCCAGTGCTGACTCACAAATTTGTTTGCTTTGTGCCAGGTACTTGGTAGGTACTTGGAATACTTTAGTGAAAAATAAAAACAGACAAAACAAGATCCTTGCCCATAGGGTACATTATGTGACAAGATTAGCTGCAACTATATGAAAAATAAACAGTCAATTGAAGGTGAGAACTGCTATGGAAAAAGAAATCACACAGTAAAGCATGAACACGGTACAAATTATTAGTAATGCTCTATCTGGAAGATGGCAGTCATTTGTAAAGAGTGGTCAGGGAAGGTGATATTAAGAAAGTGATATTTGAACAAGATGCTAAAGATATGAGAAAGTAATGATGTAGATATTTGAGAGAAAGATTCAAGCAGAACTATTAACTAACACAGTTACTAAAGTACGTGCAAAGAAAGCAGGGAGGACTGTATGACTGGAGCGTATATGTGAGGAGGGAAAAAAGATGGGAGAGGTAATTGCTGCCGGATCATTTAGGGCTGTGCAGGCCATTGTGAGGACTTTAGCTTTGTTTTGAGTGAGATGGAAGCCATCAAAGGGCTTATGCAGAGAAATCACCAGATCTCACACATTACATCAAAATGATCACTCTGTACTCTGCTCTCAGAATAGACAGTAGCAGGTCAAGGGTAATGTATCTTATGCTTGGCTCATGTTTTAACTTGTATATGCTACTTTTTAAACATTTTAGACATATCTATTTTTTATTATTTAACAGACTGACATCTGAAATTATTGCTACTGTAACCATATTGACTATTGATTTGTTAACTTTTGTTTATACTGCTTTTCTTTTTTCCTGGTTTATAATTTGGGATTATAAACTCATTGCAGGGAGGAAAGCTTTACCTATGGACATACTAGGTTATCTACATTAGCATGTGTACCCCTCTGTGGGGGAAGCAGCCATCAGTTAACCCACTGCCCCTCTTTAAGACTGCCCAATTGGTACCCCAGACCTAGACATTCCTTTATATGGAAGCAAGGTGCCAATCTGTCGCTTCACCTCAGACTCTTCTTCCTTGTTAGAAGAAATTTTTTTTTTCTTCTCTGTGTACGCAGTGAACTTCCCTGTATTGCTTAAGTGGTGATAGAGCACCTGGCCAGCCCCACCAGTATATATGCCCCCTATGGGAAGAAAATAGGGTCTTTGCACTATGAGACTGGTACATACAGTCCATTGCCGTGCCTCAGCTATTGCAAGGGACCTGCTGACTATGGAAAACCAATGCATACTGCAAATGCTGATGTTGCTGCATCTCCTTCTCTGTGAGTAAAGGACTGTTTCAACCAGTGCCTTGTGTACTGAGTCCTCATTGGCAATTCTGAACCTGCAGGGAATGCAAGAGGCCTATGTCTGTGTGCTTCTACTTCTCGCACTTAGCATTCTTATGATCTGTGCCATCTGCCACGTGGTGCAAGTCTTCATTTAGTACAGCTACCCTTTAGTAACGATTTATATGCGCAGCTCAATGCCCTCTAGTAACGATTTATTTTTTTGCAGCTCACATGTGCCCTAGCAAATTATTAATCCAGGACAAATTAAATTTGTTGGTTTAGGGTTGTTTAAATCACACTGGTAGTATGTTATCTTGCCTTGCTGTAAAGCAAAAGCAATTTTTCTATTCCCTGCTTTCTCTAAGGGTCCTGATTGCACATGGGAGTCTATATTCTGGACTCACTCCATGAATAGGCTCAAGACTTTGCTTTCTGAGCCTTAGGCTTTTTAGTCTTCAAGTCCATTGATTTCAGGAGTCAAAAAGTACCTCCAGGAAACACCGAGGTAGAGCTTCAGTCTCCTACTCTTCTTTCCATTTTAATTTTTGTTTGCAGCAGATTTTATTTTTGTACAGCTCAGCAATGCTTTTTAGTTTTTTTTTTTTTCTTTTCTCTATTCTTATTACTATGAAGAGGTCATTAAAGACATTTAGAAGACATTTAGTCTGCTATATTGGAAAAAAAACTGTCATAAAAGTTATGTTAAAGAGTAATCTAATATATAACAATTACATTTTTTTTTTCTAGATGGAGTCTTGCTTTGTTTTCCAGGCTGGAGTGTAATGGCATGATCTCAGCTCACCACCTCCACCTCCCTGGTTCAAGCAATTCTCCTACCTCAGCCTCCTGAGTAGCTGGGAATACAGGAACCTGCAACCATGCCTGGCTAATTTTTCTATTTTCAGTAGAAATGGGCTTTCACCATATTGGCCAGGCTGGTCTCAAACTCCTGACCTCAGGTGATCTGCCTCCCAAAGTGCTGGGATTACAGGTGTGAATCACCACCCCTGGCCCAATAAAGACATTTTAAACAATAAAATTAAAGTGAAAAAACCCCAAATACTACAAATATAAATGATGGAGTACAAAAAGATTAGAAACATGTTTTTATGTATAGACTACAAAAAATGAAAACATTTATATAAATTCATCCAAATAAAATGTAAAAGTGAAAAGAATACATATGTAATAACATATATGGAATAAAAGTTTAAGTATTAAAACTTCATAAAAAATACTCAATATTACTTTACTTTGGAAATTAAAATATTGCCACAAGGTAATGTTACATATTAAAATAGTTTCTTCTATAAACATACCTACATTTTCTTCTAAATTTGTTATTTAAGATATATATATGAGTTAGACTGTGTGAGTTTAACTCCCTGATTTATTATATTTCTCTCTGTGTGACCTTTCAAGTATGCTTAATTACTGTGCAGTTCAGTCTCATCATAGGAAAAAGAATTATCATAATAGCAGATTTATATTTTGTTTTAAGAGGATAAATGAAATATAAAGAAAGAAATGAGCCAATTTGTAGTATATATTGTTAGTAAAAATTTAGTAAATGTTTATTATTGGTTTGATTATTAATTTAGAAGAGGAGAAAACATTTAACTTTGGCCACAAGTCTGGGGATCCACTCTTCTATGCAGAATCAGACACACTTGTACCAGGTCTGAAACATGAGCTGGCTTTCTGCTGTGATCTCCTGATTGCACAGGTGCTGCTGGTAGATTCCTGAGGTTTAGTGATAGTGGCAGATGGTCCAGTAGGGAAACTTTGATGGTAGTAATACAACTTTCTTTTAAAATTTTGATGGAACTGAAAGTCTTGAGAATGTTATAAAATCTTTTGTTTCTTGTATTTCTGTTATCCTGTTAATCTTGCACGTTGGGTCAAAGCCAGTAAAATATTTATTTACTCAGAGGAGAACTTCAAATATTTTTTGGCAAAGTATTAAAGAGGTGCATATTGCAATGAACTCTAGTTGAACTAAGGCTACTCCATGGTTAGTGAGCTGTATTCATTGATTCTTTCATTCATTACATTGCATAATCATTTCTGTGAGCACTGCAAATATGATGATAAGCCTTCATATGTGCCTAAAATTTTCACAGTTAGTTGTGGAAGCAAACACTGAGGCTTTAGTCTCTTTTCAGGGCCTAATTTTATCTATTCATTGATAAATTTATCTATTCATTGATAAATTTTACTACACACTAGCTTTTAGATTTCTGGCATTACTGTAAGATGACCCTTTGAACTGTCTTGGAGTTATATTCTACATCAAAAGCAATTACTTTCTCTAGCTTACATTTCCACAGAAGAGTCATCCAACCAATGAACAATGCTATTAAAAAGAGAAAAAAATATTTTTAAAGCAAAGTAACTAGATTTTTTTTTCAAAAGTCCCTTTTTTTTTCTGGCAGTTAATGGAATTCAATGTGCTTAAATTCAGTTTCCACCTGCTGTGGAGATCTTCTTTTGATATAATTGTTAATGGAAGCATTAACAGTTAAGAAATAAAAGCAAAACTTTATTAAGAAATAGAATATCATCAAGAAGTAGACGCCACAATTGTAGGCTGAAAAACTAAAATACACTAAGATGCAAAAAATAGAACTGTCTACTCTTTGATTACAATTCTAATTGGATATGAGCTGCTTCAGTTTAAATTGGAGTCTATAATGTATCTCTTTGGGGAATCTATAGTTTATGAAAAAATGCAACTTGAATGCTTTTAATTACACTGGAAGTTTCTCCTTAGAAATAAAACACCCATATCAAAAAAAAAAAAAATAAAAATAAATAAATAAATAAATAAATAAATAAAAGAAAAAAGAAGAAGAAAAAAACCTTCCTTTTTCAGCTATCTCCCTAGACAGGTCTTATTCTTAGCAATGAAATATATGAACAAGATTGGTTACCTTTGTGTGTTTTTCATTTCCATTTCATAACCTCCCACTTCTTACTTAATTATCTCCACTCTGGCTTCTTTTCCTATCACTTCAGCAGAAGAACTCTGGCTCAGGCCACCGGTGACCTCTGGATCACTCATTCCTTTGGCTATTTTTGCAGGTCTTACCCTATATGATCTTCAGCAGCATTTAACATCATAGATATCCCTTCTCCTTGAAAGATTCTTTATTTCACTTCCATGACAACAAACTTTATTTTTCTCCTTCTCCTGACAATTCCTTCTATCTCTTCTCCTTGACATATTCATCTTTTTTTTTTAAGCCAGAAATGAATGGAGTTCCTTAAGATAGAAGACTCTACATTTATAATCTCAGCCTATATTTCTTATTTCAACTCCAGACTCATACATTCCATGACCTCCTTGAAATCTTCTCTTAGATCTCAAAGGAACCTCTAACTCATTATCTGTAATCTGTAATCTGTCACCACTCCCAAAATGATTTTTTTTTCTGTTAACCCTAAACTTGGTGAATGGCCCACGCTCCATTTTGTCACCAATGTACAAAAACAAGGATTAATCCCTAATACCTTGCTCTCCCTCATATCACTTCTCTAATTTTTTATAAGTCCTTTTAATTTTACTTTGTAATTAACTCTCAAATATGATAAATTTTCTGCACCACTACCAGCATCTCAGTAATCCAAGTTGCCAATAATCTTTCCTAAAGAGATACGTTATTTATCTGTGGAAGTACCCCCACTAAATGTTCACAATTCTACATCTACTCTGAAGCTAGAATAAGATTATATGAATGTAAATTTTATCATAACAGTCCCCACTACACCACTTGGCAATCCTTCAAAGGCTCCTCATTAAGCTTGGTACATAGCTATAAGTTTTAACAGCCTGGAAGGTCTTTTATTATTTGGCTGCCAGAGGTTCTCTAGGCTTATCTTTCATCTGTTTCTCGGGAACTCTTTCTGACTTCTATTAGTTCTTCATTTCCACTATCAACATAACAGATACTACACAATAACAAAAAACAAAACAACAACAACAACAAAAAGGATAACATTTCTTGCCAGTAATTTCAAAGCACAGTGTCTCTCATAATGGTTATCTTACATGGGGTTCTAGAGAGCAAGGAGTTCTAGGGCTGGAGAATTTGTAGATACAAAAAGTTTAGGAATTGGCTGGCTGGCAGCTGTGCAAGTGTGGCTTCTGAATGTGGCTGTAGCTCAATGACTTCTAGAAGTGTAAGCACTGGAGTGAGGCTGTTGCTGATAGGCTAAGTTTCATAAAAGTGTTGTAGGCTCATTGGCATTCAGAGGTGTGGTTATTGAATAATTGCAAGGTTACAGGCAAATTAGGTTGTACTTAAAGCCAGATCTGGTCATTCATAGCTCAGTATGGGGCTTTAGCCAAAGGATAGTCAACTTTTTCCTTTCTTGAATTTGGAGGATAGGGAGATTTTCCTTTTATCCTGATGATTTATTTCTGCCCCATGTCAACTGCACATGCTAATGTTTCTTTCTGGAATGCTTTTCTTGTTTATCCCTCATTTTTTCATAAATATGTTTCGTGAGAAATAAGAAGACTTCTTTCTCCCTTATGGTCGTGGAATTGATACTAACTCAGAATCCTTCCAATTGTTTCTCTTTCAAGTGGAAAAATCCAACGAAACCTGGAGTCCTGCTTATATCTTACTGTTCTGTACTGAGTTGCATGGCTTGCTCTCTCTCTGAAAAGAAAACCGGTGATTTCAGTTATTAGCATTTAAATTCTTGTAATAGAATTAGTCAAGGGATAGAGACTGGAAATAGAAGTTTATTCAGGTTACCTATAATGGACGATTCAAAAGGTAAAGTGGATAATACAGCAACAGAGATTTTCCACAGGAAGGTGAAAGATAATAAATGTTATTATTATGACTTATCTCATTTAGGATGGTGGCTGCTGATATGTGTTATGTACTATGATTTGTTTGTCCCCACCAAAACTAATGTTGAAATTTGATTCCCAGTGTGGTGGTGCTGGGAGGTGGGGCCTAGTGAGAGGTGTTTTGGCCATCGGGTCAGATTCCCTGTGAATGGCTTGGTACCATTCTGCTGGTAGTGAGCGAGTTGTTGTTGAGGAGAGACCATGCTAATTCTCATGGGAAGGGATTACTTCCCAAAGAACAAGTTTTTAGAAAGCCAGTATACCACTCTGGTTTTATCTCTTAGCACAGGCTTACTTCTCCTTTGGCCTTCTCCATCATCTTAAAATACAGCACAGCAACCCTCAGCAGAATCTGAATCCTTGTCCTTGAACATCCCATCCTGAAGAACTGTGAATGAAATTAACCTCCTTTCTTTATAACTTATCTTACCTCAAGTATACTGTTACAGCAACACTAAATGCACTAAACATCACACGGGTGAGGTACTAAGCTGATGACATTTGTCATGACATAAAGTCATAGTCAGAATTAATTTTTGTTCTGTGTATCATAGATGAGTCTAAGCTATACCTCTTAAACTGAGATTAAACAAATAGTTTTTTTTCCACAGAAATCTCAAACACTCAAAAATCACTTATTACTCTATGGAATTTAGCAGAATCTAGTAACCAAAATGTGACAGCTAATAGCTGTTGAGAGATTACAGTGATAGCACAAAGCTCCATGAGCTCTATGCATTTTTAACCCTCTAAATCTTCAGAACCAGCTTATGAGGCATATACCATTGTGATTCTCTTATACCGATGAATAAACTTTGGACAGAGAAGTTAATTAATCTGTCCAAAGTCACAAAGCTAGTAAGCAGTGAAGTCGGAATTTGAATGCAGTTGTGTAGTGGACAGTGATATTCCAGATGTATAGAAAGGGAAAAAATGTACAATATGCCTAGGAAGCAAAAGACCACAGACATTTACACAGAATTTCTTACAGCCCTAGATGGGCCATATGCTTCAGAAAGCTGTAGTAACTATAAATGGCACAGAGTTAACTGAGGGAAAACAGCCTTAGAGTATAACCTGAAAGGTGCTTTACAGATCTCAACCTGGAACAACACAGCACTGATTAGTTTACTGATACCTGAGGTGTGGATGCACACAGACATCTTAGAAAATACCTTTGTAACAGATAACACTGAGGATAAGACACATCTGTTCCAACAACTTGGCATTTATTATTTTTTTTTTGGTGCCTTTAGAATGCCAGTATAACAGATATGTTGGGAAGAAAGAATACTGAGATAACTGAGTTAAAGTTTTTGATACTTGGGAGGTATGAAGTTGTAAGATAAAATAAAGATTATTTAGAAAACCAAGATTATATAGAAAGATTATATAGAAAACCAATAAATGATTTTTATTTCTTTTATTTAGGGACTGAGTTTTGTACATGCTATAAAGGTATATGCACTTGTATATCTTGTACTCAGAATCCATAACTTTTCTTTGATTCTCGAAAGAGTATGTGAGTATCTCAAAGGTTAAGATGCTCAACTATGAATTTTTGCAAACACAGGTATTTATAGGTATTAATCATTTAAAAGAAGGAAAAATAAACAATTTTACACCTGTAGTAGTGACTTTTTGGCCAAGATAAAGGGAAGATAAGAGGATAAAATCATACAGATAAGGTAGGACTTTTTTTATCCTAAGGAAAAGAAGTCAAGGGAAAGATCATGAGTGGGAACTGGAAAGCGAGTGCCTGTTAGATGTCATTTCTTAGAGAAGAAAATGTTCTAGGTCAGCACTGTGCAAAAGGAGCATAGTATCAGCCACATTGTAAGTTTAAAATTTTCTAGTACTCACATTAAAAAAGAAATAGTTAAAATTAATTTGATAATCTTATTTAAGATTGATATATTCAAGATATTATCATTTAAACATGTAATAAATATACAAATATTAATGACTTACATTTTATTTTACAACATTAAGTCTGAAATCTGTTGCATATTTTACCATTACAACACAGCTGAAGTTAAGTACACAACTTTTACTGAAGCTTTTCATCTATATTTAGATTTTGTAGAATATATAGTTGAAAACATGGATGTCTACACTCAAATTGATGCACCAATCTAAATGTTTTACAATAACTAAATAGAATGTTAACTTTCACATCTAAAATGTAATTGATAAAAATTAAGTAAAAGGAAAAATTTAGTTATTCAGTGTCCCTAACTAAATTTTAATCTCTCAAAAGCCACTTACACTCAATGGCAACTGAAAAACAGATACAGAACATTTCCACCATTGCAAATTGGCTCCTACTCACTCATAAAGTAGTTTTGTTATATTATCTTCTTAGCTTATTCTATCTCTGATCTTTTGTTAATAATTTCCTCTCTCTTGGCCGGGCATGGTGGCTCAAGCCTGTAATCCCAGCACTTTGGGAGGCCGAGGCGGGTGGAGCACGAGGTCAAGAGATCGAGACCATCCTGGTCAACATGGCGAAACCCCGTCTCTACTAAAAATACAAAAATTTAACTGGGCGTGGTGGCGCGTGCCTATAATCCCAGCTACTCAGGAGGCTGAGGCAGGAGAATTGCCTGAACCCAGGAGGCGGAGGTTGCGGTGAGCCGAGATCGCACCATCGCACTCCAGCCTGGGTAACAAGAGCAAAACTCCGTCTCAAAAAAAAAAAAAAAAAAAAAAAAATTTCCTTTCTCCATATGGCACTATTCCCAATCCCATTCTTACCCAATTTTTGTTTCTTTTTATTTTCAGTTAGGAAGGTGTTTTATTTTTCTTGGTAAGGTAGAAAGCTTTTTTTTTTTTTTTTTTTTTTAAAAGATTCAGCTTGGTCTGCCTTCCTCTTTCCAAATACAAACAAAACAAAACAAAACAAAAAACACCTATATTATGAATGAGTAACTGAAACCTAATGGATATGTTGTAACCTATGCAGATTCACATAAATTGAATGTGGTATGCAAGAGAAACTATGTTCATTTACATGTTTTTACAGTTGAGGAAATCTTGTTTTGAATAGTTTGTGTAACAAAATCATTTTTATAAACTATCAGCACATAACACAAAAGAACCTAAATAATTTTCATTTATATAGTATCCTATGATACTAAATTTGGGACCACTAGTGTTAGGTGCATGTATGTTTAGGATTGTGATATTTTCCTGTTGAATGAGGCTTTTTATCATTATATAATGTCCCTATTTGTCTCTTAATTGCTGTTGGTTTAAAGCTTGTGGTGTTCATTTGCGTGAAATGCCTTTTTCCACCCCTTTACTTTAAGTTTATATGAGTCCTTAAGTGTTAGGTGAGTCTCTTGAAGGCAGAAGATAGTTGATTGGTGAATTCTTATCCATTCTTCAGTTCTATATATTTTAAGTGGAGGATTTAGACCGTTTACATTCAATGTTAGTATTGAGATGGGAGGTATTGTTCCATTCATCATGTTCTTTGTTGCCTGTGTACCTTGGTTTTTTTGTTCTTTTGTATTTGCTTTTTAAATTTTATTTTTGTTTTATTTTGTCCTGTGAGATTTATGCCTTAAAGAGGTTCTGTTTTGATGTGTTCCCATGATTTTTTTTTTTTTTTTTTTTTTTTTTTTTTTTTTTTTTTTTTTTAAGATTTAGAACTCCTTCTAGCAGTTCTTGTAATGGTGAATTCCCTCAGCATCTGTTTGAAAGAGACTGTATTTTTTTCTTCATATATTATGCTTAGTTTCATGAATACAAGTCTTGGCTGATAATTGTTTTGTTTGAGGAGGTTGAAGATAGGGCCTCAATCCCTTCTAACTTGTACAGTTTCTGCTAATAAATCTGCTGTTAATCTGATAGGTTTTCCTTTATAGGTTAGCAGACGTCCCCAAACTTTTTACACAGGGGGCCAGTTCACTGTCCTTCAGACCGTTGGAGGGCTGCCACATACTGTGCTCCTCTCACTGACCACCAATGAAAGAGGTGCCCCTTCCTGAAGTGCGGCGGGGGGGTGGATAAATGACCTCAGGGGGCCGCATGCAGCCCGCGGGCTGTAGTTTGGGGATGCCTGGGTTAGCTAATACTTTCCCCTCATAGCTCTTAAGATTCTTTTCTTCATCTTAACTTTAAATAACCTGATGACAATAAGCATAGGCAGTGATCTTTTTGCAGTGAATTTCCCAGGTGTTCTTTATGCTTCTTGTATTTGGATGTCTATGTCTCTAGCAAGACTGGGGAAGTTTTCCTCAATTATTCCCCACAAAATATTTTCCAAACATTTAGATTTCTCTTCTTCCTCAGGAACCCCAATTATTCTTAGGTTTGGTTATTTAACATAATTCCAGCCTTCTTGGACACTTTGTTCTAATTTTCTTATTCTTTTCTCTTTGTCTTTTTTGGATTGGGTTAATTCAACCTTGTCTTCAAGCTCTGAATTTCTTTCTACTACTTGTTCAATTCTGTTATACAGACTTTCCAGAGCATTTTGCATTTCTATAAGTGTGTCCAGTGTTTCTTGAAGTATTGATTTTTTTTTAATCTATTTCCTTTAATATTTCTCCCTTCATTTTTTATATAGCTTTTTGGATTTCCTTACATTGGGCTTCACCTTTCTCTGATACCTCCCTGATTAGCTTAATAACCAACCTCCTGAATTCTTTTTCAGGTAAATCAGGGATTTCTTCTTGGTTTGGATTCATTGCTGGAAAGCTAGTATGATTTTTTGGGTGTGTTAAAAAGCCTAATTTTGTCATATTACTAGAGTTGGTTTTCGGGTTCCTTCTCTTTTGGGTAGGCTCTGTCAGAGGGAAGGTCTAGGACTTAAGGCTGTTGGTCAGATTCTTTTGTCCAATGGGGTGCTCCCTTGATTCAGTGACTCTTCCTCTTTTCCTATGGATGTGGCTTCTTGAGAGCCAAGCTCTAGAGATTGTTTCCTCTTTTCTGGGTCTAGCCACTCAGCAAGTCTACCAGGCTCTGAGCTAGTACTAGGGGTTGTCTGCACAGAATCCTGTGACATGAACTGTCTATGGGTCTCTCAGTTGAGATACCAGCACATTATTTGGGTGTCTCCCAGGTCCTACAGGAGCAGTCTGCTTTCTTCAGAGAGTCTGTGGGTCCTCTTGGGATTCCTGATTTATTCCTGTAGTCATCTTGGAACTAAAATCTACCATGCAAGCCTCTGCATGCTGCTCTTTCCCTGCCAGTCAGAGCTGCAATCTAGTCCTGCCTCCAGACCACCATGTTGCTCCTCTGGTCTGAACTTGTATTTTAAATATAAAAAAATCTACCAGACTTGGAGGTGCACCCCAGTACCTGGCAGTGTGGTACAAGCCGGGCACCAGGGTCCAGGGGACCACAAGGAGGGAGAGTTGGGGCCTGCGAGGGACTGAGGGCCTAGCGCAGGGGCCTCAGAGTCCTCCCGGTTACACCAGGGAGCCATCTGTAGGGAGCAGACAGGGCTAGCAGAACAGGCCCAGGATGCGTGGCTGCAATAGTTCAGTCTCCACTGAGAAAGAGGACTCAGGCAGACTGTGCCAGAGAAAGAGAGAGGAAACTTGGAGCCTTTAATGTAATATCCTATGATACTAAATCTTGGTTGAAGACTCACTTATTCTTGATCATAATTCTAAGCTGATTGAGGAAAGAAGTTGTCATTATATAGCATGTGAAGCAACTTATACGTATAAAATAATTGCTAAGTAAACATCAGTGATAAGCACTAACATTGATGAAGATTCCTACTTATATTATTAGTTCTTGACATAGTTCATATTCAATAACTGTGTTTGTTGAATGTGATTACACTGACATAATAATATTTGGAAAACTTTTCCAATAAGTAATAATGTCCTAGAACCTGATGTTTCTCTGTCAAAGCTTTTGGCAATGTCATCATGGGAATGAAAGAACTCATTAGAAGGTGTCAAAATTATTTCAGCTTGTTGTTTGTCCTTTATTGACTAAGTATTTTCTATGTCACTGATTTTTACAAAATCAGCAAGTTAATATCCAATCTGTAAGCAAATGAGAGGTGTGCTGACAAAATTTTCTTCTTTGTTTCAGTGATTTTAAATGAAGTTTACAAATGTTTATGAAAAACATACCCAATATTATTGAAATAAATGCATAATTTCACAAAGAAGTTTGACTCCATAATCAAGAGACAATCCAGTCTTTGTTTTAAATTAGCACTGTATTCAAAAACATATTCTCTTTGTTCTCTACTTAAGAATCTTGATATTGTTTACTTTTTTAACTTCCGTGACTGTTTTATAACTTGACTTAATTTTCTTTCAGCTCGATTTGAAAATAGAATAAATATACTTTCCTGGACTGAAAGGAAGCTTCTCTAGTTTGAAAAATTTCCTTCATTGTATTAGTTGAGGCCCCTCAAAGAAACAAGACCAATTGGTTAAAGATAGATGGGTAGATAGGTGTATAGATAAACGGATATATATATATGCAGCCTTTAAGCTGAAGAACCAGAAATTCCAGTGATATAATTCAGTCCTAGTCTGGTGTCTAGAAAACTAGGAACACAGATGTCTAAGGTTGAAGAAGATGGATATTACAGCTCAAACAAAGAGTGAATTCACCCTTCTGCCTTTTTGTTCTATTCAGACCCTGAGCAGGTTGTATGATGCTTACCCACATGGATGAGGGGCAGATCATGTTTACTCGGTTTGCTGATTCCGGTGCTAATCTTTTCCAGAAATGCCATCATAGTCACACCCAGAAATGTTTTACCAGCTATGGGTATTCTTGAGCCCAATTTGTCACATGAAATTTAACATCACACCTACCTATCCACCTCTTCCCACTCTCACTTTAAGTTTAACTCAATAAATGAGACTTAAATCTCATTTTTAGAGCCCTCCCATGAAAAATGTATTATTGTACTTAATAAGACTTTTGATATTTAATAGATCTCAAGAAAGATTTTTTGGCAAAAAGTCTGTACTTACACAAAGAAGACATGGGTTTTAGACTGACTTTGGCCTTTGCTACCTGTGGGGTCACATACTTTCAAAATATGGGTAAAATAATGCTGCTGTGCCTTTTCCACAGGATTGCTGTATAAATCATTTGTTCTAAGATTATTGAGTTGATTATGCTTATGAATATCTTATTATATAATAACATTTTCCAATTTTAAAAAGAATTGCATTTATAGACATAAATGACTCATGTGGCTTTTAAAATGATCAAAGAAAATCTTTTTAGATATATATCATTCTAATGACATATTTATTAGACAAGTCAGTATTTTAAAACGTAAGTATATAGTTCTTTAAGCCCACTAATAATAATGTCTAAGGAACCTGAATGAGTAAAGGCTCTTCAATTCATAGTCAAATGCAAAGAGAGGCTTACATTTTTGTTAGGAAAGTTTCACCAGGGTGATTGTTTTAATTACTTTTATTGGAATAACAGTAGCTAATAAAGCAATCCAGATTGTTACCAAGCTCAGTAGGAGAGAAAATAATAGGATGTCTTCACATCTGATGACTAGAAATCATGTCCTCAGTTACTTTGTTTCTTCCTCTTTCATTGTGGTGTGAAAAGTAGAAAGAAAGCTCCCCTCTGCAGGAGAAGTTTTATAGAGATGGTAACCTGGTTATACTTTGCCTTTTAGGAATCCTTGCAGAGTTTGGAATAGCACGTTTCTCAGCATATATATATATATATATATATATATATATATATATATATGGTAATTTTAGTGTGGATTTAGATTACCTTTGATCCCCACACGTTGTTTGAAAAACTTGAGGAAGGAGGAAAAAGAATCCGATGGTGAGGGAACTCATGTGGCTGACTGAGGTGGCTAAGATGACACCCTTCTGGTTGTGTGATGCTTCAGAAAGATTCCTTTGTACAATCAGCAGGAAAAGAGTGTGGTACTTCAGAGAGACTCCTTTGTATAGTTAGCAGAGAAAGAGGGTTTTTTAATTTTAAATAACAACAATACAATCTTCTTTTATCAATAGCATATGATAACATCTTAAGCTCATTTAAAAAATCAGCAGAGTAGTCTTGTTTCTTTTTTTGTCTCTTTGTATCTAGCTTTTGATTATTAGAAAACTCAAAGGGGGCCATGTGCTTTTGAACCACAGTGCAGGGAGGGACAGCAGAAGGAGTATTTTGAGACTGTTGGATACAATATTCCATTAGAAAAAGGGCCAGTGTGCCAGAGTAAATTTTCCACTTCCAAACTTTAGAGATTTATTTCTCCAAACAGTTCATCTAGTAGGAAGTTTACTAGCAGGGGTCACTAAGAGAGAAGGATTTTTTCTAAGATTTCAGAAAAAAAAAAGTGAATGTTCTGAGTATAAAAATATAATATTTCACATGATATGGGATTTCGAAAGCTCTTTGTTATCTTTCAATATGCCCTGTAGAGGGTATTTACTTGTACTGAAGCAGAGTAATAACCAGGATTCAACACATCTATCTGTCGAAATTTCAGATTTCAGTGTTTTTATTTGATTTTGAAATCCTTGACTTTATACCTTTCTGATTGTGTGTTTATGAGATTTTGTGTACTGCAAGTGTGTGATTATCTGTTAGCCATACAGACAACAAAATAGTGCCTTTTAGCAAATCTAAAAAAAAATATGCCTCAGAAGGAGTTGAAATTTAAAACAAGTATATCTTAGAAAGGGTAATTTGTAGGAATTTGGTAGAGAAGAAGAAAAAAAAAAAGAATTAGAAACGCAACCAGCAACCAATGAAATGTGTCAAGGTTTCTCATTTATATAGGTATATAGAAATATATACCTATATAGAAAGGTATATAGAAACATAGAAATATAGCAATTGAAAAGTATGTTGTCTATACTAAATATATATGGTGGTGTTATAGGGAAATAAAATAATGGGAATATATAGTATAGGTTTATATTTTAAGAGAATTGTATGCAACTGTTTTCTTGGTCAGCTTAATTCAAGAATTTCTTTACTTCATTATTCTTACCAAGTTTAGGGCTTATTTGCTGTACTGATGAGCTTCCAAAGTAACAAAATCTGTTTTTTGTCAATGTTGTGTTATTCTAAGTAGTCTTTAGCTTTCCTGGTTAGTTGGAAAGCAGGATATTTTGGCCAGAACTGAAGTTAGCAGTTGACACAGCTACAGCTAGAGGCTGGGGCAGGATTAAATGTCCCTCATTTAAACTGAAATTAGAGACTACAGTCCTGGTGTTGAAATGATGTCTTTCCCATATCAGTCATCCTCACCCCACCATCCCTATACTCAAATATTTGGAGAAACCTCAAGAAAATCATATGTGATCAGCCCCATCAATTCTTTGTAAGATGGAGACTCTGACTCCTTCTTGAGGCTGGATTCTAAAGCCACTGCCCACTGTGCCAGACTATAGGAAACTTGATACTGTTTCGTCTCAATACTAGTTGAGTATGTGGCCTACCTCATTGTCAATCAAACCAAAACAGCATAGCTGTTCTCACTGATGCCCAAAGGGGGAAGCCTGCACCCTTGTTCAGAATTCTTCTCTAAAGTCGTTTTATCCGAGGTATCTTTTCTGACCACCCTATGTGGAGTAGCACCCTTCTTTCAGCACACATATACCAATTTTTGATTCCTCCCCCACAACTTTATTTCTAAGTTTCTACAGACTGGTAGACTCATATTTTTTGTTCATTGCTATATATCTCAGGCACTCAATACTGACTCATGGCAGAAACTCAAAAAATATTTACTGGGTGAATAATGAATTAATTTCCAGATTTCCTCTTATAATTATATAAGTTAGGATTTTTTATAGCAATTCTAGTTGAAAATATTAGAGGATTTTTTTAGGATGTATTTCTAGATTTTTTTTACAGATTTACAATTTATTTTCCTAAATTTTTTGAAAGGTTTCAACTCTCCCCACTAGTGAATATGAATGTCATTTTTCTGATCTTGTCCTGGTACTGGATATAACATTATTTTTAGCTATCCAATTTAATAATACAAAAATATTCTCTGATCATAATTAGCAATTACTTGATTATTCTTGTTTTAAATATTCCAGCCAACATAATTTCAGTGTGTCATATAAAACTAAAAAAGATATTCTTTTCTTCAAATGAGTAATACCTAGTTCTTTCAATACAACTAACAATGTCTTTAGGGAAGGTCTATTACTTCTCTTCTAATATTATAATTTCATGCTGATATTGAATAAATGCAGAACATTTGCTTCTAGAAATATTGAGTATGTAGTCTGAAGAATTCTTCCTACTAATAACACATCAAAATGTCAAATAAAATAAACCTTCTTTTACATAAATAGCTATGATTCCAAAACTTTAAGGAAAATGCCTAGGGATTAGAATTAAAAACACAAAGAAAAGTTCAGGCCATAATACTAAGTAAGCACTAAAACCACATTTTTACCAAAGGCATTTCACTGCACCAGACATTTACAGGCTTGGGTTTTAGGTTTTTGAAGCTATGTAGGGCAAGTAGACTCTATCTTTCAGTTCTCAGAACTGAATATTTTGTCAATGCGTAAAAGTACTACCTATGGGGTGCTGGTCAGAGGCCATCCTTACACTGAAGACAGCATCATAAGCTCTCAAGGGAAGTCCCCTCCTTGCCTCCAAGCTTGGATTTTCAGTAGGACATTTTACTTTTCTATAAGGCCAGCAGCTTTTGAATAATGATTGTCTTAGTCATTTGCTATGAAACTTTCAGTGATGATGGCTAT
This sequence comes from Saimiri boliviensis, assembly GCF_048565385.1. Taxonomy (NCBI): domain Eukaryota; kingdom Metazoa; phylum Chordata; class Mammalia; order Primates; family Cebidae; genus Saimiri; species Saimiri boliviensis. The sequence goes on from NC_133463.1 coordinate 46,991,802, forward strand.
ACGATTTTCCCTTTAGTCATTCTCTTATGACTTTCTCTGTGAAGTGAGTTACTGGGTTTAATATAATGATGGGTGGAAGACCATGACAATCCGTGCTGAAGGAGTAAGGGAGATCAAGGAAAAAAGATCCAGATCCACAGTTGACACTTTTTCTCACTGTCTGAAATTCTTCTTAGCTGTACCAGTACAGAGAAAATTAAATTATTAAAATAAAATTATTTTTAGTATTACCGTAAGTCTAAATTTTGTGAATTACTCCCTACTAGAATGAAAATTTCATGTGAGGGTATGGAAACTTTTCCATTTTGTTCACTATGAAATTCTCAGGTGTTAGAGGAGTATTATGGCAGATAGTAACTAATTAATGGAATAAGGAAAAAATATTATTTCTGCCTAATGGAAGATGTCTGGTATAACCAATCTGTTGCCAGATAGTGAGCTAGTTACAGAACTTGGAGGGGTTCGGAGCTGCTTACCTAATGCTCTCACGTTCTGATTCCGTTCTAAGTGGTGCATCACATACCTCTTCTTTCACATTGCTTTGTCACCAATATTTTGCTTGTTTTTCTTAAATTCCTGACTGGTACATTCCCAAAATCCCAGGATTATAATCTCAGTTGTTCTCCTTCTGGGAAGAATTAACACCATTGGCTGGATTTCTATTATCACTCTCTTAGGTGGTCTCACAGAACACTATCCCATAAGTTACAGGAAGTTCCCATGAAGGTATAGGAAAAGATTTAGCCAGAGCCGAGAGAAAAGTTTTAAAAAATATTGTTAAACATAAAATAGCACTTAATTGCATGAACATGCTTTTGCTCCTTGCTTAAGAAATCTTTCTCAGCTGGGTGTGGTGGCTCATGCCTGTAATCCCAACACTTTGGGAAGCAGAGGTGGGTGGATCACTTGTGGACAGGAGTTCAAGACCAACCTGGCAACATGGCAAACCACCTCTCTACAAAAATACAAAAATTAGTCAGGCATGGTGTTTCGTGCCTGTAGCCCAGCAACTAGGGAGGCTGAGGCAGGAAGCTCACTTGAACCCGAAAGGTGGAGGTTGCAGTGAGCCGAGATTTTGCCACTGTACCCCAGCTTGGCGAGAGCCACTGCACTCCAGCTTGGCAAGACTCCATCTCAAAACAGCAACCATCACAAACCCAAAACTTTCTCTATTAAAAAGCTTAAAAGATATTTACATACATATTTCATTGAGAATTTTTAAATGTTTTTAAAAGAATGTATAAATCCCTAATCTACAGATTTAATTTGTTGACTTGTTTTTCCAATTTAATAATTCTTAGAGTGAACATATTCTCCAGCTCCACTTATTATCCCCCCTTTCCCACTGATGTGATATGTGGCTTTTATATAGATAAAAGTCCCATACATATGTGGGTCTTTTTCTCAGTTCCCTATTTCATATATATATATATATATATATATATGCCCCCTTGTTCAGTATTACACAGTATCAATTGCTATAGCTATCACTTTGGCTTCACAATAAGTCCTTTTTATCTGTTTAGGGCAAGTCGCCTGTCCTTCAGAAATACTGTGGCTATTCTTGCTCCTTCTTCTTCCACATATGTTTTAAAATACTCTTGTTAAATTCAATGAGCATTATTTTCTTTTGCAGATTACAGTGGTCTTTTGTTGAGACTATAGATTCATTTGGAAACAATATATTAAAAACATTAAGTCTTCTTACTCAAAAACTGAATATAAGATTAGTATCTAAAAATCAGTTGCATCTCTGCCCTAATAGCAAATAACTGAATATGTAATTGAGAGGAGGACCTCATTTTAATAGAATTTTAAAAGTCGGTTTAAATTTTGTTTTTTAGAAGTCTCTCTATGAATACCTTGAAAATGTATTCTCAGTTTTTGAGTCTTCAAAAGTGTTTATGTTTTTTTTTAAACTGAAAAATGTTAGACTGAGTTCCAGATATTTTAAGATCAACTGTCTCTTTCTGAAGACCTCTAGATATTTCTTAAACATGTTCTAGCATAAAATTTTGCTATGGAGAATTTGAGACTAATATGTTTTTTCTTTAAATAATTTGGCCATTTTGTTCAGATACCCAAAGGATTTTCTTAACTTGGAAATCCAGTTATATTAGAATAGGCATCATTGTTGATCATCTTACTAATTTTTATGGTCTTTTAATATGCAGATCAAAGTATTTTCCCAAATTTTATATTATTAGTAGTATTTAAATTCCATTCTGATAATATGAATATATCAGTTTAAGAGAGATATATGTCAAATTATCTCATTCTGAAAATACTGTTTTGTAAACCTTATTTTTTTTAGGATAATTTAACTGATATTAAATTTTAGGTTCACAATTATTTTGCCTTAATACTTGAAATATAATTAGTTGTAGTCTCCCAACTATTTTTGTTTTAAAAAAATAATAAATGTGGTCTACAGGCACTTTTTCTTCAGTGTTATCAATGACATCTTCATTGCCACTATTATTAAAATCACCTTGAATCAGAACCATTTTGGCTATTTCACCAATAGCCAATGAATGAAAAATTAAATCCTCATTATTGTTGTTAAAATCTTCCCTATATTCACTTCTTCCAAACTACTGATGGACTCTGATAGTATATTTTTTACCATGAAAAATATACACCATGGTATATATATTTTTTTACCAGACTCTGATGGACTCTGATGGTATGCATTATTTTTTTCCACTTGACACAAAGAATCCATTAGCATCATCACCTTATCATCACTGATCATGGTAACAGGTCAGAGGTTGAAGCATTGACAACAACAATATGGCATGTTTCAGGCTAAACTCCTTTTGAAAACTTTCCCTACCCATACCTCCATTCACTGCTGCTAGGATACTGTTCAATGAAGTGTTTTTATATTTGTTCCTCATTGATCAAAGGATATGCTCATCATATGGCTAAATTAATAAAGTCACATTTGGGAGAAAGTACATGACATAAAAAATATTTTTGATGAGAATTTCAGCTGGAGGACAAGCAGATCATTTGCCAAGGAATTATACACTATTGCAGTTTTCATCCTGTTCAACTTACCTGCTGGGAGCATGAACCAAATTGCTGCTACAAAATGTTTGTAAATCCAATCAGAAAAGATGTTTCTGGTGATACATACCTATTTTCTTTCTTTCTTTCTTTCTTTTTCTTTCTCTTTCTTTCTTTCTTTCTTTCTTTCTTTCTTTCTTTCTTTCTTTCTTTCTTTCTTTCTTTCTCTCTCTCTTTCTGTCTGTCTTTCTTTCTTTCTTTCTTTCTTTCTTTCTTTCTTTCTTTCTTTCTTTCTTTCTTTCTTTCCTTTTTCTTTCCTTTCGACAGAGTTTTGCTCTTGCTGCTCAGGATATATATGGTGCAAGGGTGTCATCTCAGCTCACTGCAACCTCTGCCTCCATACCTCAAGCAATTTTTCTGCCTCAGCCTCCTAAGTAGCTGGATTACAGGCATGTGACACCATGCCTGGCTAATTTTTTGTATTTTTAGTAGAGACAGGTTTTCACTATGTTGGTCAGGCTGCTGTTGAACTCCTGACCTCAGGTGATCCACTTGCCTTGGCCTCCCACAGTGCTGGGATTACAGGCATGTGCCAGCACGCCCTGATCCATGCATTTTCATTAGCATAGTAATGGACTGGTAAGAAACAAACTTTTTAAAAACAGCAAGGATGCAAGTTCTTGCCTATTATAGCAAGTTTACACTTTATACATGCCCAGGACAGTTATTCCATCCTTGGTATCCTTAATTCCTGTAGGAGCTCTCTCATCAGCCATAGTCAGTGTCTCTCTGGGGCAATAAGGCCAAAGTAGTGATGTTTCATCATACTCTAATCTTGTTTTGACATCAGAATGTCATCAGGAATAACTTTGGCAAAGTTGTCCAAGAATTTTGCCACTGCTTCATGATCAGCAGATATATTATCATTTTAAATTGTTAACAATTTAATGTGTACTTTCTTAAATTTCTTCAATCAGCCTGTTGAATATTCATAGTTTCCTTATATTTTAAGTTCATTGTGATGGAATTTTGTTTCATGACCAGCATATCACTAAGTGGCATGTGTTCACTGTGATGCTGACGGATCCAGTTTTTCTATACACTATTGACATCCTCATTTTTAGCTTTATGTAGTATTTTCCTATTTTTTATTAACTCTGTTCATCACTCTCAACTCAGAACTCCATCAGTTTATTCCTTTTTTTTTCATGTTATATATTGTGGTTATGCCAACACCATACTCCTTTATAAGGTGTTTCACACTTAAACCACTAGTTTCTCCAACAGCTTGACTTTCTATGCTGTAGATAAACATAAATGCTTTTTTAAATCATTGTTACTTACAAGGGTATCTAGAGAAGTTTTTGAGATTTTCAATAGCACCTTTACATCACGGAGCAGAGAATAAACAAAACAAAAATAGTGAAAAATGTTCATAAGTCTTGGCCCCACATGGGACATGGTGGGAATCCTGCTGTTTGTGCTTTGGCTGGCACATGTGTCATTTTATTACCCTTTATGCAAAAGTATTGGTGGGCATGAAAAAGATATATTGCAGATGATGTGGGCTGGGAAGAACTTTTTTCCTTGAAGATGCTGAATAATCTGTGTATTGCACATCTGCGTTTTGACTGTGCTGTGTCATATAAGGTCAGATCTGGAATTTTCCACTTGTGGCATCTTGTCAGCACTCATCAGATTTTGGAGCATTTCAGATTTTGAATTTTTGGATTAGGGATGCCAAATCTGTATTTTCTTTCCAAATATGCTCCTTCTCCATTTTATTCTTCACAATGCAAACAGTCACTCAAGCTAGGTATAGGGTAGTGATTCTCTGCTCTGCCCCTCAAGTTCTTACCCATTTTTATACTGTACAATCTGTTTCTTCTTAGCTTATATGATTGTTTTCTCTAGGTTGTCTTTACTTCCCATCTAGATCTTTGATATTCCCTTTAATTTGTTCTATATGTTTTGTTGTCATTTTCATTCTGCTTCTAACCCATTTGTCATAAACAGTATGATCTATTATACCTAATCTTTAAGTATATTTTATAGCTTAGAGAATAAAGTTCAAAATTTTATGAATACTATTCAGATTCTTTCTGTTCTGGCTCTTTTCTCACTTCTTCCATCATGTTTGTTCTTTTTAATACAAAAATTCTAACAGTCATCCTCTTTGCTGATCCCTCTGAAGTAACAGATTTTTCTTTTAGATTCCAGCAGTTTGTTATTGCTCAAAGATCCTTTGTATTGAATATAATTTCCAAAGTGAACATGACTTTGGCCCATTTTTGTCTACTGGCCAGCTTGAGAAATTTACTTAATTGTGATTGAGGCTAAAGCATTTGAGTATAGTGAAGTTCTAGTTCTCTATTTCTACATAAGTAACCATGCTAAATCTTAGTGGCTTAAAATAACAATCATTTATTTGATCAATTATCTTCCATTCGGGCTAGGCTTAGAGCAATCTACCTCTGCTCCCTCAGTGGTTACTCTTTACGGGGCCTCTCTGCAGGCTGGTTGGGCTTCCTCACTACATGGTAACAGGATTTAGGACACATTGCCAAAGGTCATTGTTTCAGCCAGTTTTGGAAAATACAGTCATCCATATATGGCTAAAATTCTAGGCAAATTAACAAATGCAGGTAAATGGTTTCTACCTATATTAACATTTTTAAATAAAAAAAGTTACACAAAGTTTTCAGTTATCGTAAGCTAGTGACATGGTTCCAGTTTTAATAAAAGCATTTTTTAAAGTAATACAATTATTACTGTACATTTCCTGGCTTTTATCATTTCAGGTTTAATGATTGCATAAATGATTTATATAGAGAGTCTGAAAACAGAGAAGCCATTAATATTAGATAATTTATAATATATCTAATTGATAAATGATAAAATGATAATGACTTGTAGGAATGTCCTAGTTTTGATATTATTAATAAAAGATATTATTGTGAATAAGAAATAGTTATTTTCCAATGATAATTTATAATAGAAAAATATTGAAAGAAGTAAATGGCCTTATATAAAAACATAAGATCTTCTTTTCTTTCGTGCCTCACATTAATTTTTTCTCCAGTTTTCTTAAAGAACTTGAAACAGAACTAGCTTTTGACCCAGCAATCCCACTACTGGATATATATCCAAAAGAAAATAAATCATTCTACCAAAAGACATAGCCACTTATATGTTCATCACATCACTATTCAAAATAACATTGACATGGAATCAATCTAAGTGCCTGACAATGGTGCAGTAGATAAAGAATATGTGGTATACATATACCTTATGAAATATTACACTGCCATAAAAAAGAATAAAATCATGTCCTTTGCAGCAACGTAGATGCAGCTGGAGGCAATTATCCTAAGCAAATTAACCCAGGAACAGAAAACCTAATGCCACATGTTCTCACTTATAAGTAGAGGCTAAACATTAGGTACTCCTGGGCATAAATATGGGAACAATGGACACTGGAGAATATTAGAGGGAGGAGGAGGGGAGGATAGCAAATGTTGAAAATACTAGCAATTGAGTACTACGCTCACTTCTTGGGTGATGAAATTAATCATACCCCAAATCTTACATCCCATGTAGTATATAGCCATGTAACCAACCTGCACATGCAGCCGCGAATCTAAAATAAAAACAGAATATATACAAATAAAAAAATAATGACTGAAGAAGCTGCCTCAAATTTTTTTTCTTATTTTTCTTTACTTCCTCTTCCCTCTATTCCTTCTCTTCTTCCAATGCTCTTTTCCCTCGTTTCTTTCTTTCTGTATTCCTATTTTTCTTTCTTTGGTAGTTTTCATTTTATTGATTAGAAAGCACCACCATCACCAATAACAAAAACCTAGTTTTATAATCATATATTTCATGACTGTGGTTTATCACAGCAGATTATTTCAATAAATGAAATAAGGTAGGATATTTGCAAGTCTATGGATGCTACAGGAATTTCTCTTTGAAAGTTTTGAGGAGCAAAGATTATTTTTAACTATCCTGTGGGACCTCTAAATTAAGTTATCTATACATACATATGATTTTTCCCTCAAATCAAGAAGAAGAATAGGGAGAGAGTGCTAAAGTAAAATTCAATTTTTCATCATTTTAAATGAATGTAATATGTAAATTGGGAAGATAATATGATTATACTCTTTTACAAAATACAGTTTACCGTATGTTCACTTACCTTTCTGTATATGTTCAATCCTTTTATTAATTTTATATGTTGAAAAGGAGTCATTTTATTATAAATTTTATGTGTGTTTTCATATGTGGACTATTTGAATCTTTGAGACGTCATGGCATTTATGGTATTATCAATGTAAAATTATGTCTGATTTTTATCCCTGTACAAAAGATGACAAAAACAGCTATGCAAGCTTAATATTTGTAGGAAAATTATGCCTTTCACATGTTCCCCTCAATTACACATGCATAGCATATGAAATTTCATATACACATATGCTAGATATTTTGCGCTAACTCTGATGAATGAAACAACAATAAGGAGGTATACCGGTCTGGACCATTCTAGGTCCTCATGAAAAGAAAAATAGAATGAACAAATTATGGGCACACATTTATATGATACAGATGTATAACAGAGCTACAGTGCATGCTTTCAGAAAGGTATGCAGGATGTCAGTTACTATGTCTAGGATAAATATCATCATAGAGCTCTGTGGGTCTGAAACGTGACTTAAATGCCAGTTGTAGCATTTTAATTAGACATGCTAGACTCTGTACTTCATTCCCTCCTTGATCACAAGTGTTTTACTATCATTTCCTGTATTTATGGTTAAAGATAGTTACCTTGATTTTGAATGTGTATTTTGGTGTTTGTATATGTTATCATATTCTGTGATGCCTAGTCTCTAATAATATGAGTTATTTAAGAAATATTTAAAATATTGTACTTATTATCATTTCTACATGCATATTTTATCTACTTTTATGAAGAGATGAAAATATGTGTATGGATGGTAAGAAATTAAATTGTACTGATATTAAAATCCACAGGAATTATTTTTTGCATATTCTACAACATTTAATTATTTTTTGCCCCATTGAGAGATCTTATATTAATCATAGTGATTAGTGTTTAGTGATGTATACCTATTTTTAACATGTAAGCTCTTAAGAACTATATATATTGGCACTGGTAAGAGCAGTAGCTTCTTAGTCTCTTAAGTCATTATGGAATCAGTTCATTAGACAGCCAATAAATATTTTGTACCTTTAATATATGTAAAACTTTATGCTATATTTTGTTTAAAAGTTTTAAAAGGCTCCCTGAGTTTTTCCCTCTGTGGACAGATGTTGGGCTAACCCTGATGATAATTTACAGTTGTTTCAGCAGTGTTGTATTAGTTTCAGCAATTTACTGCACTGGAATTAAAATGAGTTGATATACCTTTCTTTTAAGTCACATCATGCATGTACATTGTGCTTTCTTCTATTTGCCCCATTCAATGTACGATAGAAGTAAGTGAGATCATGTTCTTTGCAGGGACAGAGCTGGAGGCTATTATCCCTAGCAAACTAAACCCCAATCAGGAAACCAAATGCTACATATTCTCACGTATAAGTGGGAGCTAAGTGATGAGAACACATGCACACATAGAGGGGAACAACACACACTGGGGTCTATTAGAGGGAGGAGGTTGGAAGGAGGAAGTGGATCAGGAAAAATAACAATGGGTACTAGAAAAATAACATTAGGTACTAGTCTAGTACCTAATGAGTACTAGACTTAATACCTGGATGATGAAATACCTGTACAATAAACCCCCATGACATAAATTTACCTATGTAACAAACCTGCACTTGTACCCCTGAACTTAAAAGTTTTAAAAAAAGAATTCAGTAGAAAGAAGTAAAAGCACACACGTGGATCTCATGACATGCTCTGGCTTTTTCTCAGCACCTAGTGGTGAAAATTAGAGGAAATCCTCCATTTTCCTTATGTCGTATTTCCATGGAGGAGGTACTTTAGTGAGAACACTTGTGGCTTAGCTTTCTACCAATCTCCCATTTCTTCCTAAGGAAGAAAGAATAACCTAACTCATTAGAGAATCTGAAAGAAGAGATAGGTGTGCATAGCTCAGCTCTCCTGGGCTTCACTGTTCTAAGCCAGGATGCACAGAGAAGGTGTGTTCTATTCCATTCTTCTGCATGTGGGCTGCCTCATAAATGTTGAGATGTATTCTACTGAACTTGTGTATTAGTGGATAGAATTTAATGTTCTACAGCAAACCCATATTATGACAGTAACCATGTGTTGTCATAATCTTATTTGCAAGTATACATGTATTGAATGATTATTATTTGCCAGGTTTTATATTATATGAGGATTTAAAGTAGAAAAAGATGTTTTCATCATCTAATTACATTCTGCTAGAGGTTACAGAGAAGTAGACAACTGAACCATGTACCTATGAAGGAGGGCTTGAGAAGGAGACTCCCAAATCAAATTTTGCCACAAGCCACAAGCCCAATTATTAAATAATCTCATTTATAATTTTACCTTTTTGGCTTTCAGAACTTAATAAGAACCCTAAATATACTATATAGTGTATAGACTAGTATATAGTATATTAATAGCATATTAGTATATACTCTATATAGCATGTTAGTATATAATATATACTACTTAGTATATTTAATACACTGTTTAATTACCAAAGATCACACAAAAGCCTTGTGACCCTGGTGTTCATCATGTATCTTGGCCTGTAATATCTATAAGAACCCTGATTTCTTCATTCATATACCCTTTCAGGCCTTAGGGACATCAAATGAGAACACATTAACTTGTTTACCTGCTTCTGTATATCTTCTCTGATCCATACCCCTTTTCTGTTTGGCCTATCTCTGCTTTTTATATCAGCCTCTTACTCCTAATAACACAACTGTATACATAGCTAGTGATTTGGCAATGATAGTACATAGTTTATAAAATGCATAGTCTACTGAAATCAATTTATAAATAGGGTCTTCCTCTATCAATGAATCATAAAGCACTTAATGCACTGTGTTCTTTGTATGCGTGTGTGGGTGTGTGCACACACATGTGTACATCCTGAACATACATAGCTTTTGTATTTTCAAAAACCTTCATATTAACTATCATTTTGATAATTGTTAGGCTTAGTTATCATTTATAATTTACTCTGATACCTGTTTTTTTAATTGTTGTTGTTTGTTTGTTTGTTTTTCATTTTGAGGGACTAGAAAAGTTTTCCTGGAGGTAAAATCTTGAGTTGTTCCAAAGTTAGTTCTGGGGTAACCCTTACTTTACCCAGGAGCTGTAGCAGGTTGGAGATGAACAGTCCATATAATGTGACTCATCCAATTTGAATGCTTATGACACTGAGTCCATTCTCATCTTGTTGTTTACTGAGATCTCTCACTGAACTTAACTAGAAGTCTTCATTTTTGCTCTTTATATTTTAGAGGTCAAAGAGATTTGGTTCAGTTTCTAACAGCAACTTGTGTGCATCTTTGAATTATTTTGCCCACTTTGCAGTCTCCCCTCATTAAAGAAAAGCAGCTCCTTTTAAAAATAGTCTCAGTTTTCATAATCATGGATTTTGAGGTTTTATATATAGATTTAATCCATTTTCAATAAATCTAGAAAGGAGATTTTATGTGACTTTGTTATTTACAACCCTATAACTCTAACTTTTGTGAATGAAATGATTACTATAAAGTTTTGAGAAATCACCTCTGTTCTAAAATGAAGTTAATGATCTTAAATCAATAATGTATGTGGCAAACCTTAACTGTGTCAAACTTGCAGTAGATTGTTATAACTAAATATTGAAAGAAATGCAGTTTTAAATTGTAATGCACCCTAAACACTCAATAAACATTGATAACTGGAGGCAGTTGAATGCAGTGGTTAACTAATTTAAAATCAGAGACACTAGTACTTGAATTTTAGCTCTGACATTAACTGGATATTGGACAAGTCATTTAATCTCTGTGAAACTGGGGTTGCTGAACTGTTCTAAAATGGTGATGATAAAATCTCAAGAGATAATTATCTGACCTAATTTAATGTACTGAAAGTGTTTAGGATTCTATTTGTCATGAATATTTGGAGTTACATGACAAATGTTGAATGGTATTGATGAGGATGATGGGGGAGATGATAATGAAGGTGATGTTGATTGAAGCAGACAGGAATATATTGGAGATGTTTCCAAGCTAGACTGCTTGGTGCTCAGGCTAAAATTAATCTTCTTTGCCCTATATTGAGAGCCAGGGACGCTTGTCCATCTAGTAAGATCCTATGTGATTCAAGAAGAAGAAATTTCTCTTCTATGGCTCTGGATATACTGCAAACCAGAGCAAAAATTAATCTTCTAATTAATCCAAAGGTTAACTGGAAGCAGATATTGTGGTATGAATAAGGGGGTCAAGTGATGAGAAAATGGGGTATGAGGGAGGCAAAGAGGAAACAAGTATCATCACCAACAAATGAGGAAAAGAATGTGAGTAAAATGGAAACAAAGAACAAAGTATTACATTGCTTCTCCAGAATTTGTATTTTTATGTACTTGTAAGTGTGGAATGTACTTCCAGTTAAAAATTGAGGGCTCCACCTTATAAGATATTATATTGTTAAGACTTGAAGACATGAAGACATGCCTATCACAGTGCTTGATATATAATTATTAATAACATATTTAATACATATTTACAGATTATAAAAATATTTGAAAGTAGAGAATATGATACAAAGAAGACAGAAGTTCTGGTTATAACTAGAAAAAAAAATTATTAACCAATATATTCCAATATGCTAATATTTAGTTTCTCTTTCTTTCTTTCTTTCTTTTCTTTTTCTTTCTTTCTTTCTTTCTTTCTTTCTTTCTTTCTTTCTTTCTTTCTTTCTCTTTCTTTCTTTCTTTCTTCTCTCTCTCTCTCTCTCTCTCTCTCTTTCTCTTTCTTTCTTTCTTTCTTTTTTTGAGACAGAGTTTCACTCTTGTCGTCCAGGCTGGAGTGCAATGGCATGATCTTGGCTCACTGCCACCTCCGCCTCCCAGATGCAAGCAATTCTCCTGCCTCAGCCTCCCAAATAGCTGGGATTACAGGCATGCACCAATATGCCTGGCAAATTTCTTGTACTTTTAATAGAGACAGGGTTTCTCCATGTTGGTCAGGCTGGTCTTGAACTCCCAACCTCAGGTGATCCACCTGCCTTGGCCTCCCAAAGTACTGGGATTACAGATGTGAGCCACTGTGCCTGGCATTTTTTCTTTCTTCTTAAAAATGATTATGTAATTTTTTTATTTTTTATTTATATTTATTATTATACTTTAGGTTCTGGGTTACATGTGCAGACAATGCAGGATCTTGCATAGGTACATACAAGGCAAGGTGGTTTGCTGCCTTCATCCACCCGTTACCTATATCTGGCATTTCTCCCCATGTTATTCCACCTCAACCTCCCCACCCCCTGCTGTCCTTCCCCTACCCCCTCTAACAGACCCCAGTGTGTGATGCTCCCCTCCCTGTGTCCATGTGTTCTCCTTGTTCAACAACTGCCTATAAGTGAGAACATACAGTGTTTGATTTTCTGTTCTTGTGTCAGTTTGCTGAGAATGATGGATTTCAGATTCATCCATGTCCCTACAAAGGACATAAACTCATCATTTTTTATGGCTTCATAAAAATTCCATGGTTTATATGTGCCACATTTTCCTTGTCCAGTCTATCATCAATGGGCATTTGGTTGGTTCCAGGTCTTTGTTATTGTAAACAGTGCCGCAATGAACATACGTGTGCATGTGTCTTTATAACAGAATGACTTATAATTCTTTGGGTATATACCCAGTAATGGGATTGCTGGGTCAAATGGAATTTCTATTTCTAGATCCTTGAGGAATCACCACACTGTCTTCCACAATGGTTGAACTAATTTACACTCCCACCAATAGTGTAAAGGTGTTCCTGTTTGTCCACATCTCTCCAGCATCTGTCTCCAGATTTTTTAAGGATCACCATTAAAACTGGTGTGAGATGGTATCTCAATGTGATTTTGATTTGCATTTCTCTAATGACCAGTGATGATGAGCATTTTTTCATATGTTTGTTGGCTTCACATATATCTTCTTTTGAAAAGTGTCTCTTCATATCCTTTGCCCACTTTTGAATGGGTTGGTTTGTTTCTTTTAAATCTGTTTTAGTTCTCTGTATATTCTGGGTATTAGCCCTTTGTCCGATGGGTAGATTGCAATTTTTTTTTACCCATTCTTTTGGTTACCAGCTCACAGTAGTGATTGCTTCTTTTGCTGTACAGAAGCTCTGGAGTTTAATTAGATCCCATTTGTCTATCTTGCCTTTTGTTGCCATTGCTTTTGGTGTTTTAGTCATGAAGTCCTTGCCTATGTTTATGTCCTGAATGGTTTTGCCTAGGTTTTCTTCTAGGGTTTTTATGGTGCTAGGTCTTATGTTTAAGTCTTTAATCCATCTGAAGTTAATTTTAGTGTAAAGGGTCAGGAAGGGGTCCAGTTTCTGCTTTCTGCACATGGCTAGCCAGTTTTCCCAACACCATTTATTAAACAGGGAATCATTTCCCCATTGCTTGTTTTTGCCAGGTTTGTCAAAGATCAGATGTGTAAAATTTTTATTGACAATTTTTATAATTGCTAATTTGATTTTTAATTTCAATATATTTTCTTTTACCAGTTTAATTTTATTTTTTAATTTCCTTCATGTTTTAACCATTAATTTATTTATATTCTACAGTTGTTTGAATAGAATTTTCTTATGGAGACACTGTAAATTATGAGGGCAAAGTAAAAAGTAGATTTTCAACTTCTTTCAGTTTGTTTCTGGTTGAAACATTTTTTTTTTTTTTTTGAGACGGAGTTTCGCTCTTGTTACCCAGGCTGGAGTGCAATGGCGCGATCTCGGCTCACCGCAACCTCTGCTTCCTGGGCTCAGGCAATTCTCCTGCCTCAGCCTCCTAAGTAGCTGGGATTACAGGCACGTGCCACCATGCCCAGCTAATTTTTTGCACCTTTAGTAGAGATGGGGTTTCACCATGTTGACCAGGATGGTCTCAATCTCTTGACCTCGTGATCCACCCGCCTCGGCCTCCCAAAGTGCTGGGATTACAGGCTTGAGCCACCGCGCCCGGCCCTGGTTAAAATTTTTAAATTTGGTTGGCTTGTGTGGCAGAGACCTTAAGATGACCATGAATGATTCCTCCCTTCTGGTATTTATTCTAATACATAATTCTATCTCCTTGACTATGAAAGAAAAGTAACTATGACTTTCTTCTAACCAATTGAATTTAGTGAATGTGTGTCACTTCCATGATTTCATTATGACATACATATAAGACTTCATCTTCCTAGCTTATTTCCATCTTACTTTCCTTTGATATTGAAGGAAGCAAACTGCCATGTTGTGAAATATTGGCAGAAATGTCAGATAACAAAAAACTGTGGGCTCTAGGACATGGCAGTGGTATCAGGCTGATACCAGTCAAGAAACTGAGGAACTCAGTCATACAGCTACAAGAAGACAAATTCTGCCAACAGCACTTCCCTTCTAGCCAAGTCTTCAGAAGAGAACACAGCTCAGCTGATACCTCGCAGTCTTCTGAAACACTGAGCTAAAAACTTACTAAGACATGTCCAGAATCATGACCTGTAGCAATTATGAGATGATAGCCTAAAGTTGCTTAATTCATGCTAACTTACTATGCAGCATGAAATACTAATATGCCCATTTCATTGTTTAAATTTATTTCCCATTTTATATGTAGAAAATTTTCTTAGATAGTAGTTTTACATATTACTTCTCTTTATTTTGTTTTTCCTTTATCAAGGTCTCTAATTGTAGCTAATTTGTATATTTTTTGCTTCTCTTATTTTAATCATTTTTTTCTTTTGACCACATTTACTTAGTTCTTATTTTTATTTTCATGATAGCTTTCTCATTTTATTTTTGTATTCTTTATTGAACTTACTTTCAAATCTATTGTTTATAGATACTTTATACTTTATCTTCATTTCTGACTTCGTTTTATCCCAAGACCAATTATCTCTCATTTCTTTTTTCATTTTGTCTATTTATATTATTAGTTTCTGAATATTTGATTCAAGATGTTTTAATGTATTCCTAGATGTTTATTTAATGACATTTGACTGAATTACAGAGTTGAATTTCTTCTTCATTCAATTCCTAAGGAGAATTTTAAAATTAGCCAAATTGTTTGGATTATCATCTCCTATACAATAGGTTATTCAAAATGCATTTTGACTATATTAATTTAGTGAAATATGATTTTAGCATATTTAATGCTATAAAAATTTAGAAATAGCTTGAATTTTAAAAGTATAGTATAATTTAGTTCCTTATTGCTCTTGAAGAAACTTCTTTCTCCTGGGCAATGTGGTTGGTTTGGTGTCGGTGTCAAACAAACATTATTGACTAAATTCTTATGTATTGTTTCTACCAATGTGAAGAGTTATTCTGATGCATATCTTTGTGTAAAAAAAAACATTCATTTGTCAAAAGTTAGAGTGTCATGAAAACCAGTGAATAAAAAACAACAATAAGAACTAGAGTACCCACTGGAACAGGAATTTCTACTTATTGGCCATGGCTTGAATGTAGAAAGATGGATAGAGAGAGTGGCTCAGTGGAAACTATCTTTGTCAAGCATATCTTCCTTGCCTAATTTAAATGTTAACTTTCCCTAGACTGCTTTTATTTTCTTGTGAATCTGATTCTAGCCTTCATGCTTTTCCAAAAATAGAAATATTGTTTTAAAATAAAAGACCTCTGTTTTAAAGCAAGAACAATGAGAGTCAACATTTAATCTACGGATAATGACAGTATGGTATATGTATGCCATTGAATGCTACTCAGCCATAAAAAAGAATAACATAATGTCTTTTGCAGCAACATGGATGGATCCGGAGGCCATTATCCTAGGAAAATTACACAGAAACAGAAAGTCAAATACTGCATATTCTTACATATAAGTCAGGACTAAACTGTTGGTACATATGGATATAGAGAGTGTAATAATGGACACTGGAGACTACCACAGATAAGGGAGTGAGAGCGGGGGGTGAGGGTTGAATTGCCTATTGGGTAAAAACGTCACTAGTAGGGGGATGAGAACACTAAAAGCACAGACTTCACCACTATGAAATAAATGCATGTAAGAAACCTGCACTTTTACTTCCTAAATATCTATTTAAAAATAATAGCATTTGTTTTCAAAACAGTAATAGACCATAATTTCAACAGTTTTTTGATTGGCACAGCATGCAAGAGTATGTTTATAAGTCATTATAATCTTGGTATTAGCTAAGATTACTTCTAATTAAAGACTTAACACTAAAATAATTTTTAATTAATTTAACTAAAATTACTTTTAATTTATTTATGCATTAGAATGACTGAGAAAATTTCAAGATTTTATTGTGTTTCTATTTGAACTTTAAATAGTAATTTTATGTAGGAAAAATTTGATAAATATTTGCCACTATAATTGTATTTGAGACCTTTTTTCAGTTCATTTACTATTAATATATTTATCATGGTTTTTGAACAAGGTAAACTTAGTGTTTACATGGTTTAGCATTCATAGAAATTTAATGTTCATATCATTCTTAATGTTAAAAGAATGTCAATAAAAGAAAAATTTCTATTGTTTCATTTTTGACATTTAATTCTTAGAGTTTTAAAAATAATTTCAACTAATTTTGGAGGACGGTTGCAAATTTTTTATCTTTCTTCTCCTGTTTGGAGCTTTTTCTTTTGTGTCCTGTATTATTCTTTATTCTATTATTCTAAACTTCAGCTCCTATGAATTGAAGTTGGTATTGGAGATGGCTCCAAAATATGAAAAGAAATTTTGTGTTTTTCCAGTTTACTTGCAGAATTGAAAACCCTATCTAGAACTCAACTTTAAATAGTGGATTTGGTAAGAGTACATAGATAGATAGATAGATAGATAGTTAGATAGATAGATAGATAGATGATAGATAGATCCATCTATATGTATATGTATATATATATACATATATATATACACTACACTGATATATATATATATATATATATATATATACACACACATAATTTTCAGAATTAGACAGCAACAAAGCTGTTTACTATCTATGAAAAGTCTCCTGCTTCGTAGCTTTACTCTATGTTGTGAGTAATTGTCCATCTGCATAGGATTTTTCTATTCCTCACTGTCTGGAATGCTGTAGAAGATGATTTTTCAAATTACTTCAAATATGATGTGTAAAAAATTTGGTTGTTTTTTTTCCTGAACTTGTGTTTCCTGGAAAAAAAATAATTTTTTCTCTTGCACGCGGCCAAAATTATCTTAAAGTTAGAGTCCATTTTTGTGAAATATTCATTTTGTTTCCCTGAATGGACTGAATGAAATATGCACTTCAGGAATTATTAAGAGAAAAAAAAAACAGAAGGGAAAGAGAGATTATCATTTCTAGTAAACTAGTATACAGAAAAATATATGTAACTATTTTTTTGCTGAAGCCCGTATAACCATTATGGAACTTCACTGACCTACAACCAACTACTTCAAATAATATATATAAACAGCGTGCAGCAATACTTTGGCTTGTCATTTTTAATTTCTATACTTGTGCGTCTATATCTTAGCAAAGTCTCAGCTCACTAGCACACTGAGCTATGTAGTGGATATAATCTGAATCAAAGCACAATTGCAAAAATATCAAACATGATCAAAAAGAGAAAATCACTACAAAGGAGAATTCACCACGGTAACTCTTTGCAGTTCCCAACTCAGAGGCCTAGTAGCCTCATCAAAGATACAAGAGATGGAAAAGGCCCATTAGGTCATCAAACCTATCCCCTCACCAAAGAAAGAAAATGAATTCAAGCAACCCTATCTGCTGGCTTCAAACCAAATTCAAGATAGAAAGACCCTGCTGCTGCTCTTGACACATTATTTCATGACACTGGATGTCATTTATACAAAAAACTGAAATGAATTGTCTGCCCCCAGCATCCTAGAATGATAGAATAGACTTTGAGAGCTGGAAGGTACCTGAGCCCAGCCTCCTCATTTTGTAGAAAAGTACCCTAAGGACCTGAGAGGTTAAATGACTAGCTCAAATCCACAAAGCCACTCACAGCTGGACGAGTATTAAAACCAAAGTTTCCAGACATAACTAAACTGCTATTTCTAGCAAGTAATTCTTGTTTGAAAAAAAAAAAATCATGGCAACAGCCTATTCTATACATTATATTTCACACATTTGGATTTGACTTATTTTTTATGACCTAATTTTTAAAGTTCTAACTTTGAAGTGGTCAAATCTAGGTTTTCACATCCAGAACACTAACTTTCACAGTTGATATTGACTCCAATAACAGATTTCCATTGTATGCCAAATCCCTTCTTTACTGCTGGGCCCAAAGCAATCTACAGAAATATAATAGCTTCATTGGTTGACTATACATGTGAAGGGAATGAAGATAGTACAGTATCTAGATTTAACAATTTACCAACACATTACTCCACCCTCTACTCCAAAAGCTGTTGGACAATTCTACTGTGATAGATTTAGATATTTTGCTAATGAATAAATGGGAAAAATAGATGGCCTTGGAAGAGCTCTGGCATTTAGTGAGGGGTTGTCTTGCCAGACTTGTTTTAGTGTAAGGTGCAAAATCAGATGCCTGCAATGCCCAGGCAGGTGAGAAGAGTGAGCTCAGCTGAGCTAGGGGCCATCAAGCTGTGAACCCAAGAGATTAGTGACTATTAATTAGTCCTAGAGGACAGGTGGCTTGTGGTAATGTAGGTCCAATAATGTAGGTCCAATGTAAGATCTTATAGTTTAAAGGGAAGCTGGAATTTATAATGTTTTTGAGAGATTTTCCAGATTATTGAAATGCTGTTAGGTTAAATAAAGTAATTCCGGAGGTCAGATAAAGTCAGCAGATTTCATAGTGTCATAGGCATTTGCATACTATAGCATTATAAAAGCAGTGCTACATATTTTCATAAAAGCTGAGAAAACTACTGTTGGAGTTTATCAATTATTATAATTAATTGTTAATTAATAATTAACCAATAAAGGAACGACTGGGTTCTAGGATACTTTAAACCAATATATGATCTCTGCCACCTTTTATGCAGGTTCTCAAAGTAGAAGAAAAAAGTTTTTGATTCACATTATTGTCTTATTTCTTTATTATTTAATTATTCTTTCTTTTATAAAAATGTTTTCGAACTACAGCTAGGGGTTTTAGCTAGTAGATTTGATTTTTTTAAAAAAGAATCTTAAAATATGTGACATGAACATAGATTCAGGGATAGATTCCTATTATTTTGAACAATTATCTAGTTGATAAGAATGTTATGTATTAAATAGTTTAGACATTATTAATTCTTCATAATGAGGACCACATCTGGAGTTTTATGGTTTATTAGCTTCTTTGAACTTCTGAGCACATAGCTATTAGCATCACTGGGCAGGCTTTTTAAACACAGTTTATTGTAAAATGTTCATATTATTCAAAGCAGTCTGCAATCTCTATCAACATACCAGTGATGTTCTTCACAGAAATAGAAAAAAATCTTAAAATTTATGTGAAATGCAAAAGACTCAGAAAGCCAAACAATCTTAAAGAAAAATAACAAAGCTGGAGACATCGCAATACCTGACTTCAAACTATACAGTAAATCTATAGTAATCAAACAGCATGGTACTGACATAAAATGAGATATAGACTAATGGACATAAATTTATGCATTTACAGCCAACTGATTTTTAACAAATGCATCAAAAAACACATTAGGAAAATAACAGTCTTTTAAATAAATGGTCCCAGGAAAACTGGCTATCTACATGCAGAATAATGAAACTAGATCACCACATTAAAAAATAAACTAAAATTTGAGAAAGGCTTATATGTAAAACCTGAAACTATAAAATCACTAGAAGAAAAATAAGGGAATAACCTCATGTTTTGGATTAGGCACAAATTATTTGAAGACTACAAAAACATAGGTAACAAAAACAAAAACAAATGGAGGGTTACAAACTAAAAACCGTCTGCACAGCAAGGAAGTAATCAACAAAGAGACAACCTACACAGTGAAGAAAGGTATTTGCAAATTATGTATCTGATAAGAGGTTACTAATATCCAGAGTATATAAGAAACTCAACTAAATAGTAAAAAAAAAATTAAAAATTGGACAAAAGATCTGAATAGATATTTCTCAAAAGTACACATACAAATGGCCAACAAATACATACAGATATGCTCAGTATCACTAATCATAAAAAAGTAGATAAAATTGCAATGATATATCACCTCATCCTGGTTAGAATGGCTATTATCAAAAAGACAAAAAAATAACAAATGCTGATGAAGATGTGGAGAAAGAGGAACTCATACACTTTTGATGGGATGTAAATTAGTATAGCCATTACTGAAAGCAGGTATGGAGGTTCCTCCAAAAATTAAAAATAGAACCACCATATGATCAGTAATCCCACTACTGGATATACATCTTAAGGAAATGAAATCAGTATTTTGAAGTGATATCTTCACTCATGTTTATTACAATCATAATAGCCATGATATGGAATCAAGCTCAGTGTCCATGTGCAGATGAACGGATAAGAAAAACATGGTCTATATGCAATAGAATACTATTTAGTCATAAAACAGGAGGAAATCTTGTCATCCGAAATAACATAAATAGACTTAGAGGACATTGTGTTAAGTGAAATAAGCCAGGTATAGAAAGAGAAACACTGCATAAATTTTACTCATAAATGGAATATAAAAATGTTGATCTCATAGAAGTTGAACTCAGAGAATAGTGGCAACCAGAAGCCGGGGAGGGTGGTGGGGTGGGAGGAATGTGAGAGGTTGGTCAATGGGAACAAAGTTACAGTTAAACAAAAAGAATAAATTCTGATGTTGTGTTATGCAGTAGGAAATGCACTTCAAAATAGCCAGATGAAACAATTTTGAATTTTTTTTCACCACAAAAAGTGATAAATGTTTAAAATGATGGATATGCTAATTATCATGATTTGGTTGTTATACAATGTATGCATGCTTTGTATTTCACACTGTACCCCATCATTATGTACAATTATTAAATATCACTCATAAATTCAAAAAATAGAGCTGAGAAATACATCTAGGTTATCTGAGTGGTAAAACCTGTCCTCTAAAACAGACATCTAAATGGTTTCAAAGAAAGGCAGACATATCAATGGAAAGCTGTATGCTTAGATTTCTATTGGAATTGAAAGAAGTCAGTCTTAGGTGTGTTTCTTTTTTAACAAATGTTAGTTTTTGTTGTGTAGCAAGTATAATTCCAGAATTTAAAATTACATTGCCTTTTCACTTACTTTACACATGCTTGCCTGCACACACACACACACACACACACACACACACACACCCACTTGGCTGGATTCCACTCTCAAAATTCTTAATTTAGTGGGACCTGCCATAGAGGGCAGGGTGCTTGATAATCTGTATTTCTAAGTTCTCAAATAATTCTGACACTGCTGATCTGAGGATAAGATTTTGAAAACCATGGTTTTAGAGGATTGGTACATTTCAAGGTATAATATTTGTAGAGTTAATCAGACACTTCTTGCAATGTGAATAAGCTGTAGAAAGGGGGTACATGACGGGAGTTATTGATTCAGAAAGAATCTACAGGTATCTGTTCAACTGGTTGATCATGATTAAGTATTTTTAAAATAATTTCAGTAAATTCTAACATTTCTATAAGAATTACTTTGTGCCAGGGTGTGCTCTAGGTACCTGACACACTCATCCAATCTTCATAATATTCCTGTAATTACTATCCCTATTTTACTGACAAAGCAAACTGAGGCACAGAAAAGTAAAGTTTTCCTAGTTATGCAAGGCAGTAAGTGGTGATGTCGGGATTTAAATCCAGGGAGTATTGCTCTTGACCCCATGAGCATAACCCTACACTGTAATACTTCTCAAAATAATGACTTCTTTCTAACATTTGTCTCAATTTGTTTTGGTTTATTCTGTGAACCCAGTCTCATATCAGCTTAGAAAGTGTAGTGTAAATTAATATTTTCAGATAAGTCTTCACTAGGCAGTCTATTATTAAACACATGTACTCAGATCAGAGGTGTTATATAAATCTGATAATAGACGCTAAAAGCCATTGAGTACAAATGAATATCCCCAGTGCCCATTTCTTCACTGAGTTGCATTTTGTGACTGGAAAATGAGCATAGTTTATGTTTCAATCAAGACAACCACATAAGTTTATTTTTGCACAAAGCATTTTTGGAAAATAGAGTTTATCATTGCATCAACATTCATTATGGTAATTCTTAAATACCATTTTACAATGCTGCTGGCTCCTTTATTTCCTTAACTGAGGTTTCCAGAGGGCGTGTGTGTGTGTGTGTGTGTGTTCTTGGGTTTGTCTTTAAATATTTCATTTTTTTCTTTCTCAAACTTTAAAAAAAATTGTCCATAAATGCTACTAGAAAACTACGTTTGCACAAGAATTAGACAAAAAGTACTGCCTTGGTCTATTCGTCTATTTATTCTGTCACATGATTGCTTTAGTGTGTTTGAAGCACTATTTTGGAGCCAGACATAATCACATTCTGCAGTTCCTCACCTTATTAACTGACAGAGCACTGTTCCTATTAGACAATTGATCCTGGGCAGATGAAGCCATTAAAAACAGTACTGATTATCTGAAGAGAGGCGACAGCAATGCAGGCTGCCTCACTTCCTTTTATGCTTAGGGAAGTTGATGTTCCAGACAAATAATAATTGATATGCA
This sequence comes from Saimiri boliviensis, assembly GCF_048565385.1. Taxonomy (NCBI): domain Eukaryota; kingdom Metazoa; phylum Chordata; class Mammalia; order Primates; family Cebidae; genus Saimiri; species Saimiri boliviensis. The sequence goes on from NC_133463.1 coordinate 47,014,679, forward strand.
GTCTGCCTTAATTGTGGTTGTTAACAGCCAGTATTATAATGACAGGCTGACAATTTCTGTCTAGTCTATTGTATGTTTATTTCAGAATCCAAGACCCACTGGAATCTTTCTGGTTAACCTGAAGTTCATAGAACACATTTTATAATGTCTCTGAAATACAAACTTCACAGCTAATCCCAGTTTTTGAGTTATTTTGTACATATTTCTAGGCATTGGAGGTTTATCTTAGACAAGCAAGGTGCCCAAAACCATGTGGACATATAGCACAGCATGTTTGGGTAAGGAACAGCTAGACAAATAGGTTGGAAAAGAATAACACGCACGCACGCACACACACACACTCAGAGAGAGAGAGAGAGAGAGAGAGAGAGAGAGAGAGAGAGAGAGAGGAACCCTTCTGTGTCTACTGTGTTTTATTCCTAAGTAAAAACTTTTTGTGTAGATTCCAATTTGACTCAGTTAGTTGTAGTGTAATACAAAGCTGTCTTAGGCTATATATGACTAAAGTAAAAATTATTTTATTTCTTTTATTTGTGTTCATAACAAACTATATCATAACTATATATGAATTGAAATTGGTCTGGAGCTTGAGATATAATTAGCAAATATCTGACAAAATCTCAATATTGCTGTCATTTTTCGCATTATATGTCTTTTGCAAGACCCAAGTCTTGCATTAACTGATACAACATTAAGTTAATTGTCTCAAAGGACAATTGTTCCTCAGCATGAAACTATTACAATAGCATATTCAGACTACCAACCTTTTTGTCCAGAATGATTGGTCTTCCCCAAAATCCTTTTTCTTCAGTGTTTCCAAAGAGGGCAAACATAGAAATTATGGCCTTTGTATGTACCAGTAGAGTCAAAGAAGAGGATACTTGGGACAAAGGGAACTTGCCTGGAAGCCCAGGCCTTCCTATGACCACAAGTGCTGAAGGAATTGGTATCTAGCATCTTAGCACATCTGTAGCTTTTCCTACTGTGTCATACTGGTTAGGCAGTTCTGAAGGAAAGTGCATTGTGGCAATAATTGGAGTTGACAAAAATAATCTCCTCTATCTCACTAAAACCAACAAACGCACACACATACACACACACATTTTCCCGCCAAGTCATTCATAACAAATATTCCTGCAATAAACTATCCTTCATTATTTCTCATAACATTTAGGTTATCAAACAACTTCTCTTCAGGTAAAGAATAAGGGATATGTTTTGCTTTTTGAAAATTGCTACTTCCAGCTGGGTGTACTGGTGCATGCCTGTAGTCCCAGCTACTTGGGAGGCTAAGGCAAGAGGATCACTTGAGTCCAGGAGTTTAGGCAGCAGTGAGCTACAGTTGCACCACTGCATTCCAGCCTGGGTGACAGAGTAAGAGCCTGACTCAAAAAAGAGTTGGGATACTTTCCCATCTCTCATTTCTGTCTTGCTAGTGGTTGTTACTTTCTTTTCTGAGTTATAACTGCCTGTTGGTTGTTCAAAGACGTTAGTTCTTCAAGACTCTGCTCAGCTGTGAATTTTCTATGCTACTGTAAAGATACCTAGTCTCCAAACCAACTAAAAAATTTTGCCTTTTAGCAAATACTTTTCTTTTCTTAGTAGCAAATTAGAGCTGTCCAGTTTAAAAAATCCCTAGTGCTTTGTCAGACCAGTGTGAAAGTGAGGAGTTTGGAGGTGTCAGGCAGTGGGAGGTATTAATATAAAAGCCAACGTTATGTGTTGTGATAATTCTACTAACACCAGCAGAAACATGTAAGTTCTTTTTTTATTTTAATATGTTTCCATGTGTGTTTTATAAATATTTTATTTAGTAACAGTTTTAGATTTACAGAAAAAATGCAAAGATATTACTGAACATTTCCATATTTTCAACACTCAATTTCCCCCCTTTCATTAAGTTTACATTAGTAAAGTATATTTATTACAATTAACAAACTAAAATAGATTTCATATTATTAAATAAAATTCAGGCTGTGTACTGTGGCTCAGGGGTATAATCCCAACACTTTGGGAGGCTGAGGCAGGTGGGTTTCTTGAGCCCAGGAGGTCTAGGTGACAGACCGATGCCCCCTCTCTTAAAAAAATTAAATAAAAGATAAAATTAAATAATGTCTATACTTTATTCATATTTAATTGGCTTTAATCTAATAGCTTCTTATTGTCCCTGGGTTCCATAAAGGATTTCATGTTATATTTACAGTCATTTCTCCTGGGCTTTTCCTGGGCTATAATATTTTCTCACACTTTTCTTGTTTTTTTTTTTTATTACTATGACAGTTTTGAGGAATACTGGTCAGATATTTTGTAAGACTGTCCCTCAGTTGGGATTTGCTTAGTGTTTTTCTCATGATTAGACTGAGGATTATGTTTGGGGGGAGAAGATCATAGAGGTAAAATGCCCTTCTCATCAAGTCATATGAATAGTACATCCTATCAACAAGACTTTATCACTGTTGATGTTGACCATGATCACCTGGCTGAGGTAAGGTTTGTCAGGTTTTCCTACTGTAAAGTTATTATTTCCTCTTTTTCCCTAATCTTTGGAACACAGTCACTATGCATAGCCTATGCTTAAAGAGTGAGGAGTTATCCTTCTAAGAGGAGTATCTATGTAAAACATTTAGAATCTGTTTATTATCCCCCAATTATTAATTATTTATTTAATTATTCCTTTATATAACAGTGGACTCATGACTATTTTACACTTTGGGTTATAATCCAATACTATGTTATTTTGTTGTTTAATTGTTTCAGTTTTGGCTGTTGGGATCTCTCTTGGTTCGTTCTTGTGTCATTTTAGGATATCTCTGCATTGTAAGATTTTGTAATCCATTTTTGTAAAATTTTACTTTAAATTCTGGGATACATGTGCAGAATGTGCAGGCTTGTTACATAGGTATACATGTGTCATGGTGGTTTGTTGCACCTATCAACTTATCACCTAGGTTTTATGCCCCACATGCATTACATATTTGTCTTAATGCTCTCCCTCTCCTTGCTCCTTACCCCCTGACAGGCCCCAGTGCGTGATGTTTCCCTTCCTGTTTCCATGTGTTCTCATTGTTCAACTCCCACTTATGAGTGAGGACATGCAGTGTATGGTTTTCTGTTCCTGTGTTAGTTTGCTGAGAATGATGGTTTCCAACTTTATCCATTTCCCTGCAAAGGACATCAACTCCTTTTTTTTATGGCTGCATAGTATCCCATGGTGTATATATACCACATTTTCTTTATCCAGTCTATCATTGATGGACACTCGGGTTGGTCTTTGCTATTGTGAATAGTGCCACAGTAAACATATGTGTGTGTCTTTATAGTAGAATGATTTATAATCCTTTGGGTATATACCCAGTAATGGAATTGCTGGGTCAAATGATATTTCTGGTTCTAGATTCTTGAGGAATCACCACACTGTCTTCCACAATGGTTGAACTGATTTACACTCCCACCAACAGTGTAAAAGCGTCCCTATTTCTCAGCCTCACCAGCATCTGTTGTTTCTTGACTTTTTAGTGATCACCATCTAGTTGGTGTGAGATGGTATCTCATTGAGGTTTTGATTTGCATTTCTCTAATGATGAGTGAGGATGAGCTTTTTTCATGTTTGTTGGCCATATAAATATCTTCTTTTGAGAAGTATCTGTTCATATCCTGCACCCACTTTTTGTTGGGGTGGTTTATTTTTTTCTTATAAATTTAAGTTCCTTGTTAATTATGTTAAAATCTACTTTCTTATAATTGGGAGCTACAAGATGATCCTGGCTCATCTTCTATATTGCCTATTCTAATCCTAGAATCTGCAGTTTCTCCAAGTCACCTTGGTATGTTTTATTGGAGAATGGTATTAAAGACCAACAGCTGGGTACTATGTATACTCATTGCTACTGAGGTATCATTTCTTTTAGGCCCTGTCTGCTGATGGAGCAAACAATTGTGTATGCATACATTAACCTATATATACACTAACATGTTTATATGCACATATCTATAAATATTTCTATGTGAAACCATCTGTATTAAGATACACATGAGTTCATACTGATGTAGCTAACTATAATTCAGGGAGTGATACAAGATTGACATTCTCACCTGATATTAAAGCCTCCCCAAACGAGTTACTGGACTCCAAGTACAAAGTCAATTCACATTTAAATATCATTCTTACTGCATAGCTCTGAAATACTCCCCTTTGCACAAATCATTTTCACTTCACCTAAGAAAGTAATTTCTTTCTCTTGAATTTCCAGGCCACTTCAGTGAGACTCCATCATTTCCTCTGCTTCCATATCTATATACAAATTATTTGAAAAAACAGTAGTAATACTCCATGCTCATACCTTCCTGAACACACACTTATTACACATTTTAGGTATTATGGCCTTGGATGGGAAATTCATTTTTAAATATATTATTTGCACACATGTTAGACATATTTGAGTATATATGTGTTTGTTCTTTATTTTATACATATACAGCTATATGGAAATAAACAGTCAAATATTAATTGAAGGTGAATCATGGGTATCATTGTCATAGAATTGTAGTATTTCAGGGCTGAAAAAAATATTAGAAACCATCTATTCCCTTTCTTTTCTTATGCATTTACCCTTTTAATAATATCCCCTATTCACACACTGCTGAAATATATACAGTTTATTTTACTAAGCATCCCCAAAACAGCTCCTTCTCTTGTAACTTTCTCTAGTAAACCCTGTTATCTTGTGCCATAACATGTATTGGATATTTTAATAATTTTGCCATTTTCTATAAATGTGGACGTTTCTTAAATGTTTAGACTTAGTTACATAAATGCCTTTATTGGTCAGCTTGTTGTCAACAAGTGACTTGAGTATATTTTCATTTTCACAGTTCAGAAGTTGTTACAAAATTGAAATGAAGACATACTTTATTTATTCTTTGCCAGATTGTTGTTTTTTATTTCTTTTGAGCACCAAATGATAATGAAGAAAATTATATCTAAGAGAAATCATGAAGACCAAAGTCCACAGAAAGTTGCCAAAAATAAAAATGAATCCCACAAAAGCCAAAAGTCTAAGATCTCCTGATCCAAAGGATCTGGAGATAATTAAAATGTTTCAACAGAGGTTCACTCCAGGCCATTTCACTGAATTAACAAAAGCAAGAAATGTAGCAAGAATATCAGTATTAAGATATCATATAGGACATATAAATTGTTTGTACATCCCAAAGTACCCGTTTATAAGAAGAGATAAATATACTAAGGAAAGAATATAAATGGTTGCCCAGGCAGAAATAAGCTGATGGTCATTTTTCTGAGTTAGTACTCATCTATAGGACGAACAGCTAACTAGAAAAAAACATGTTTCCTTTAATTTGTTCACAAATAATACAGAATTTACTGAAGTGGTGCTAGAACGAAGCTGAGGATACAAACAGCCATGAAGTTGATCATTTTCCTTTTTCAATCATCTCCTCTATCTGAACTCTAGTGACAAATGGCTTGTGTTTGAGGAAGTTCAGAGAATCTACTGCTGGTTCTTTCTGCATTAATTTCTGAGCCATTCCTCTGCCCTGCTGACATGAAGTTGATCATTTTCATTCTTTAATCCTCCCCTTTATCTGAACCTTAGTGACAAATTGCTTGAGTTTGAGGAAGTTCAGAGAATCTAGTGCTGGTTCTGTGTGCATTAATTTCTAAGACATTTCTCTGCCCTATTGGTGTTTGGCAAACAGGTATACTCAAAGAATTTCAAACTAAGAATGATACGAACTGTGTTTTAATATTGATCTTTTAATTTATAAAGTCTTTGGTTAATCCCCTGACCTTCCTGAATCATATAATGATGGAAAACTAACTATGATATATAAACATGTATTAAATACCAACTATTTGCTGGACATTGTGCTATGTTCAGATGTTAGAGCGGTAAACAGGAATCATTCTCCCTTCAAGCTTTCCTATCTAGTATTTATATTAATCACATAAACAAATAACTACATGCCATATGACAAATATTATTATACCCGTTCTAAACAGAGTAATACAATCTATAGGAAAAAAATGGAAAATTAAACAAAAACGACATGTTTGTGAAATTTCAAATAGTTTATAGTATTTGAAACTTGGATTGTATGACAGGAGTTTAAGAGATGATACTAATTCTAAACCATTTGGAATTTATCCTATAGTCAATGCATAGTTATTAAAGAATTTTATAAAAGTTGCATTGTGGGAATATAGTAGTGCTAAAGAGGATAGAATTTGGAGTAGGAGGACTGGAATCCTAAAAATAGGTTGTAGAGCATCTATTTCCACAGTTCAGATAAAGGTAGTTGGATTAATAAAAAAGAAGAAGATGTATTGAGAGATATTGCAACTTCTTCTGGAAGGGTTTTAAAGATTCTGTAAGATGACAGAGGCAAAAGGGACTTTTAAGATGTGAATTATTTCATTTGGAAAACCTAATACAAATTCCTAATATTAAACTCTCATATTGCAAGGTATCAAACAGGAAGATATAACTGGCTTGTGTGAATTTCTGGTGGTGCCGCCCTATTTGAGTTTATCAAAACAAAAATTTCTGTAAGTCAAGAGATAATTTTTGGATGACAGTTTCACTTTGCTTTCTTACCGTCGGTTTGCCAAGATGGGTTTAATTGCCTGATTTGGGGTTAATGTCCACGCTGTGGATGCCTGGATATGTGTGTAAGGGGTTGCAAAGTTCCTATGACTGGTCCATACAATAGAATTGATTGGCATTTTCCCCCAAGCATAATACTCAGTCTTCTCAAACTTAATTAAGTGGTCAAATTCACCTTCGGTTTAGTGTCACTTCTTGACAACCACAAATAGAATTGGATACTCTTTATTCTCTATTTACAGTGCTTTGTAGTTACCTTTCTGGATATTTCATTCTTCATTTATTTACCAAGTATTTATTGACAGCCTGCAATATCTCAACACTGTGCAAGGCACTAGACACCTAGCAGTGAAACAAAAACACACAGTCCTCTCTCTCTTCCAGCTTATAATCTTAGATCAAGCTTGTTTGTCTTTCTTTAAAGTAGAAGCAGGGGCTTAAATTCTTATTGGAGGGTCTAACAGTATTTCACACATTTTGACTTGAAAAAGAACACACATCCCAAAGTAAAATAGTGAAGAACTCTCTTAGATCTTTGTTCCTCCAACTAATTTTCAGGTCAGATCAGATTGTTTTGTGTCTTTCATTAAATAAGCATGTGTGAGTGGCCAACCTAGAGCATCTTTTTTCTTTTCCAAGAGTAGCCCTTGATTCTGCTCTGTTTTATCTTGAAAGACCTTTCTTATTTTGATTAGTTTTACTTTATTCTATCATGAGAAGAAAAAAAATGACTTGCATGAATAAATTTAAATAAAATAATAAAAGAGTATTTTTGAGCCTAAAATAATTAACCATCTGACATCTGACCCTGTGGGAAACATGCTGCATTCTTTGCTTTTGTTGAGAAGAAAACATAAATTATTCACTAAAGAATTAAAAACCCTTTCATTGTTGTCAGCCTCTAATTTGTTTCTCTCCAGTTACTCCTTGATACTCAGTTGAGGTAGAAAAACTTCTGAGCATTTATATATATTACTAGGACTGATTTTATGAAAGTCAAAATGTAACAAAGTATAACACAAATTTAATGAATGAATTTTAAAAACTTTATTTTAAAATAAAAAAGCAATTGAAAGAAAAGAATGGGAAATCAGTTGGAGTTAAACAAATAATTTTTTCCTGTGAATATTTTAAGTAGATCTTTAACAATGAAAAGTATTTGTGGGGTCATTTTCTATTTTTAAAATAAATAAGGAAGGTTCTTTGTAGATGTTTCTGTAAATTACTTACAGAGCTCTGTACTGAAAATTTTAAATACCAAAGTGCCCAGTAAAACTTTCACTCATTCATTTGTCAAACATTCATTGTATTCTTGTTATGTATCAAATGCTGTCATCAGAGTAATGGAATGATATTTTAGGAAAAAAATGCTTGTTTTGTCAAGGAATTATATTTAGTAAAAGAGTCAAAATATGTACACACATAACTATAAAATAAAGCAGGGATATTTCTGACAAAAAAGATGCTCTGCATTCAGCCTGTTTAAAGTCTTGAAATTATGAAATATTTAAAACATACAGATCATTTTAGCAAATAATAGACATTCATATTTACATTACTTTGATTTAATAATTGTGGACATTTTGACTTATTTACCACATGTCCTTTTATTTTGTTAATAAATACAATGCTGCATAAACGATTAAAGTTCATCCCTATTCCATGCTACTCCTATCTTTCTCCCTAATGTAACTATTTTCCTGAAGTTGGTATGTCATCTCTCTCTCTCTGTTTTTATATATTTATTATATAGTTGTAATCAAACAAAATATGGTTTTATATATTTTAAAATTTAACATGAATCCTATGTTTTTTGTATTGTTTAGATAATTTTTACTATAACATTATTCCTTCAATCCAATGTTCCATTCCTCCCAAAGATTTGCATTTAACTCAATATACTTTTTTTCTGCGTGTGTGTGTGTGTGTGTGTGTGTGTGTGTGTGTGCTAAATTATATATATACACATATAATTGCACTTCAGGTTCTGGAGTACATGTCCATAACATGCAGGATTGTTACATAGGTGGCAATGTGGTTTGCTGCCTCCATCCCCTCATCACGTATATCTGGCATTTCTCCCCATGTTATTGTTATTCCTCCACAACCTCCTTACCACCCCCACACTGTTCCTCCCTATTCCTCTCCAACAGACCCCAGTGTGTGATGCTCCCCTCCTGTGTCCATGTGTTCTCATTGTTCAACACCTGCCTATGAGTAAGAACATCCCATGTTTGATTTTCTGTTCATGTGTCAGTTTGTTGAGAATGATGGTTTCCAGATTCATCCATGTCCCTGCAAAGGACACAAACTCATTGTTTTTTATGGCTGCATAGTTTTCCATGGTGTATATGTGCCATATTTTCCTTGTCCAGTCTATCATCAATGGGCATTTGGGTTGGTTCCAGGTATTTGCTATTGTAAAGAGTGCTACAATGAACATAGGTGTGCATGTGTCTTTATATTAGAATGATTTACAACTAACAAAAAATGTAAAGAACCTGTTCAAGGAGAACTACAACCACTGATCAAGGAAATAAGAGAGGACACAAACAGATGGAAAAACATTCCATGCTCATTGTTAGGAAGAATCAATATTGTTAAAATGACCATACTGCCCAAAGTAATTTATAGATTCAATGCTATCCCCATCAAGCTACCTATGACTCTCTTCACAGAACTGGAAAAAAACACCTTACACTTCATGTGGAACCAAAAGAGAGCCCACATAGCCAAGACAATTCTAAGCAAAAAGAACAAAGCTGGAGGTATCACACTACCTGAGTTCAAACTACACTACAAGGATACAATAATCAAAACAGCATAGTACTGGTACCAAAACAGAGATATAGATCAATGGAACACAATAGAGGCCTCAGAGGCAACGTCACACATCGCAACCATCTGAACTTTAACAACTTGACAAAAACAAGCAATGGGGAAAGGATTCCCTGTTTAATAAATGGTGTTGGGAAAACTGGCTAGCCATGTGCAGAAAGCAGAAACTGGACCCCTTCCTGACACCTTACACTAAAATTAACTCCGGATGGATTAAAGCCTTAAACATAAGACCTAATACCATAAAAACTCTAGGAGAAAACCTAGGCAAAACCATTCAGGACATAGGCATAGGAAAGGACTTCATGACTAAAACCCCAAAAGCATTGGCAACAAAAGCCAAAATAGACAAATGGGATCTAATGAAACTCCAGAGCTTCTGTAGAGCAAAAGAAACAATCATTAGAGTAAACTGGCAACCAAAAGAATGGGAAAAATTTACAATCTACCATCTGACAAATGGCTAATATCCAGAATCTATGAAGAACTAAAACAAATTTACAAGAAAACAAACAAACCTATTGAAAATTGGGTGAAGGATATTAACATACACTTTTGAGAAGACATTTATGAGACCAACAAACATATTAAGAAATCCTCATCATCACTGGACATTAGAGAAATACAAACCAAAAGCACATTGAGATACCATCTCATGCCAGTTAGAATGGCGATCATTAAAAAATCTGGAGACAACAGAGTCTAGAGAGGATGTGGAGAAATAGGAACACTTTTACACTGTTGGTGGGAGTGTAAATTAGTTCAACCATTGTGGAAGACAGTGTGGCAATTCCTCAATGACCTAAAAATAGAAATTCCATTTGACCCAGCAATCACATTACTGGGTATATATCCAAAGGATTATAAATCAATACACTTTTAATAAACTGCACTGATCCTGTTCAATTAGATCCATTCCTGTTGCTTGCATCTAGTAACCTGCCTAACACAGCTTACTAATAGGTACCATTATTGAAATTGTCACCTTGTGCCAAATACTGTTCTCAGCTTTTGCAAGTAATAAACCATTTAGTTCTCATAGCAAATATCTAAGTTAGATAGTATTGTCACTTACATTTTGGGGAAGAGGGCCCTAACAGAAGCACTTTGCCTAGAGTTACATAATTAGTAAGTGATTGAATTGCTATTGAACTTAGAAATTATAGTTTCAGAACCCAGGATTCCCACTTCACATTTGCAATTGTGTTACCTGCCAATTCACATCTTTTGCTCTATTACTATACTGGCATATCTGTAATTTTCTTATTTATAGGAGGTTATTTCTAAAGAGATTAATCTTATGACAATTATTGTCATTAAAATATATTTTTCCAATATGAGAATCGTCTTCTATATTTGTTTCACTGACTTTTATTGTACAGAAGGTTATGCTTTTAAAATAATAAATAATGTCAATTATTTCCTTTTTTGTTAGTGCTTTTTATGACTTGTTAGGAAATAGTACCATATATTTTCTATACAAATCATAAAGTCCTTCTCTAATATTTTTATGCAAACACATAAAAATATTCTTTTACATTTTCTTCAAAGTTTTTGGCAACATTTGTATTTTTGTATCTTTATCTGTAATTTATTTTACACAGACAGAGGTAAGGATGTAATTGCTTTTCAATGTGAATAAATAACTAAATAGTAATGAGTAATTTATTTATGGGTTCTGTATTCAAGTACAGTAGTAAATCAATGTATCACTGAACCAACATCATTCTATTTTAAAAATTACTGGCAAAATATATTCTCATATTTGAAAAGGCAAATTCTCTCTACTTATTTTTTTCATGGGAATTGCCATATAAAATTTGTTTTAGCCTTTTAATCTTCTATAAAATTTTAAGGATAAAATTTCATATTTTCACTCTAAGAATGCTAAACCATTTTATTAGACTTATTACTAAGTACTTTCTTGTTATCGTTGTTTCCATTTTGAATTGTATACATTGTATTATTAAGTTTGGTCTGATTGAGTTTTACTGATGTGTAAGAAATGTCTTATTTTGTGAATCATAAAGAAATTGCTGGCAATTTTTTAATTCCAGCAGACTACTTGTAGTTTCTTTTCATGTTCAGCAGAAAGAATGATGTTGATGGAAGAAAATGGCAATTTTCCTGCTTTTCTACTTCTAATAATATTTTTCTCCTGGGTTTATTGCATTTGTAGGAATTGAAAAATATTTTGAATATTTATTGCATTGCATAGGAAATGAAAATATTTTACTGACCTAAAGGAATGTTTCTAACATCATCATTGATATGCCTTTTTACTTTTTTTTTTTTAACTTTTATGTAGGGGTTAACTAGCTCTTTATCAGTTCAAACATTTTTTTACCCCTATATGTTAAGTTTTTAACACAAATGACTGTTAAATATTATCTAAACCAACTTTTCAACATTTTATACCAAGCACACAAAAAAAGTTAAATCTATATACAGACATATTGGTATATATCTAGAGATTGGATACATCTAGAAGTTGGAGATCACCAAAGGCAAATAGAAATTCACAAGGTAACCTGAGAGGAAAAGTTAGATTGCTCGCTTAAGAATGACCAATTAAAACGCACACTCAACATGTAATAATTCACAAGATAAAAGTATGACATTTTAGGCTGGGCATGATGGCTCTTGCTAGTAATCCTAGCACTTTGGGAGGCCAAGATGGGAGGATCACTAAAGGTAAGGAGGTTGAGACCAGCCTGGTCAACATAGCAAGATCTTACCTCTATAAAAAAATAAAAAATATATATGACATTTTGAAGGGATTATGAGAAAAAAACTGAAATATAGATTTAGTGTATCTAAATAGATCTTTATAAAAAGAAAGCAAATGATCTCAAAAACCTAGTCTGATCTAAAGTAAAGAAATATCTAAGTAATATGTATAGGTTAAAGGAAAATGATCCCAGAAGACTAATTTGGGATGCAAAAAGAAATACAGCACAGAGAAGTTATTAAAATACGATATAAACAAATTCTTTTTGGTGTTAGAGCAATGTTAATAATATAAGTAATAATTATTAGCAGTACTTGGAAAGGTTACATAGATAAAAATAAAGAAAAATAGCCAATACATTTGGATGGAGAATCAAGGTTAAGGATTCTAAAAAATTATTTAGAATTTGATATACATGCCTTGTAAATTTTTAAGAATAATCACTATTAGAAAAGAACAAATGAGGCTGGGTGCAGTGGCTTACGCTTGTAATCCCAGCACTTTGGGAGGTGAGGTGGACGGATCATGAGGTCACAAGTCCGAGACCATCCTACCAACCTAGTGAAACTTGGTCTCTACAAAAAATACAAAAATTAGCTGGGCATAGTGCTGTGTGCCTGTAGTCCCAGCTATTTAAAAGGAGGCTGAGGCAGGAGAATTGCTTGAACCTGGAAGTGGAAGTTACAGTGAGCCAGGATCTCGCCACTCCATTCAGCCTGGGTGACAGAGCGAGACTTTTATTTTATTTTTTTTTAATTTAATGGGGTCTCACTCTATCACCAGGCTGGTAGTGCAGTGTTACAGTCTCGGCCCACCTCCCAGGTTCAAGCGACTCTACTGCCTCAGCCTCCCAAGTAGCTGGGACTGCAGGCATGTACCACCAAGCCCAGCTAGTTTTCTTTTTCTATTTTTAGTAGAGATGGGGTTTCACCATGTTGGTCAGAATGGTCTTGATCTCTTGACCTCATGATCCACCCACCTCGGCCCCCCAAAGTGCTGGGATTATAGGCGTGAGCCACTGCGCCTCGTCACAAGTCAGTTTCAAAGCTGTTAGGTTGCAATGGAGAAGGTAGGCATATGTATGCCTGGAACGATGGGGAAGGGGTTGTGGCAAGGTAAGGAAACTGTCCATGAGGGAGTTTACTTAGCACAGGCTGTTAAGGCCCAAATATAGCAAGCAAGGTAGCTGTGCAGCATTTGTGGATACAGGGTTGTATAGTATCAGAATGGGGTGTTAGAGAAGGACTTTCATGAGCAGAAACCAACTGTCATGAAACATCAGAGCTCCCTTAAGGTGGGGAAGAAGGCCCTCACATGATTTCTCAGGGTAAGGCTGATGCCACCTGGGAGAGTCGAATTTGCTGGAGCTTTCAGAGTCTGAGGTGGGGTCAGCAAGGTATTCTCACGGATGACTGACTTGGCATGTGTTATCAGAGCTGGGGCAGAACAACAGGCATCCTCATAGGAGTCATGGCTCAACATAGATTGTGCAAACATATGTTTGATGAGGGAGGTATTTCTTGAGAAGGAAATAATGGTAAAAATGGGACATTGGTCAAATACAGTCAATTAATTTATAAAAATCACAGATAACGACAAACTAGAATTACCTTGTAATGTTGGATTGAATTATAATGGAAGGTAGTTTTGTAAAGTATTTTGACATAAATAAATAGATACAGAAATATTTTCTAATTCTCTACACTAATAGGGCCTGAGAGTAGTGGCATTTCTATGGCAATAAGCACATCTGTTACCCAAGTAAAGATTATCTTGGACCCTTATTTATTGTATCAGAAAGAATATGCTCAAAAAAAAAATGTGCTCAAAGAATAATGAGAACATAATGAAAGTACACAGGAGGCAGAAGCTGGGCAAAGATGATTATCAAAACAAATAATGACAGTAGTGGATTATAACCCACAAATAAAATAGGATGTAGATTATGAGTCTATGTTGATATAAATAAATAACCCACGGGTTTGATGAGGCATGGGTATTTATATAACTTCAACCTCCTTGCATTTATAATTAACTATTTCTTAATTATAAATTGAAAACCAAAATTGCTTTGTGGCTGGGAAGTCTCATAGATACTACCTTAAGTAAGTAAACAAAATGCATATATCAGCAATGAGTAAAGTAGAATTGTATGTCACCTGAGAAGATGCAACAAGAGGAAAACAGTCTCACTTCTGTGATGTTTCTAATAACATATAACAGAACTAACCATGAAGAACATCAGACAATTCTAAATTGAGTGCCTACACAATTAATTGCTGGAATATTAAAAGTGTCAAGGCCATTGACAGGAAAGACGGAGGAACTGCCCCAGAGTGAAGGAGACAAAAGATACATGACCACAAAAGGTGATGTGCGAATCTTAGCGTTTTGGGGACGTTTAGTGAAAATTGAGTGGAGTCTGAGGATCTTCTGGTGGTGAACAATATATACGTATAACTGCTTGTGTGGTGTAGTAGTTACCTAGGAGAATGTCCCTGATTATAGCAAAGGGACCCTAAATTATTATGAAGTGAAAGAGTACCTAGTTGGCTACTTAACCTCAAAATGTTCAGGGAAAAAAAGTTATGTGTATGTACTATACTTGCAATGATTTTATAAAGTACCAAAATGCATTTAATCAGGACCATTTCTAGGCTACCTGGCTCATTTATGAATTTTTATACAGATTTTAGTCAGTACCTCCCATATGGCCTGGACTAGCAGAGGTTGGAGGATTTCAGCCCCTACATACCTCATTTGGGCCTATCCTTTTGTGTAGTTTATAAACTGTGTAATCACACGTGTCAGCCCTGCATTCAAAAGAATGTTTTATGTGGAATATTTTATGCAGAAATAGAGATCTACAATGATTTCTTTAAAAGAGAATATGATTTCCAAAATCACTTTACATTTTTTCACATACCTTTAAGACTTTGATTTGTTTAAATGAGATTTGCAAATGTTAAAACAGAGAATACAAATAATATTGAACTTATTTATCTTTGAACAATGTGTGTAGGAAAGAAAAGTGCCTATTAGAAATGTTAACAGTATTCTGTTTGCTATCCCTCTCATTTGGAGTACATTTAATTATAAATATAAATTATATATATCATTTAGAAA
This sequence comes from Saimiri boliviensis, assembly GCF_048565385.1. Taxonomy (NCBI): domain Eukaryota; kingdom Metazoa; phylum Chordata; class Mammalia; order Primates; family Cebidae; genus Saimiri; species Saimiri boliviensis. The sequence continues at coordinate 47,030,000 of NC_133463.1, forward strand.
CAATGTGTTAAATAATTTAAGGATTAACTGTGAATCTAAATAATTTGTTTAGCAATAATTTAATTGCAAGTTGTTCAGAGAAGTGTACACAACACACAATAAATATTTATTATGTGTTGAATGAGACAAAGAATATAAAAGAAGTTAACAGTTTGGCAAACATTTGTGCATTAAAAGCTTTTATTATTTGCTTAGGCATGGAGCTAATTTGAGATAAAATAATTAAAACCTAACACCAACTCTATTTCTGAATTTGTGTTTTTAGATGCTAGCTATGGGGTGCTTTAATCATGAAATTAAGTATGAATTAGAAATTCTCAAATTTGTTTATTCTTCCTCACACCCTCAATAGGCTATTAATTCCTAGAAGGAGTGACTTCTGCATTAAGGACTAAACAATTCTTGCAAGACTTTATAAAATTAACTGTATTGGCATTAGCCATTCAGTATTTTAATTGGCCCTGTAATACTTGGTCTTCTGATCTCATTGATATTTTGTTGTAATTGGAAATCAAAATGCCTAAGACTGTGGCCTAAAGAGAATCCAACAACATTTACCCTGAGAAGCTTTACTTTTTAGAGTACATCACAGTATCCTTGCTCTTTGAGTTATTCTATCTTCTAGGTACTCATAAGTTTAATATTTCTGAGTCTAACTCTGTCACAAGCTCTATGATGAAGTTCAACCATGGAGTCATGAGAGATGGCTTCACTGTTACTGGTATCAAAATGATAACTAGGGATATTCTCTTCATATTCCCCCAATAAAATTGTACAAACCAGGTGCGGTGGCTCATGCCTGTAATCCTAACACTTTGAGAGGGTAAGGCGGGCAGATCATGCGGTCAGGAGTTAGAGACCAGCCTGACCAACAGGGTAAAATCCTATCTCTACTAAAAATACAAAAATTAGCCAGGCGTGGTGCCGTGTGCCTGTAATCCAAGCTACTCAGGAGGCTGAGGCAGAAGAATCCCTTGAACCTGGGAGGTGGAAGTTGCAGTGAGCCAAGATAGTGCCACTGTACTCCAGCCTGGGCAACAGAGAGAGACTCCATCTAAAAAAAAAAAAAAAAAAAAAATGTATGAACTCCAAATTTACCAAGGTACATCTCTGGTTTTATCCTCTTTGGGTAAATATTTGAATATGTCCTTCATTGTTTTGGAAATAAATTTCTAGAGTAGCAATTGCTGTATCAGAACTTTGAGACTTTTTATAAAAGCTATTTAAAAATTTTCACCTGGAACATTGTAACAAGTACATTTTTATCGTGAAAAATCAGAGATTCCATTTCTTTCCCTTGCTCACATATGATATAATCATTTTCAAATTTTTAATTTTTATAGATGAAGGAAAATCTCCATCAAATGATTCAGTATCTCTGTTTAACAGTAAACTTGATCTTCAATTTGTATTTTGAATATGTTTGAGATTTAAATTTCTCACTTTTATTAATTTTTATTCATATTCTATGTCTTTTTTTCTATCAAAATGTTGGACATCTCTGTATAATGTTATATGTATGGGATTCTGGAGAATATATAAAGAATATACATATATTCTATTATGCATATATAGGTAAGTATACATATAATACGTAATATAATGGAACCATTTTCTCAGTGTGACATTTATCTTTTAATTATATTATTATAATATTGTTCTGATGTACAGATTTCATTTATTTTTTGTTTTTATGGACAAAGCTTTTAATGGCTTCTGACTATGGTATTAAACCTATAAAGGCTTTCTTCATTTTCTGTGTACATAATATTACATATGTTTTCATTTATTTATTTATTTATTTTGAGATAGAGTCTCACTCTGTTGCCTAGGCTGAAGTGCAGTGGAGTGATCTCAGCTCACTGCAACTTCTGCCTCCCAGGTTCAAGTGATTTCTTGTGCCTCAACCTCCTGAGTAGCCTGGATTACAGTCATGCAGCACCATACTCAGCTAATATTTGTGTTTTAATAGCAACAGTGTTTTACTACGTTGCTCAGACTGGTCTTGAACTCTTGGATTCAAGCAGTTCACCCGCCTCGGCCTCTCAAATGATTGAACTGATTATAGGCATGAGCCACTGTAACCAATGTAATATTATAAATATATTTTTACTGTACATTTGATTTCAAATTTTTATATGTAAACTTAATTTACAGAATCCCAAGAACATTAGTTATTTACCTTAAATCATGGATCCATTCATTTACTCCTTTTTGCTTCTCAATGTGGATTATTGCCTAGACAATCTCATCTAGTCCCCTGACTTTGAATAGCATCTATAAATGGATGGATCTCTAATTTAAATTTCCAGTTTAATTCTTTCTTCCTAGTGCTAAGCATATGTTCAAATGCCTTCTTGAATACCCAAAGGAATATAAATTATTCTGTCATAAAAAAATGCACGTGTATGTTTATTGCAGCACTATTCACAGTAGCAAAGATATGCGATCAACCTAAATGCCCACCAATGATAGACTGGATAAAGGAAATATGGTACATATACACCATGGAATGCTATGCAGCCATAGAAAATAATGAGATCATGTCCTTTGCATGGACATGGATGGAGTTGGAGGCCATTATCCTTAGCAAACTAATACAGGGACAGAAAACCAAATACTGGCTGTTCTCAGGTTTAAGTGGAAGCTGAATAATGAGAACGCCTGGACATGTAGAGGGGAACAACACACACTGTGAGGCCTATCAAGAGGGCAGAGGGTGGGGGGGGGGATTAGGAAAAATAACTGAGAAGTAGGCTTAATGCCTGAAAGATGAAATAACAAACCCCTGTGACACAAGTTACTTATATAACACGCTTGCACTTCTAAGCCTGAACTTAAAAGTTTTGGAAATCTCCAATTCAGCATGTTGTAGACAAACTTAAAATGCTTGAGATGAAGTTCTTGATCATCTGCATTAAACAAACTAATTCCCTACACCTGACTTTGTCATCTCACTAATATCACTGAACAACATAGAGATCACTATTAATCCCTCCATTACCTACAACCCCAAAATCCAACTCAACAAGCTCTCTTGTCAGTTTTAAATATATCTTTAATCTGCCCATTTCTGTTTGTATCATCTGTCTTCTATCTCATCCAAATTACTAACATCATTTACCTAGATATTGTGTTGGCCTTTTAAATAGTGTCTCTGCTTTTGTTATCATCTCCATTGATGTCTTTTACTTACAGAAGTCAGAGTGGATTTTTAAAAGCACTTATTAGATACTGTTATTCCTTTGTTTGAAATCTTCCCTTCCCTTCCCCTTCCCCTTCCCCTTCCCTTCCCTTCCCTTCGTTCCTTTCTTCTGTTTTAATTTTCCCTGAAGAAACCTGGGAATAAAGATTCTAGTGCAAGTTAAGTTTTGTTTCATATTGTTATTGTGGGTTTTTTTTTTTTTTTTTTTGCAAATACTGGAAAGACTTGTAAATGAGTGGGGACAAGACACTAGAAACTGAAGGAGTCAAGAAAATGTGTATTAATAATCCAAACACAAGGCAGAAGATTGAACTAATGGTATAGAACTAACTTCAGGGAATGACAACCTTCCCACTCTGCGAAGGGAGGCAAACACACACACACACACACACACACACACACACACACACACACTTCGAATGTCATTACTTTCTATTTCAGATATGTTGGTGTGTATTATTCTTTATTTCTCTGGCTGGCAGAAAAAATCCTCAGATATAAAAATATTGGTATAACCACTGACGTACTGAGTATCTGAAATGGTGGAGTTCAAAACATATGGGCACTCACAATGTCTGCCCTGCATAATCTGATTCTTATGTGTATTCCATTCTAATCTCACACTGCTCAATCCTAGTTTACTATGCTCCAGAAGTACTAGCTTCATTTATACTCCAAATTCGTTTTTTATATTTAAATTATTTCATGTCCTCTTCTTATTCTTTGGGACTCAGATTAACCGTCCCCTCCTGAAAAAAGCCTTTTGGTATAAGTCTCAACACGATTTATTCCATTTTCACCTTGTGTCGCAGAGTATACTTCATAGAATAAATACACTGTACTTTGAAAATGGTTGGTTTAGAAACCAATGATGTGTCTGAAAACACAGGACAATCCAGTCTCCTGGCCATAATAATTGGTTTGAGAATAGGCAAGTGTATATTAAAGAATTTGACCTTACCCCAAACCAGAACTTTCCTTTGTCTTTGACATCTAGCAAGTAATGTGTACCATACCAGATAGGAGCATTTTTCTTTTGGGAAGGGGCAGACTGCATTGGTTTATATGACAGGAACTGCCTACACCCAAAAGACAAAGTAATTGTTGAGGATATGGGACTTGGTTCACATGTCAGGAGTCAATCTGGAGAGTGAAAAAAACATAACATGAAGGCTCAGGTGCTTTTCCCACCTTGGCACATGCTGGGAGGGGAACACATTTTGGCTTTACCAAAAGGACAATGAAAGCTCTGCGTTTGGAACCCTCTGCCTTATGCTCTTCCTTGGACTAATTTTTATCTGTTTCTGTTCTCCATGCTAAACCATAAGTACTTTAAAGCTTCCCAGTGAATTTTGTTAGTCTTTCTAGCAAGCTATTAAATCTGAGGGTGGATTTGGGAACTCTCCTAACTTGCAGTTGGTGTCAGAAGTAAGGGAAATCTTTATAGTTTTGCTCTCAAATCTCACAGTTTGGCTAACTCTGGGTAGTAAGAAATCTAAGCCTATGCATAAGCTTTCAAGTCACTCTTGTCTTCTGTTTTTCTCTCATGCCCAGCAAATAACCAATCAATACATCCTGCTAACATATTCATATCCAGAAACCAACCTCCTCTTCAGGTCCTGCCACAGCTCTATTTCAGACCACCATTATCTCTTACCTGGATTATTAAACTAGTCTTATTAGTAGATTTCCTTGCTTCTACCTTGATTTCTTAAAATGTGTTCTCAAAATGGTAACCAAAGAGATACTTTTGAAACATAAATCTGATGTGATGCATTGAATTAATGTCAAAATATACATTTTCTCTGTATGGGCTCCTTCCTTCAAGGTCCATCACTACAGGGTTCCTATTGTGCGAGAATTATACTTTTTATCCCTCGAATGTCAGACATGGTAATATTATTTGATTTGAAGGATGAAACATGAGTATAGGTGTTTTGATTTTTTTTAATTTCTAAACAGAAGTTTAAATAACCGTTGCCTGATTTCATTATCTTTCTTCTCTTCACAATATCATGGTGCAGTAGTCACGAATAAGTGCTGGTTTTTCATCCTGGATCCTAAAGAGAACATAGAAGGGAACTGCAGCTAACATGTAGCTTGTGCACGCCGGATACAGGACATATTTATTGTCAAAAAAGGAAATTTTTGAATTGTGTGCTAAAGAAACATCGCATTAAAAACCTCATTGACACTGAAATTAGTACTAGGAGTGGAATATTGATATAATAATGCTTACAAAAAATTATTTAGATTTGATTTCAAGGACAAACAATGATAAGAAATCTATTATTGGGGTTTTGATATGACATGGCAGCATATGATATAAGTAGTAAAATATTTGGTGTAACTGTCAATTGCAATAAATAGTAAAAATATACCAAGTGAACTTATGGTTATAGATGAAGAGATTGGGAAAAAAACGCTATTAGGATGCTTCAGTTGCTATTCACAAGAATATAAAAGGAGTTGAACTAGGGGAGGGAAAATGAGAAAAGCTGCAACAGAGATGAAAGAATAGGAGAATACAGATAATGTAGAAATTCAGAGACATCATGGTTCAAAGATGCAGCTATTTCTTATCTACAAATAAAAGATAAAAATATAAACAAAAGCAACAAAGGGTATTTAAATCTCGACCTTTTGGCGAGTACCAAATCAGCCATCTCTGGGCTCAGGGAAAAGAGATCAGGAAATGATTGCTAACAGAACTACAATAAATTCTGAATGCCAAAATTAAGTATTAATATTTATGATTTTCTTGAAAAGTACTGTGATCTATTAACACATAGATTATACTACAATCAAGTAGATAAAAATTTTACTTTTTAGTATGTCATGTCTGTAATGTGCACTATTCTCCATGACACAGTAACTGCTATTAAATTTTCCTTCATCTTGTATCCAGCCATAAAGCAGACAAAATGCACAAGGCAATTCTTTTCCTCCCTCTAAAAAATAGGACACACAAAAGTTTGATTCTTAAGAGAAGAGGAAAAAAAAATAAGCAACTACTTCCTGGTTGCCTAAGCTTCCTTCTTGGTGTTTTATACCTCCTCACCTCCTTCACACCTGCTCCTTAAAAAAAAAAAAAAAAATGCCTGAATCTGAGTCCTTCTTTCAGTCTCTAATTTTGGAATAACCCATACTAATACCAATAGAATATTAATCATCCAGAATCTAAATGTAAATTAAATGATGTCTTCTTGCTGCCTTTGTAAAATAAAATGAAAACAAGATGTTGCTTAAACTAGAACTTCATAATTATAAATTTGAACTCTTCAAATATTAGAGACAACCTTATATTACTTCATATTGGCAAAACTGGGCTTGAACTCTTCTTTTTGGATGTTAGGAGATCACTGAAGCAGTTCTGCCATCTATAAATGTTAGGTGTATCTTCTTTTTCTAAGAATAGGGTTATATCATTTAACTCTTCTTTAATGCAATCTATAGATCAGTTTTTGGCTCTAGCATCTAGTATTAATAGAAAGGTCATAATTCAGTAGTTGCCTAAGGAGACTGTATTTCCTCAGCTTACTATGACCCTGTTTCATAAGACGATTGTTCACTCATGACACAGGCAATAAATGGCTTGCTCCCTCTCTGTAGCATAGGAATACTCTTAGAATACCTAATGTATTTAGAATATGTATAAGCATTAAATATAAAATTGATATAAATGTATGTTGATTGTGTACGAAATTGTTATTGTAATTATGCTTGTAAAATTCTTACAAATCCCTAAAACAGATACCCATAAGGAACATTTGCACTTAGGACATTTGTTTCTGTACCAATCTAGATATCAGAAATAGTTCCCTCTTCACAGTGTTGTCAGGGCCTCAAACTGAGAGGTTAGTCTTTTGATGGCCTTTTAATACACGTTGTTGTTGTACTCCTTTTATCACTGGAGACTTACCACTTATGAAGACAGTTATATAGCTTGTGTATCCTATTCAGTACTCATTTTCTACTCCCCTACAATTTTTTTCCTGTTCCTTTCAACCAACAAAGTAGTTAATGGACTTGCATCCTTGGCTCAAGTTCAGCTTCTGGGAGAACCCAACAAAGATAACACAACACCACTGGTCCCGTAATCAGACCACACCTGAATTAATGTGCAAAAACAGGTGTTCAGTATAAGGACAGCAAGTGACATATAATGTAATAATAAAGAACTGAACTTATCAGATTTTTGTTTCAGAAAAGTGAACTGAAATTGAAAGATTATACAAATAGATCTCCTGAAAACCCTTATTGGTCAAGGACAAACCAACACTAAGAGTGTTATGGGATAACTAAACAATTATGAGAAACTATGAATAGGCAGAAACTAAAGTAAATAGAAGAAAGTAAAAAAGAGGTAAGAGACATAGAGACACAGAGATAGTAGAGAGAGAGGGGGAAAAGAGTGTGAATAAGAGGAAAAATCTTTCAGAAAAAAGGGAAAAAGAATCAGGTAAAAAGAGAATATTATTGATTTTTTTCTTTTGCCTTAAACTCCAATATAGCTCAGGATGACTATTACAGATCCTTTCTTTTCTTAAAACTTTGATATTTTGTTAACAACCATAAAGAAACACAAGTCATATACTTCAGTCTAATGTGACGCATGAAAATATTCACATCATTACATTTTACCTCCATTCTTATTGAACTGTTTTAAAACCACAAAAAATTACCACCATGGGCAGGAAAGCACCATTGTTTTGTAGTGTTTACATTTCTCATTCACTTATTCACTCATTGATGCATGCCTTTATCTCATTCCTTTAACAAGTATTTCTAAGCTCTTGCCATTACCCACAGTGATGAAACACAATAAATAAGTCAATCTATTCAATCTATTCTGATATTTTAATGAGAAAAGGCAGATGATAAATAAATATATAATATAACAAGTGGTCTAAGTATTGCTTAGATACTTTTCCTAAAAACCTAAAGACATTTATGAAAGTTGTTTTAAAACCCTTGTCTGCTTCAATTATTAGTATATTTAGGTTGACTGAGGAAAAGACATAAAATATGATGAAAATTGGCACTAACTTTTGTCATGTAAGAATTATACCTGATGAAAATGATATTCCCTGTGTTACTTCTGGGATTCAGGAGGGGGTGAGGGCATTCTTAATTTTATTACTAGAGCTACAGTAATATTGAGGATGCTGCTTGGTTTGGCATGTTTATAATTGTTCATTACCTTGGAGTATATTATTTTGACTATGATAGCTATTATTGAAATTATGGATTTTTTTTTTTTGAGACAGAGTCTCTCATTCTATCACACAGACTGGAGTTCAATGATGTGATCTCAGCTCATTGCAACCTCCACCTCCTGGATACAAGTGATTCTCCTGCCTCAGCCTCCCCAGTAACTGGGATTTCAGGTGCCCACCACCATATCTGATTAGTTATTTTAATCATTTTTAGAAGAGAGGGTGTTTCACCATGTTTGCCAGGCTGGTTTCGAACTTCTGACCTCAAATGATCCGCCCACCTCAGCCTCCCAAAGTGCTAGGATTACAGGTGTGAGCCACCACACCCGGTCAGGATTATGGATGTTAAATCATTCCTTCAAAACGTATTTTTGAGTTCTTGCTAACTACTTACAGCAATGAAACACAATAGATAAGTCAATCTATTAAAAAACCTGATATTCCAGTGAGAAAATACAGATTATAAACACATAGATATACAAAATGGCAAGTGGAATGAGTACTGCTTAGTCTTTAAGAACCCAAATATATTTATAAAATTTATTTTGAAGCCCTTTTCTGCTGCATTTGTTAGTAGCATATTTAGGTCTATTGTACATGGGGTTGTCCAGAGGTGTTTCCATTGAGTTATTTATTATGAGTCACAATTCTCACTTCTTCTTATGTCTACTTATATTTATTTATATATTGGAAACCATCAATGTCATCTTTAAGTTTAGATTGTTGTCTCCCTCTAAAAGACATTGAGTTTCATACTAATAGGAAAATAAATTACTAGTGATTCCTTTTGATTCTGTCAAGTTTGCCTTTTTTCTTTGACAATGTGGATCTACACTGATTCCATGCCTAGTTCTAGGATGTGTCTGTTACTACTAAAGCAGTCTTTCTTGGGGTTTAACAGAGTGTCCAATGTTGAAGTCTGGGCTGGAACTCCAGTTTCTGGTACGTTTATTGAGCCATCACTCTTGCCAAAGCTGTTCCCTGTTAGGCCTCATAGACTTGCACCTTGCCCACCTAGAGCCCAGCTTTGGCCAAGAACGTGTGGGAATCCCTGTGCATAAATTTATGGACCCCCATCCAGCACCTGCACATCTCCTTCCTCCTTAGTCTTTGCCCTGAAAATTCAGCCATTTCATTAGCTCAGAAGTTTAATCTCTGCCTTTTCATATAAGTTCGAGCACTTTAATCTTCTTAGAATCTTAGTAATTGCATTATAATTAGAAAGAAAACTAGCAAAGCGAGCTTTATTGTGCTCTTATCACTGTGGGCAACTGTGTATTTGTCTCACTGGGGGTCTTCTAAGGACCCAATACAACACATCTCAGAATTGCCACTTCAGAAATAGAAGAGAATGTAACATTTACCTATTGGTTGTGGCCTATATCCAGGGGAGTTAACGGTTCTGTTAATCAACACCGGACTGACTTCCGTAAGCCTAAGTGAGCATTTGGGGTTTCAGATAAACTTGAGGCAAAAAAAGTGGACAGAGTTGGTAAGCACAGGAGGAAATTTTGTTAGGGCACATGGCAACCGCAAATGACATTGGAGGTAGGTCAAGGTGATATGACAGAAAGCATCGACGGCCTGTGCCCCAGTCCTTCCCTCCTTATTACTCAGATCTACTCATGCTGCATTTATTTATTCCATTCTCTTACTAACACTTCAAATAAAACCCAGTGGCAATCTCCTAAAAGGACTTAAGATCAAAGAGTTATTTGACAAGTTATAATCTTTACTGCTGCAGCTTATCCATAAATCATATTTAATAAATATCATTAATCTTATCCACTACCCATTCCAGATTTATCTCCCCTCCAACTGGCACTTCCTCTGGTGCATGTAGACAGCTTTCCTGGTGGAGTGACTTAAACCTTCCCTGAAAATGGGGAGCTCTTGGTTGCCTTGCCTTTTTAAGGATGTGTTTGCTGCAATGACTCATTCACTATTATTGCTTTATACAGAAACTTCAATCCTTTTGTCTTAGTCTTCTTGGGCTGTCGTAGCAAAATACCATACAGTAGATGAGTTAAACCGTAGAAATGTTCTCACGGTACACGAGGTTCAGACCCTCCTCACAGCTCCACTAGGAGATGTCCCAGTAGGGACTCTGTGTAGAGGCTCCAACCCCACATTCTTCCTCTGAACTAACCTAGCAGAGGTTCCTCATGAGTGCCCCGCCCCGAAGCAAACTTCTGCCTGGGCACCCAGACATTGCCATATGTCTTCTGAAATCGAGGCAAAGGTTCCCAAGCCTCAATTCTTGACCTCTGTGCACTTATAGGCTCAACATCACATGGCAGCTGCCAAGGCTTGGGGCTTACACCCTCTGAAGCCATGGCCTGAGTTCTACATGGGTTACTTTCAGTCACAACTGGAGCGTCTGGGATGCAGGGCACCAAGTTCCTATGCTGCACACAGCATGGGACCCTGGGCCTGGCCCACAAAGCCATTTTCTCCTGGGCTTCTGGTCCTGTGATAGGAGGGGCTGCCATAATTTCAATAATGCCACTGCTAACTAAAGTATTTACAAGTAACCACTTAATGGAAGATCACTATCCATTCTTCGTTATTTTCTCATTTTGTGTTTTCAGCATTGAGAGCTGGGAAATTCTGATTTGTTCCGTGCTTTATACACTGCTTTTGATTTCAGTTTTTATGGAGAAAGTAAAAAACCTCGATTGATTGTGACCAGTACAAAATCCTATTACTTAATGGATGACAATCTCTTAGTGTTTCTTGGCAATTTTTAATGCCTCATTTCCCCTCGTCATTGCATTCTTCACTGAAACTGTCGCCAACCTTCTCCATGACTTCAACATCCCAAGTGACTTTTGACCTCAGCACATGGTTTCATCACCTTCTTTACTGAGATAAAAATCTCATATGAGTTTCCTTACTTTACTTTCTCTCTACCTGAAACTCTCTGTCTTTAGTTTACATTTCATTTTTCATCCTGATCTCATAGGAGAACCTGCTCCTTTTCTTTAGGGACTAACTGCTAGATTTGTGCTCTTTATCTTATCTTCCCTGTCTGAGACCCTTATTGTATCAATTATTCTCCTTGCTAGCATCTTTCATCTTTTGTTCTCCACTGGATTCCTACTCTGTGCTTTCAAATATGTTTTTGTCTTCCCGTCCTTGCACAAAGGAGGTTGCTCCATAAATATTTAATGAAGTGATATTGAATTGAATTGAACTTAATTCCTCAAGCTCACAGAGTTACTAGTGGCAGATCCAAAAATTAAAACCCGGGATTTCTGATTTTAGTTCAACATTTTTTCCAAAGATAAACATTTCTTAAAGGTATATTTTAGGACTAACTACTTTCTAAAATTTAAATGCAGTGACTATATTTGCAGGAGTGTAAATGTTTGATTCACTAAAGTATATTGTTTGTCTACTCATCAGTAAAATAGTATTGATTCTGATACAATATGATATTTGGTCATTAAAATCTCATGTTATACATTATACATGTAAGCAATTAGTTGCCAAATTGGAAATATATTCGTCATGTATGATAGATAAACTAATGTAAAGGGTTTATTTTTATTATATCATTTAAATGTTGTTATAGGTTAATTTAATACCATATACTTTTATTTATTATCAAATTGATTATGACTTAATAGCATACCATGTTTACCTCTTGGAGATGCTAGAGAAACAGTCACTATTATTTAAAATTAGTTATAAGAGTTGAATAAAGAAACATAATCTTTTTTTTCCTGTCTAGAAAATAAAGACTTAGGATGAAAACAATGTAGCACTTTTTAGAATTAAAATCTATTCTGAGAAAAATTATGCCAGTCACACACCTGCAGAACAAACCTCTGACCAGACATAATTCTATTAGATTAATTTATTGGTTAACTCTTCTTGGGCTGCTGTAAAAGTAGCAGAAGCCAGACATGAATTACAAAATAGATTCACATGATATAACCAGATGTCCAGAATTTCAATGTTAAGTAAGGGGGCATTCTCTTGAACAGGAGCTCAATTTCTTGTCTCTTATTTACATACAGTCTTTTCCTCGAAAACAAGTTAGTATAATTACATGATAGCAAATGCTAAGAAAAGCATTTATATGTAGTAGATTTATGACCATATCCTTTCAAGATTTAGCTTTGAATTCTAAACTTTGGTAGCTGTTTAGACAGTCAAATATCTAGAGATAATAAGTACTGTTTAGAATTCCTCAATATATGTATGTTTATTAATAAGACTACATTTTGGTTTTATACATCTCAAAATTATATAAGAAAACAGATCATACTTTCTAAAAATTGGGTTTGCATCGTTTTCTCAATATTTGAAAACTGCCTGGATTGACTGTCAGGTCATGGTTTTCATGTTTATGTCAACAAACTTTATATCCCTTCTAATTCTAAGTTTTTATCCTGCATAATTTATATTAACTTTATAAGAATTATTAAAGTTCAAGATGAATGAGAACTAAACTTGTGTTTCTTTAAGTTGCACATAATACCTACCCATAGTATTGGTTCCAATCCTTAATGCTTTTACCACCATATCAGAGTAAAAAGACAGGAAAATTGTATATGTTACATATGACTTTCATTTTAGAGTTTAGAACTGGATAATTAACCAATGGCTTGTACAAGACCACAAGGGGTCTTAAGTAGACTTAACTGGGATGTTGATATGTTTCATCAAGTCAACTCTATTATTTCTATTTTGTCACTAGGACAAGATGGGTTTATATAAGAAATCCATTATTGATAGTGTATTCAATCTTTGTAAAATGTATTATTTATATATATATATATATATATATATATATATATATATATATATATATATTTCACTTTGGTCATTAAAATAATGATCATAAGTAATGTAACAAGTATATAATGAAACAGGATGCACGCTTTGGTTTTATGAGAACATTAATTTCCTCCGTCATCAGTGTCACCCTGCTAATGTTTACATCCTGTTTAGAAGAGAGGAAAAGGGCAAGAATGCCATTTACCCTCTGCCTGGCATTGTGGAACATATTGCTTAGAGGATGAGATCTTTCCTAGTATCTCCTAATTAGCACCTCCCAACTAGATATAGAAATAGAATGGGATCTGATGAAGAGAAGCAGATCCTCAGAGAATCAGGGAGATTTTCCTGTGGGTAGTAGTATTCTTATAGTTCTACACTTTAAACGTTCTTTTAAATACATTGGGAATGCTCATTCCTTGCTACGTAGCTCATCACAGGCTATATCACAAAACATTTTAAGATCATCATTCTAATAAAATTTTTAAATTCCACATTTTATTTTAGAATAAAAATGTTTTACATATTAAAAGAGGTCTTTATATGGACATATAAAGACCTCTTTTAATATGTAAAACATTTTTATTCTGAACCTGGAAACCATCATTCTCAGCAAACTGACACAAGAGCAGAAAATCAAACACCATATATTATCGCTCATAGGCGGGTGTTGAACAATGAGAACACATGGACCCAGGGAGGGGAGCACTACACACTGGGGTCCGTTGGGGGGAAATGGGGGAGGGGTGGGGGGGTGGGGAGGTGGGAAGAGATAGCACGGGGAGAAATGACAGATACAGGTGAGGGGACGGAAGGCAGCAAAGCACACTGCCAGGTGTGTACCTATGCAACAATCTTGCATGTTCATCACATGTACCCCAAAACCTAAAATGCAATAAAAAAAAAAGAAAAAAAAAAAGAGGTCTTTAACATTTTTAATACATCATCACAACTTTATATGTGTACTCTAGTTGTTCAATTATTTGATTTGTACTATTTTATTCATCAAACGTAAAAAAGAAATGAGAAGATATGTCTTACCACTATTTGTTCTCCATGCTTCAGTAATACTGGACCCCTTTTTATGTATGTGTGTATATATTTTAATTTGTCATGTCACTTTTTCTCTCTTAGGCCTTTCACATGTTGTTCTTTCTGCAGAAATATACTTCTTCCACTCTCTTTCTCATCATCTGGTCTTGATTCAAATTTCTCCTCTTCTGTGAGGAATTATCTGATTAATCTTTCTAACACTGCTTTCTGCACCCACTCTATCTTTGTGACACTTAGCAATATCTGACATTATTTTTATTTAGTGACTTACTGTCTTCCTCTCCCACTGGTGCATGAAGTTCCTTAAATAAAGGCATTGCATCTTGTTTACTGCTTTATTTGCATTGCCTAGAATATCTGTGACTTGAACATTTTTGATACTCAAAATAAGTTTTGGACATAATCAATTAATGGATGAATGAATTGATCAATGAATTAATACATGTTATCTGTCTTTAATAAATTCACTGTCTAATATAAAAAATAAATACTGTGAATATTACATTTATTTACTAAAGCTACCATCTCAATCTCCTAAAAATTATTATTAGTTCCAATTGCTTTCATTGTAACCGAAATAAGGCAATGACATTCTCTTTCTTAAATGAACATCAGAATTTTCCAATCTTAGAAATACTAATACCAATTTAAGAGAAAAAAAATGTTCCAAGTAGAAGCAGTTTATTGAATTTGTATTGGTTAACATTCTTTAGTCTGATTCTTCTATTTCAGTTCAACTTTTATATATGAATATATGGTAATTTACATGGTAACATGGAGAAAGTAGGCAACTGTTAAAGTACAGGACAAATTTGGAATTGAAAAAAATGCCAATTTCTCTTTAACATTAATAACTGTGAATATCAAAGCAGGCAAATACATTAGTGTGAGGTAATTGCCTTACATATCCCAAAATTCAAATTTAAAAATAAATTGTCCAATTTTGAGTTTGTACTTTAGTTCCTTTCACATGACAAGGCTTTAATAGGTGTTTTTAGAGAATATATAATAGTGTCTTAAAATTTTCATAGACTGGTTTATGGAAATCTGAAGGAATCATCATTAGCCCTGTTAACTATGTAGATCAACACTGCCCAATAAATTTCCTGTGATAATGAAAATGTCCAGTAACCTGTTATCTGGGATGGTAGCCACTAGTCCTATGTGGCTCACTAGTACTTATGTAGCTAATGTTACTAGGGAACTGGTTTTTAAATTGTGTTTAATTTTTATTAATATTAATTCAAATACAAATAGTGACATGGCCAATGGCTACCATTTAGATATTACAATGTTACTTGTGAAGGATAGTGATTTTAAACAAATCAAGTTGAATCTGCTTACCAAGCTTCAGTTTTCCCAATAATTCAGATGTGGGCCACCTTGATTTTAATAAAATATTTTTAACTTAATTTGCAGCTGAGCCCATAGGATACTTGAGTTCTGTATTGTATTCTGCTGTGGCACATTTCTCATCAAGGTTAGATGTGATACCCAGTAAGTTTCCTTCCAAATGTAAGATTTTGTGAATATTTTAAAAACTAATCCCAGTCATTTCATGGATAATTCTTTTTATTATTTCTTTTGTGTTGATTTGGGAGAAGATGTTGAATTGTTGGAAGAAAGCTAGTTCACAAATCTAAAAGATCTGTGTCATATAGATGCCTAAGTAAATTTGTTATAGTTTCATCAGTTCATTCTTATCCAGAACTATTACCCAGGGCACTTTATTGTTTACAATAAAGTAAAAGTAAAATATAGTAAGAATACAATAAAATTTGAAATGTATTCTGCAAGACAATAAATTAAAAGCATTTTTTGAAAAAAAAGTTTTCTACAGTGTTAAAAAATTTATATGAAAGTAATGTTCCTGTAATATCTAAAAATTATAGCACAACTAAATAAGCTAAGATGAAATACACATTATATTCTTACTTTGTTTCCTTTGAGCGCTGCCTATGATGCCAAACACTACCACTGCTAGTACTTTTTACAATTTGCTTATTTAATTGTTTCATATGTTCATAACAGCTATACACACCTTAGAGAGCTATCTTGGACTGAATTGGAAAATATGTTAAGAGTGTTCCTCATGGCACTGGACATGTAGTAAGCATGCAACAAATGTTTTCTATTTTTATTTTCTCATAGTCATTATGGCTACTGATAAGAGCTCAAAGCAGAAAAGAGAATTGTATGTTATTTTTTACCTGCAAATGCAGGTAACTTCCTTGGAAAAATCAGTGTACATAGATCTGTAGCTATTATAGACAATAGAAAGAAGACTGCCATTTTAACATAACAAGGATAAATATACTAACTCTATGAAGACATCACTTCTTTTAATAGGAACATTTGCCAAGTAAACCCTGATTTTTAAGAAAAATATTTACTTTTTAAATGCAAATTCACATTACATAAATACATTAAAGAAGACATTTTTATTTTCAAATGTTTATGTATAGAAGGTTACAGAAGATGAAGTAATCTCTTTCTTTTTTCATAGAATATTATAGAGTAAAATGTTGGAGTGGTAGAAAGAGGAAGAAACTAAAAGATGCTTGAATTTCCTGGTTCGTGTCACTTTTACCTTAACATATTTTTCTGCATGTTCATTTCCTTTGTGTGCTTTTCTTTCTTAAAGAATAAAAGAAAAATCTGTCTCATGAAAATGCAGGAGAGTCATCCCACATAAAGACCATCTTTAAAATGCGCATTATTTATTTGACAGACTGTAATGGCTGTTTCAGGGATATTATGGGCTGTCACGTGAATATGTATTTTAGAATGAATACTACTGTACAAATACTGTGCTTGCACAATGCACATCAAAAATATAACCTAATAAAATGCATTTTGAAGATTAGGCAATATATAAGGATATGCTGGAGATGGAAAACCCAGTTGAATTAAAACAGGAAAATATCTTAAACCCAAATGATACATAGGCCAACTTCTTTGGGAGGTAAGGGAGTAGAAAAAGAAAAAAAAAATTAATCCTAACTTAACTTTGTAATATAATAACATTTTTGGCTCTTGGTTTTGACATCAAGTAAAATAGTTTTTTGGGAATATTTTTATTTGGTTGATACTGACAAAGAATGAGTGTTTTAGAATGTTACTGCATTTATAACACTTCATGCCCAGTTATCAGACTCAGGATTATTAACAAATTAGAATATTTAATTATGGAAATTTTATTTTAAGTTAGAATTAAATAATTCATGCACTTATTTAGCACTTTGTGTGTGTATGTTTGTATGCGTGTGTGTATGTGTGAATATCTGTAATTCATATGCTTCAGTGTTCAGTTCCTTAGTGTCTGTGAGATGTAATGGATACAAATCCTTCCCTGAAAGAGTTTATAGTCAAGAGGGAGGTTACAACATGAGTATAGTTTATTATAATAACAGGCTGAAGACAATAAGGACTCTAAGGGGCATGCAGATAAGATGTTCCAACAGCCCTATAGGAAATAAATAAAAGGAACAATATGGCATATCTACAATAAATACAAATGAAAGTCTTTTGTGTTTGGGTCACATTTCATCAATAATTGTGTTTCGAATCTAGTACTTTTACCCATGTCTTATCCAATATTGCATACCTTTCTCAAGGTTCAAGAAGTTTGGGTTTTGTTGTTGCTGTTTGAGATGGAGTCTCAACTCTGTTGCGCAGGCTGGAGTGCAGTGGTAAAATCTCAGCTCACTGCAGCCTCCCCACCCTGGGTTCAAGCACTTCTGCCTCAGCCTCCTGAGTAGCTGGACTTACAGGCGCCCTCTACCACACTCAGCTAATTTTTATATTTTTAGTAGTGTCAGAGTTTTGCCATATTGGCCAGGCAGATCTCAAACTCCTGACCTCAGATCATCCACCTGCCTTGGCCTCCCAAAGTGCTGGGATTACAGGAGTGAGCCACTTCACCCAGCCTGAATTTTTTTGTTTGTTTGTTTGATTTTGATTTTGTTTTAGATCATGCAAAAATAAACTCTATCAGCATTGTTATGCTTTACATTATTCTGGAAAGACCAGAATTTTCTAATTCAGGTTATTCTAAAATCTAAAAAATTGATGTGATACATAAACTTCAAGTAAGTAGTTGATCTTAACTTTTTGTAGATATTTTTCATTTTCAATTTTCTCCTTTTTTCCCTTTCTCCTTTTATTTTCCCCAAAATTGGTAGACACCATTTGCAGAGATATGTGTAATTCTGCCAATCAAAGCTCCTGTTTCTAGTTTCTCAACAAACAGAATTTTTCTGAAGTACATGTTCATTAAACTTCAGAAAAGTTTACAGCACTTGTAATAAAGACTGGAAATTAAAGAAAACAAAATCTGTCACAACTGCCAAAATTATTGAAATTAAAAGATTTTAAAATATTTACCAGCCACGTATTTAGATCCACACTCTTCTTCAGAACTGCATTGTAATCCATGCATGCACTTTTAAATTATCTGGTAGTCACAGTAGAAAAGTGAAAAAGGTGAAATTAATTTTAATACTATATTTGTAATATATTATTTCAACATGTAGTTGATTAATGATACACCTCATATTCTATTTTCTCATGTTAAATCTTAGAAATTTGATCTATATTTTATACGTACAGTACAACTTAATTCAGACAAGCCACATTTGAAGTCCTCGATAGCTTCTTGTGGGTAGTGGTTTCCTTACTAAGCAGTGCTGGGCTAATATTTTTGGTTATAGTATTTAATTCTCATAGACATCCTGTGAGGAATCTATCATTAATTCCCTTTTGCAGATGGGAAAACTAAAAATCAAAAAGTATAAATCACTTCACACAGCAAAAAAGATATGGAAATTGAACAATTCCCATTGTATTAAAATCATTTTCATATCATATCTTTTATTATAGTGATATTTTATGAAGTTTAGAATTTTAGAATTTGGACTTCCAGGTAAATAACTTTTTAAAGTAAATTGCGTATTTCCTAGAAATTTCTATTTTTTTAAAAAATAAATGATTCTTTTTGAATTGCACTCATAAAATTACTTTAAAAGGTAGGCCAAACCTGCAACAGTTTATTGTTTCATAGCCTTTATTGAATTCTGATTTGTTCTACTTCAAAGCATAAAAGGCATATAATTGAAATTACTCCTTTCACTATATATCTTTCCCTGGAGTCTACTAAAGACATTAGCCTATTTGGTGTTATACTATTTTTTTCTAAGATTTATGATTTTTCTAATCACAGTTCAGTATTTCTTTGATCACTGTAGCTCCCCTTGATTTAATTGTTTCCATTATTTTGGTGGTTGGTTGAACTTATTTATGTGAGTCTTGTCCTCATTTTGCTATTTTTAATTTTAGAGACAGGGTCTTGCTGTGTTGGCCAGACTAGGGTGCAGTGAATGTTCACAGGTGTGATCCTAGCACACCACATCTTCAAACTTGAGCTCAAGTGATCTTCCTGCCTTAGTTTCCCAAGTAGTTGGGAATAGTGGTGAGAGAACCACCACACCAAGCCATTGTCCTCATCTTTAAGTGAAGAGACTCAAGGGCTGACTGTGATATATGATAAAAATTCATATTATTTCTATAGTAAAAATCTAGTAAGAGAAAATGTGTCAGCATTTATCAGGGGAGACTTGGGCAGGTATATTAAGAAGATTTCATTGTCAACAATAAGTGTCTAACCCCAGGGAATTTGTGACACTGTGGATTCTCTTCTCCTGTGAGATCCTATTTAAGGAAAAAGACAACATTTCTAAAGACTTATATTAAATTTTTCCCAAACCAAAAAATATGTTCAGAGGAAAGAAGGCATTTTCTGTTTTCTGGAAGCTTAGTACCAAATGTAGAGGACAGGCACAATCAATTTATTAGGAAAAATAAGTCCTAACAGGAGACAGAAGTCCTAAATTTTAAATAAAGTATTTTAGGAATGTAAGTAAGATGTGAATTAATTGTGATGAGATTAACTTAAGAACCAGAGAGCAAGCTGGAGATGGTGGTGCATGAACCTAGATGAGGCATCAGAGATATTCCACCCATTAGCAAGTTGGACACCCTCTATTTAAGTATATAATATTTATCCAATGTTTAATGACCCAGACTTCCTAATTCTGGTAGCAGAGGTAAACTCTTTGAAGTCTTAGGTATGCACTTTATTACTTGTTGATTATAATCCAGAGGCATGTCTTTCTGTATATCAGAGACCTATCCCAATCCTACATTCTTCTTCATAGCCGTTTTTTTTTTTTGTTATTGCTTTTGTTGTTCCTATTCATAAGACATTAAACAAATATTTAAAAATGAACAAACAACAGGAAGAAAATAATGGAGCTTCTTATTTGTCTGTTTTATTTTGCATGACACTCTTTCTGCAGTTAGGAAGTCACTTGCAACCAGATCTCAGAATGGTTGAATCGCATGAAGTAGAGCCACTTCCCTGAATGCATGTCTGATCTTATAGACCATAGGTGTTTCTTTTTTACCTTTTTGATCTTTAGGTTAGTGTCTGTTTTTTTTTTTTTTTTTCTTTTCCCTTTTTGGCTGCTTATGATTGACTTCCATTCATTTGTCAATTGGATTTCAAATTGGTTCCCTTCCCTTTTCAATATCTTGTGGTCAGTGTGTAATTAGGGACATTGTCAACGGGAGCTCAAGAAAGACAAACTAGGTCAAGTGGAAGTTGCCTTCCTGGAACTTGAAACTTGCTCAAAGAGAGTGAGCGATTGAAAATGTCTGGAGTTTAACTTTCTACGTGCTGGTACATGAATCTCTACTGTTCCATCCATGGAACCACTGTGGCAGTTTCTGCATCCAAGTCTTTGTTTCCCCAATTCTGCAAGTTTTGGTCAACTATGTGAGTACTTGACTTCCTTTTAAAAATTACCTTTTGTTTAATTTAGCTAGGGACCCTATCTAATTCTTTAAATCCCAAGAGTGTTAATTGATATGATAATCAAGTTAACAGAAATGAATTGGAATTTTTGTCTTGAGTCCTGAGAAAGTTATTTAATTTCTTTTGTCTTCTGCATAATGGGGATATTATCACTTCCTTGAAAGTTATTTGGGACTATCAAGTGAAAGGATATAAAATGCTTGGTTCAGAGCAAGTGTTCAGAAATTTTAGGAAATGCAATGCTCAGTTTCTGTGTATGCATTTCCATGTATGTGTTGTATATATACATATATATGTATATCTATATATATGTATATCGATATATATGTATATATATTAAATACATGTATATATACACATATATATTAATACTTTGTATATGTATTTAAATCTGCCATATATGTTATATAAACACATGCACACACATATATAACCTAGCATTTACATGCATGTATATGTCTCTGTGTGTATACGTGTGTGTAGTTAAGTATTGTGAGTTTTCATGGCTCTGTCAATTCTCTGGAGTTGGTGTTGGACGATGACACACTGCAGTTGTTAAAAGTCCCTAGTAGATTTCTTGTTCATGCCTTTTACTTGGTTTAAGGAATTCATTTGGTGCTATATTTTTGACATAGGAGATGAGTTATAGGCTTCTTCTGAGGTTCCTGTTACATTCTTTAGATCTGTTTGTTGTAACGCTGGTGCTAATTAGTATAACATTTGTTATCATAATTAGTGTTTTGATGGTCAGTTTTGCAGGCTGATTCTGCAGACTATTTATCGCTCTATTATTTCTTAGTTGCAAAGTACAAGAAATTAACTTTTAAGGATTTTTGATTATGTATTTCCACCCTGTCTCATCAGGAATATTTACAGAGGACATTTATTGTGATTTAATATAGGTCTCTAGATATTAATTTTTTGCCTCAAGCATGACTATAAAATTGTTTCTTAAGAGAAAAGGAATTCATAGACTATCATCAACAGGACATAATCATTTATAGACTCTGTTAACCACAGGTTAGGTTTGTTAAATTTTGGAATCTGCACATTTTTGAGAAGATTAGTTTTTTATACTGGTGACCAAAGATTTGGGTAGTAGTAGATGGACTTTTTCAATCTTTTATTTAAGGGACAGTGTTTTCTGGGATTATGTTAGTCATATAAAGGTATTTCTCCTTTACTATATTTCTAAAAACTGATTACCCAGCTTTTATAAAATCTATCGGACTCCAGTAGTAGAAAAATACTGAAATTTTAGCATCAAGCTAAAAATGTTTCATTTTACTAAGACTAACAGAGAAACATCAATAATCAATGAATACTATTCAATTGTTTATTCCTAAAGCATGTGTTTGGAAAACTTAGGTTATATTTAAAGGAAAATATGGATTAAAAAAACAAAACAAGACTACAAACTGCGCAATGACATAAACTTGAAGGAAAGAATGACATTCATAGTTCATAACTGTTGGTCATCCATGCTGTGAAGTATCAATTGCTAGATTTGACCAAGCCCTGGACTCATCAGTGTCTTATTTCCTTCATCAGTTTGTCCAGCTTGTGGCGCAATAAGCACTAGCTGTAACTGGAGCCTGAAATTTTTAAAATTTTTTATGGTATTTAATAGAAAATAATAGCATTCAAATATCAGCATTTTAAGTAATAAGAATTCTAACAAAAATGCTGAAAAGAGTGTACTAAACAAATTTTCCATTAAGTCATATTTTTTCAAGACTAAAAATGCTACGTCTCACAGTAATGTTACATGTTGCCATCTGTAGGGATTACAAACATCCTGACTTCCTAAGGAAAACAGAGAAGTAAATAAAACAAAAATGGCTTATACATATTGTGTGCAATAACTAACCTTAGAAATCACAAACACACACAAACATGATCACTAAGTATTTGGTTTTGTTTGATATATGTAATTTTAAAAAATTTTGGTACAAACTGTGTTTTGCTAAAAAATTTGTGTGATTAATGCATTGATTTAACTTCCCAATGTAGACTGCTGCTAGGCAGATTCTGATATTATTTATTTTTATTAGTTTATAATATGTCAATTTTTCTTGCTTATCTGTCAACTCCCAGAAAAATACATAAATCAAAAATGTAGCAATGTGGACACTAACAAGGCATAATTATTGTAGGGTCTGTCCTCCTTTAAAGAAAAAATACAATTACCTACCAGAATGCTGCTGGGATTAGGTCAGAATTTGCATAATACTGACTCATATTTTCTTAACAATTTTAATATCAGACAATAGCTTTTGCAAATCTATAATCCTTTATTATATTCCAGCTTTATGTTTTGGGCTCAAATAAGGAGTTCAGTCAGAACAAGATAATTATTAGAATCTAACCCATGGAAAACTTTAATTACTCAGTGGCATGTTGTTAAGATTAGGTCAGGATTTTATAAATTTTATATATTTAAAGTAACACAAGGCAATTAAGCTTGCCTAAATGCAATTTTTTAGAGTTGAAATATTCATTTTTCTGCAGATAAATATTTAATAGAAAATATTTCAATCATTGTGCAAGCTTAAGGAAAAAAATTCTACTTCAGCTTAATCTCTAAACAACAGTTCTAAGACTGGTGTTATTAAGCAGTTAGAAGACTAACAGTCAAGAGATGATGAAAATTTGGAAAATGCTAACTGCTATGAAATAATAGCTGCTAATGTGGAGGATTATGAAACATCCAGTAGCAGAATAAGTAACAAATAGATCCTTTCTGAAGTCCTGAAGTCTGGGGGTGGGATCTGGGGTTAAGTAACCATGATATATTTATAGAGGGCAAGGGATCACCATAAAATAAAGCAGCAAATAGTAAAGAAGTCAATGTAAAAGAGAGGCCAGGGATTTAGGGTATAGAGATCATAAATTTTCATCGATATAAACAGCCTGTGTACCTCAGGAGTTGAGGTTTAGCTATAATTTCAGGTCTGACCTATAGGCCTTCTGTGTTCACAGTGCATGCACGATCAAGATGCCATCTAAGGAGGTGTAAAAAAAAAGGAAAGGAAAAAAGGAGAAAAAATACGCTTTCAAATCTGTGTGATTTACTCATTTAATCATCTCCAAATCCATCCCAAACACAACAGCACAGTAGTTGAGAAGATTTTATTGTCTCACTAAATTACATTTAATTCTTACCATAGCATATCCTATAAACAAGAAGAGTGAATGATGCCTTCTAGACCTTGTTCGTACAAAGGAAAATTGTTAAGTTTTTATGCATGTCTTCTCAGAAGGTCATTTTACCTTTCTCTATGCAGTTCAGACATCCATATTTACATGTTTTAATTTTAAATGTGTGTTTTAAAAGCTGCTTAAACTTAGTGGATTAAAAATTCTCAGTGATAAAATGAGCTTGTTTAATGGCTTAATAGAAGCAATAAAAGCAAGCAAATAAACACAAAATAAGAACTATTAAGTATATAGCTTTTAGATAATATCCTAAAACAGAATACTGAGTGGTTTTAAAAATGGTTTTACTTAAATCATTTTAGGTAATCTTCATTAGGACCTTGAGCTTTTATTTAGAGATATTGATGTTAATATATAGGCACTAAAATAAGCTTTCTGTTCTAAATTGCCACTTAATGAGCAAACTAGATTATTGTATTTGTGTGTGTGTGTGTGTGTGTGTGTGCAATATATATATCTAGATAGATATGTAATCATTTTCTACATGTGTGTCTGTGTGTATATATGATATATACTATATAAGATATATAAAACATAGTAGTGTATATCTTATATATATGACTATACCATATATAAATACTATATTTTATATATAGTATATATCTTATATATATGACATGTATAATATATGTCATAGATATGTAAACTTTTTCTCTGTGTTTCTGTTCATTTGTATATATACCTACATATGTATATATGTAAAGAGAGAGTTATACAGTGTGTTTTGAGGATATAAAATGTACCATACACACACACACACACACACACACACACACGTACAAATATGCACATACACGTAATTCCTACCAGAGTATATCAAGCCATAGTTAATATAATAGTAATATAAGTAAATAATGTATAGTGTTTATTTTTTATTGTAGGTAGTTAACTCAGTATTTTTAAATTGAGATCTCAGAAAGTATACCTCCAAATACTCACTTGAGTATTCAGTTATTAATTTTTAAAGCCTTAGATTTGTTTTTCTAGAGAGTTCATGGGATCACCTCTATTCTCAACATAAAAACTGTGGTGATTTCTCTCTTTTTGCAACTGTAAGAAAATATAAATGCATTAGGAAAGTTGAGAATGATCTTCAAAATAACAAAATCCATTGAAGAGCCCTCTTGGCCTGCCTTGGTTGGCCCTGAAGGGCAGGGCTATTTGCTTCTTCCACTAGGTTGCACTGTTGTACAGAGAAACAAAACAATGATTGTTGTGCTCTGCTTCATAAGCATAGCTGCATGCTGTGAGGAACATTGTAAATGCTGTTACGCTGTTTTCACCAACAGAAAGAAAGAAGATTAAGATAGGAAGACTGACATTTGAACATTTGTGTAGAATTTTCTTGAAGGTAGGCAAAAAACACTAAATTTTATTTTTGTTAGTGAAGGAAAGGGTGTGAATAAAGGTTAGGGAAGAAATGTTGGTCAACACTCCTCTAAGATAAAATGGCCTTCTTAAATATTTCCTTAGATGTTGATCCTTCCAGGAAGTGACAAATCTAACATTTCTCATAATTTTTCCTTTACAACCAGGTATTTGTGAAATGTAAAATTCCATGAATATGAGCTATAGATTTTCCTATTGGTGTCACATTGAGATGGCTAATGATTATGTTTGAGTGGGTAATTATGGCTATCTCATTTATTCCTTTTTCCCCCATGGCATAATTTGAAATATTGATCTTCTTATATGAATGAATGAAATAATGAATGAATAAATAGAAGCAGAGTTCCTTTACACTAGTTCATATTATTTAAACCTTATTAGAGAACAGTTGTAGCATTACCCCTGTATCTGCTAGCATACTTTTCAGTCTACATAGGGGCTGTACTTTATCAAGGAAATTAGTTACAGAGAATCTAGTAGGAGGTGGGAAAAAAAAGCTACTCCTTTAGTTCTGGTGTAAATCAATGGGAATTTTTGCTTCATGGATTAGCACCTCTTGTATCCCTCATCTCTTTAGGGCAGTAAGCTGAGACAATCATAATGAAGACCAGAACTGTTGGCTACCAGCAACACAAAACTTTTGAGGGGAATAGGTCATCAGAAAGACCTGAGTCTGGAACTGTTTATTTCAGTTGGCTTGATATAAGTCTCACATTTGGTAATTGACCTACTTTAAGGTTTTGAATATTTTGCTAATAGCTTTCAGCTACCTAATTAATTTCTTATTGTTTTATGAATATAACAATGAAAACCTGATAAACTTTTGGACCAAAGGGCAGAGGGAAAAACAAATCCCATGAATCATACAAATGTATATTGCATGTGTATTAACTCACATATGACATGGACTTTAGAAATTATGTTTATGAAAAATGATGTGTCTCATTTCTTGGAAAAAAGGCCTTGTGGGATTTGTGTAATTTGAATTTTCTCTAAGAGGCTGCTTTCCCTTTCTCTGAGAAGCTACTATCTTTACATAAGGCTTTACCTTTATATGTTGCAGACATAGAGATTGCATTCATTTTTAACACTTTCCAGGAAATGAAATTTTATATTTCTATTTCATTGTCAGCATTTCCCTTTATAGTCAAGCTCTGATCTATACAGTGTAGTTGGTCAGCTTCTTTTCCAACTGTAATCACAAAAAGAAAAGGAAGTTAATATTTTCTGTGAACTTAAATGTTATTCATATATTCTTTTATTTTTTCTCCTTTGAGTATGCCTATTCCTTTAGCCTCTCATTGAATATGCTGTTGTCCAACATTTAAAACACTTAAAATATGACCAGTAGAGTACCTGAAATTTGATTGTCATTCAATAAACATTGAATGGGAAGATAAATGTATTTACTGTGGAATTACTCTTTCCTTTTAGTTGCCCTAGAAAGTATTTTATATGTATTATCTCATGTGACTCATACTATCAATGTAATGAAGAGGTTATTATACTCAGTGTTATATATGAAAAAAATGAGGCTTAGCATGGTTAAAGCATTTTCCAAGTTAGTAAAAAATAAATTTAGGATTTGAACTTAAATTTGTTGTTTCTACTCTTAACACTCTGAGAAATTAATGTTGTTGTTTTTTTTAATTAAACATTTTCATGACTCCAGGTTCAGTCAACCAATAAACATGCATTTATTAAGCACTTACTCAATAAATGCCACTGTAATGAGATTACAAACACCAAAAAGCAAATTTTCTAACCTTGAGATATGTATGATAAAGTTGGGAAAACAGATAGCAACTTTCACAAAGTATCCGAAAACAATAAGAAATTAGGTACTTCATTGTTTTGTAAATATTCAAGTCCTCTTGGCATTCAGAGAAGAAACAATCATTGTTGGATAACAATTTATCATTCAGGATACAAGCCATTAATTAAACCATTCATTCAGCAAGTATTTAGAATCCATCTGTCAAGTACTGGCAAAGTATTAAAGTAAAAAGCATTAAATTCTGACATAATGCATTGAAAGCAGATAGAACTTAAGGATTCTCTAGTGGAGCCAAAGAAGATAAAGAGGAAACATCATACTGAGGCACAGATTCTAAGGAAGCAATGATTCTAACCAAGCATGAAAAAAAAATTATCTATTGAGGCCTTTCGTAGAAGCCTAGGGTGAAATGTTGAAAATTATCCAATCAGCATTTATGTCATACTGAAGATTCGTAGGCAGGAAAATTTAAGGGGTGTCTAAAAAAATTCATTGCTGTGTGGGTTGGATTTACTGAGGTTGAACATGGAGGAAATAAGGTCACTGGTAATTTTTTTGAAAGCATAGAATGCCTCCTGAGTTTCCATGAATTCTCACTAATACATTTTAGAACCATACCTGATTATATAGGATCATCTTTTTGTAAGACAGAATGTCATTAATCACTGTTACATCATTAGTTCCTAGCACAGTGACTATGACATAATTCATACTCACTAAACACTCATGTTATTGAAATTAATTTGGATTTCTCATGGACTGATTCATACCTTAAAATTTAAAGTAAACCAAATATATCAATATTAAATAAATATTTCCTGGCCATTATACACATTTTTCTCTCTACCTCAAGTATTGACTTTTCTGTATTACTAACTTGATTCATGGTTTCACAATTGAGTAAAATTTTTATTAAATATGTATTTGCAGAAATATACATATGATATCCAGAATTGATACTGTTTATACTCATCTGTAAATTTTATTATCTTTTAAAAAAGAAGGACTGCTAATTTATCTGGAGTCTAAAATAGGGATTTAGTTTAAATTTACTAAATGTATAATGTATATAAATACTAGCTGTATAAAAGATGGTAGAAATATTAGACTTGGGCGTTTCAAAAGAAGAACATTCCACATCTCAAAATAATGGATATGAATTCTGCATCAATCACATAAAATAGTGCATGACAGAAATACCAGTTACATTGTGAAATGCATCTGTTAGAGTCAGTTCAAATTTCTAGAAATTGTTCATCATTTAGCATGGACTTGAAATTATATCTTTTACATTCTCAAAATGACCATGCTCCAAGGGAGGACTGAGTCAGCTGGTCCAGTTTATCAAAAAGTAGAAAATAAATTTTCAAGAAACAGAATTTAGAGAAATGTACAATTTATGCTCTTATTTTTCTTAATTTAAAATTGGTTAATAATTCCACTGTATTCCATTGGACTGCTGTTATTGGTTCTATTGCTTTTGCAAGTGTACAGTGTAAAATTCCTAAGAAGAAGGATGTTTTGAAATAGATATGAAAGTATGGCTAAACCCCTTGTGCTTTCCAAGACTGGGGGAAGATTTTAGACCTTTAAAAGTGAAAAAATATTACCAAGGAGAAAGGTAGTGGTTACATAAATTGAATGAGGCCTTAAAGAAGCTGTGTTTGTTCAGGTTCTTTCTGTGTAGAACTTTTTTCCTCACCTGTTTCTCTTCTTATCTTTGTATGGAGAAAATTAATCTTTATGAATCTCCACATATTCTGTCTTCACCAATCAACACCACTAAGCCCCTACTTGTTCAGCAAATCTTTTAATTTTTAATTGAATGGCCATTTCTGTCAGGTTATTCTTGCTGGTAGTCTCAAATATTTGATGAACAGGATAAGTACACCAACAGAAAAGTCCTTGTGTTCCTGTGTCATAGATATTACCTGTGCTGTAGGCAATCAATATGGACAATAAAACAATGACTTTGGCCAATACAATTCACTTAAATGTACTTGCCCAATAGACACATCATAGAATTGTTGTAGCTAAAGATATACAGTAAACTAGTCCAGCAATGGTGTCTATGTGCTTCTTCATATTAATGTAGCCCATATCTAAATAAAATATGTAATAACAGAAAAACTTTCTCCATGAAGCACATAGATATGGTTAATATGTTGACAATAAATCCTGTATCAAAGTGTGCACACACAAACTTTAAAACACCTACATACACTCATGATTATTTTAAATGTTTAATAAAAATAAAATATGAATCATGGTACTTTAATATACCATGTAACATACATATTGCAGTTATTTACATGGATGATATTCCTTCTTCCTTCAAAATCCTGACCCTGAACCTTCTGCTTACCCTTCCCCCTCACCATCCCTGTCTCAGATTCTCCCCTTGACCTTCCAAGTGTAATTTCCCTTGGCTAAAACTACTTTATATTTATTATAATTCTCACTCTTACTGTCTCTTTCAGTCTTTTTCAGTGAAAACAATAAACTGACTGATGGCTAGAAAATTAGCTCAGGAACACACTCTCTCACCTCTTCCTTCTCTCCCTCCCCTGCCGCCTTTCTCCACATATTTTTCTTCTTCTCACTTTTCCTTGTTAGATTAGTGGACAATTTAACCTGTAATGATCACATCCTTATCCTTTTCATTTCTAAAATTTCTATAGCTTGTAACCAAGGTTTCTCATTAGAATTCAGTGGGTGAGAGTCTGTGTATATAGTCCTGTGCATATTTGCATACAAAGTTACTAGTCAAAATATATCAGTTATCTCTTCCCTTGTAACATATCCCTACTAGAAACATAAAAACATATAAGGTTATCTTTCTTGGGATTTCGAAAAAATAAAATCATTTTAACCTCTCCATTTTGTGTTTCATGAAGGGGGAAATGGCTGTGGCATCAACAAATTATGGTTCTTTTTATTAAGGAAATCACAACTATAAAAATGATAAATATTAACAGCAGAAGACAAGTGATGGCAACAGAAAATAGAAATATAATTTTTAAGCTTGAACTGCTGTAGTGGTCATACATCCAGATCACAGGGAAATAAATCATGGCTAAAATGTTAAATAGCATGTTAAAAATAATGCTCTTTTAAAAAAATAATTTTGAATGCTGCAGTCTTCTGTGTGATCAGCAATTCAGAGAATAACATGATTTTATTTTGTGCAGTTTTGAAATTTAAAACACAATTTGGCTTCAGGTTTTTAATTATTTCTTTAGCTTCTTTAATTATTTCTTTTATGCTTTCTGAAAAGATCAGTTAGACATTTATTAAATGCCAAGTTAATACAATTTATATAATTATTTAACAATATTAAACCTAAAAATTAAATACTGTAAACTAGGAAAGAATCAAATCTGTCTAGATTAAGGGTATCTGTACATAGTATAGATTATTGTATACTACTATTTCTAACAGGAGAAACAATGTTAGTGTTACTGTGTAATGTGGTCCAATGATGAATTATAAACCAAACTGAGAACGAGGAAGAGCCTCTGTAGCTGCCTTATACTCTGCATGGAAAAGCAGTGCCCTGTTGACTCCATTACAGAATGTTCCAGTGGTGGTTTTCTCCTTGTTCCTTTCTTTTCCAGCATAAAGCCCAGGAAGATTTTGCATGCGACATTTCTCCTAAAGTCACCAGCACTACCTTCAGTGACATTAAACATTTTCTAGATTGAAAATTGAGTGGATTTTTATAAAGAGATCTTAATATTTCAATTACTTTTTTGGTTGATTTATTTTTGCTATAAATTAGATCCAGCTTTGAAGAGGCTGCTCTGGTAAAGAATAATCTGAAGCTCTAGACATGAACTTCAAAATTGAAAGGTTGAGACCTCGATCTTGCTTAGAAGAAGGTTTTGGTTGACTTTCCCAGTGCTTTTCTAGGCAGAGTATTTAAAATATCAAAATCGCTACCAACGTATAAAATTAGAAGATTTACACAGGAAAGCATATTTATAGCTTCTTTTTAAAAAATCAGAAGCTCTGACAACATAGGACTCACTTCTCCACACAGCAACAGTCAGTAAAATGTACAAAGGATGACTGTCTTTTACAAAGAGCATCTCTCTCTAGGTTACCAGGGTTCCCCAGCTCATTGCCTCCAGCATTGTATTCCAGTGCCACTTGTGACTTACCATTATCACATCTGCACTTCTTCTTATCTTATACTGGCCCTGCTTCATTCATTTGTCATCTGCTTGACTTGTGTAGATTTTTGAGTATGTGACAGCTATCCCAGAACTGATGCGATAGATTCAAGAGAAGGATGGATTGTCTGATTGTGCTGTAAGGGAGAAATGAAAGTTACTTCTAATACATGGTCATACTTGTATTGAAATTTAGGCCTATTTAGCTGCAATGTCCATGCTTTATCTGCCACCACACCACCTTTTTCCTCTAGTCACCCTTACTCATTCAACAGATCCCCGCATCAGAACTATTGAATAATCAAATAATTAGTCAGATTTTAAAATCATAATTTCAAGATTTTGAGTTTCTATTTCTATATACCCTATATACATCTTGATAAACTGATGTGAACCTTGTAAAGGAGATCATTCTTACCCCTTTTAATTTCTGAAATTACCAAAAAAAATATTCAAGGTAGCCAGGAATCATCCTCCGAATGTGCATATTAACATATAATGATATGATGTTTGTATGATAGAGCTGTTTTCATAGTCAGTACTGCCTGAGTGGTTTTAGAGACTACATTTTGAAATGTGTGAGGACCTCAATTATCTCCCTTAAGACTTTGAGCATATTTCTAGGACACTGTTTACCAGACTGCATTTATTATTCACTTTCACAACTGTTTCCTTCTCTAGATCAGGGCTGCTCAATAAAACTTTCAGTGCTTATGAAAATGTTCTATTATTTTCACTGATACAGTAACTGCTAGCTACTTATGACAAATGATCACTCGAAATTTGACTAGTACAACTGAAGAACTTAATTTTAAATTTTTTAAATTGGAATAGCCACATGTGTTTAGTGGCTTCAGTTACATAGTAGACTGTGAACTCTCCTGGACTGGAATCCCATCCATATGTTTTTCTATCTTTGACATCTTGTGCAAGGGGCAGTAGACAAATATTGAATGGATAAATAAAAGCAACATATAGAAAAGCAGAACATGTGGTGGCAAAAAATAAATTGTGTAAGTATCAGTAAATCTTTTTACAAGAGAGTGTTTGAATATGGGAATTTGGGATGGCTTCTAATAGGGGAATGTGACTGAGGGACAGTTAGTAATGGATAGCGGTAGCTAATTATTTGTGTATAACAGATTCTGAACTCACTTTTCAGTTTAGGGAAAACTGTAATGAGGTGAAACTTGACAGAGAAGAGGTAGTTCCATTTATGATCTCTGTGGTTTCTGGTGTGTCTAATGTTATAATCGTGAAACAGAAGGAGTACTTCCTACATCTCAAACTATTACTAAACATGCCTTATTCTTAAGAAACCTTTCAGACTTTAGATTAAAATAAATAAATACACATTGAATTATTTTGAGTTACATAATAGTGGTAGTCACCAAAATATAAAATATTCCTTATTTTCTTGTCTTTATGTAGTTAAGCCAGCAAAACACAGTTATGGGTGCTAAACGTCTCTTCTAAATCTAAATAAGAATCACCTTATTTCAATCAGTTTAATATTCTAGACTGTATTTTTTTTCAGGATATGAAAATGAATCCTTTCAAAACAGGCAATTTTTTTTAGGATATTTAAATGTACTGTGACAAAAGTTTAATGATTCAGCCTTATGAGAACTCTAGTTTTTAATTCATGGGCCTGAAAATCACAGTCAATGGGTAAATGGAAATAGTTGGTCCCAATAGACCAAAAAAAGATATTACACTGTGGTTTTACTTGTGACAGAGCTTAAAAAAGAGTAATTGTTCAATAAAAGTACTCTGTAATTAGTTTCAAAAATGAATCTCATTTTTCCATTTGTACTAATATTGGGCTCCATTTTTCAGAGCTCTTTGAAGACAGTCCTATAGTTTTTGTCTTCCATGAACATCTAAAAATCTTTTGCTCTCCTGGCCTTGTATAATATTGGATTTCTCCTTTAGCAGACATGTTTGTGTTTGGGTAGGATGGATAATTAATTAAGAGTAGTTTAGTTTAAAGTTAGTGTTCCTTATTAGTAAATGGGCGAAAGGGCTCACTTCCAAATATTCTTTTCATTTTAAATTTTAAAAAGTTGATTCAGATAGAAAGATCAGAAAACTAAAGCCTTATTAGATTTTAATATTATGCAGATATAGCCTGGAGGAGTTCACTCTTTTAGAGGACACACGAAATTTCAATACTTATTTTTGAGGTGCCATTTTAAATTCCTTTCCACTTGCTTTAAAAATTTAGGTCAAAATAATTTCAGATTAAATTAATTTTCTTTACCCACAGAAGACAAAGGTTAGCTCAAACATAGTTAGAAATTAACAGGAGCCTCTTTCTCTAGCTTTGTACTTGCTACTGATATCATTTGGTAAACTTGATATGAATGTCTAAATATTAAAGTTTTATATTCCTTTTTCCAAGATTGTTCTTGTTCGTGTTCAAATGTAACCATAGTGGAAGTGTTGGTAGACAGTTAACTGTTGTTTCAGAAATCAAGCTGTTTCCTGTCCAATTATGATGCTCAACTATTGTTCCTCCAACAGAGCACATCCATTCTTTTGTAAGAACTTGGTGATGATGCTAGTGTTCAGTGTGTTCCGATTCTTCTAATCTGACAGTAGAAATTACCCAAGCTATAATTCAAATTGTGGCAAATTCCTTCAGTTTCAAAATGAATCTCGAATTATGTTATCTTTGTAATTTTTTTTTTGTTGTTTTTGGTCTTTGTTTATACAAGGCATGTGACATGCATGCATCATTAATAGAAGCCTTTTTGTACCTGAACACATTTGAAAATTAATTTCAATTCATTTACGCTGCAGAAATAAGATAGAATAGGTTTCTATACAGGACAAGGGATCAGAAGCCGATGACTGATAATGACTTTCTCCACTATAAAATCATGTAACCTCCATTTACATTTCTACATATGAGCCTTGAATTAAAAAGCCCTTTATGCCTTCTACAGTTAAAATACTGCATATAAACTCTTGTTTCTTGTAACCTAAAATGATACCAAGAAACTATCAATGAGTACCATTAGTTTATTCTGATTTCACCATCTGTCTTTTATCTTTATTTAAGATATATGTCCTAAAATAACAGAGAAGTAGTGTCATGCTCAACATGATATCAGATTCAGTAAATTAGAATTTTATTATAAATGTTATTTCAAATTGATTGTTTTTATCTTTCAGACTTTTTAAAAT
Source organism: Saimiri boliviensis (assembly GCF_048565385.1). Classification (NCBI taxonomy): domain Eukaryota; kingdom Metazoa; phylum Chordata; class Mammalia; order Primates; family Cebidae; genus Saimiri; species Saimiri boliviensis. Next base: position 47,064,891 of record NC_133463.1, read on the forward strand.
ATGCTAATGATATTCATTTGAAGGAAAATTATTAGTTTACAACAAGTAACTTTGTGTACATGTGTATATATTTAATTGAAGCCATTTTATAGTATATTTTTGGTTTGAGAGTTGGAAATATTAAGAAGCTTCATAAATCTCAAATACTAACATTGCCCTTGGTCTTCCATTTATTTTGTTTTGAGGATGACTGAAAGTAAAAGAGTTTAACTGGCATATGCCACCTAAAAATTAACTCCTTTGTTCTCTCCAGACACGGTGGCTCACACCTATAATCCCAACCCTTTGGGAGGCTGAGGTGGGAGGATTATTTGAGTCCAGGAGTTCTAGACCAGCCTGGGCAACATAGTGAGAACCTGTTTCTACAAAAAATAAACAAAATTAGCTCGAAGTGGTGGTGCGCGCCTATAGTTCCAGCTACTTGGCTGAGAGGCAGGAAGATGGCTTGAGCCTGGAACGTTGAGCCTTCAGAGAGCTGGGATCGTGCGGTTGCACTCCAGCCTGGGTGACAAAGACCTGACCTCAAAAACAAAAACCAGACACCCTTGTTCTCCCCTTCAGTGTGTTTCTGAAGTGGTCACAGAAACAGCAGTGCCATTAAAAGCATATTCTGTTATTTTTTCTGAAACTTCATTCTTGATAGATTCTATCATACCAGTTTGAGATCCATCTACATACATACACCCTAATGTTGAAACTATTGGCTCTTCTGATTTCATTGTATATTATATTTAATAAATTCTAGCTTTCACGTGAGAGGGCTGTATGCTAAAGAATTTTAGAGGCTGAAGAGGTATTTTAACAAGTAGTTTTCTGTATTTTTGTATCCCTTTAACAAGTAGTTATCCAGCCTTCTTTTCCACATCTGGTTAAATACTGATTAATTATTTAAAATGTATAAGAACATTCCTAGGTTCTGGATACACAGCAATGAACAAATAAATTAATTCTCTATAGTCATAGACCTTACTCATCTCTCATCTTTCTCTCTGTCTCTTTCTCTTTCTTCCTCACTCATTTGTTCAGTTTGTTGGAATCTTGCTCTCAACATTTGATTAAAGACAAATAAATACGTTTATATGTAATGTTCTAATTTTTGATATTTGGACATTTGTGTTACCTACTTTTAAATTTTTATTAAATAAATATTGGATATGGTACAGCCATAGTTGCTGAACAATTCTGCTTACATTAAAACATTTTTAAAAGAAGCACATGCTTATTTTTGTCTGTTTGCAGACCAACAGCCTTTCACTTTACCATGATAGATACTCCATTGCTTTCAATTTGAAATTCCCGATAACAGATAGCATGACCAAATGAATACTACTTTTTAAGATAATCTCATCAAACCTTATTTTCCTCAGAAGAAGATAATAATTTGCTCTCAGGGCAGTTTAAAGATTAAACGATATGAAGTAGACACAAATTCCTGGCATATCACTGAAATTATTTTTTCCTCTTTAATTTACTTCATGGATTTTACCAATAGGAACTGTTCATTCATTTGTTCTAGTCTACTCCCTAGAGTAGTACAGAAAAGAAAAAAATTATTTATCCATATACTATTGACATATTTTACGAATTATCTCCTCTTCTCACTAAATTTCCCTAAATCCTTTAGTTTGTGCTTAAACTCTGCAGTAAAGCATTTGCTCACCAGACACAGATAGCTTGCATCTGATGGGACTTCAGTTTGTTTATGTCAGTGTGATTCAGTCGCTGAACATGATGTTCTAGAAGTAATCTGACTCATGTGAGGTAAAAAAAAAAGTTGATCAATTATCTCATTTTAGCCATTGGATGTCTTTGAGTGTGACCTTGGAATAGACACACTTTTTGAATAAGCTTAGATACTCTGTTGACACATTTTGAATTATGGTTAGTCAATGATCTTTCATTTATCTTTATATGAATTTCTCTGAAGATTATTCTTTCTCATCCTTTTATTTTCACAATTGGTTTCTTAAACAACAAATGTCTTTTCATATAATGCATTTCAGTTCTTTATTAACCAATTCCACATATTAGTTGAATACCCACTATATGGTAACTGTAGTTTAGGCAATCCTCTGCATACAGAGGTTGAAAAGAAAATTAAGACACAGGCATGCCCATGTGGAATTCACATGCAAATAGAATAATGGATATGTAAAAAGCTAAAATCAGTGCAGTAGATGTTCACTTTAAGTCTCGAAAACTCCAACTACTGATGTGCCTCTCAGAATTTGAGAAGGCTTGGACTGAATGCTGAGTAAAGTGTATAAAAGGGTCAGCAAAAAAACCATGGTGAGCTGAAGTGAGGTAAGGACGGGGCATGCTAGGCAGGGAATGAAGCATGGATGAAGGATGAAGAGGTAAATTTCATTTTGTATGTGGTTTGGGAACATGGCTGTTATTTGAGAGGAAATAATCTTAAGGAAAAGATCAATCCTGAAAGTGAAGGGGCTTGAATGACAAAATAAGTAAGTAAATAAATAAATGGCCCATATTTACCTGTGGGAGATAGTGAGCTAAAAAGGATTGTAGCTTATGAAGACATTATTTAACCTTTTATGATATTTTATATAGATTAGAGTATAGAGTGAAGTAAGGGAAATTAGTGATTAAGAAGCCATTTAAAAGGCTATGGTAATATTTTATATGACAGATGAAGAAGGCCTGAACTAAGGTATTGTTTGTATTTAATTATATATTTGCTGTATGTTATACATACAAAATTATTGATCAAAAGATTTCTTTTGGCTACTCCCCTATAATACTTCCTTGTTAGAAACAGAGACACTATTCCAGGATGACTACTACTTATCTATCATTATCTTTTAGTACAGCTACAAATCCACCCAAATTATTATCATTCTGTTTATATCTTTGCATTTTATCTATAAAGATATAACAGAATTGTGTAATTGTACCTGTTACAAGTCTTTATTTCTTTGTAATATTGAAGAGGAAACTAATTTCTATTGAAAACCATAAGTTCAGATGATTACCTAGACTGTAAGTAACTTTTAAATATTTTTTTGTGTGTGTGTGAGACAGAGTCTCACTCTGTGATCCAAGCTGAAGTGCAGTGGCACAATCTTGGCTCCTGTAACTTCTGCCTCCTGGGTTCAAACAGTTCTCTTGTCTCAGTCTCTCAAGTAGCTGGGATTACAGGCACATGCCACCAAACCTAGCTAATTTTTGTATTTTTAGGAGAGATGTGGTTTCACCATGTTGCCCAGGTTGGTCTTGAACTCCTGACCTCAGGCAATCCACCCACCTTAGCCTCCCAAAGTGCTGGGATTACAGACATAAGCCACTGCACCTGGCCTTAAAACACTTCTTTTTAAAGTTGTGAACAATATGTCTTTATGTAGGTACATATATGCATATGCGTGTGTATATATTTTCACACACTATATATCTTCCATGCATATTGAAATATATATATATATATAGAAACCAGGTCTCTTGTCACCCAAGCTGTAGTGCCGTGATGCAACCATAGCTCACTGTAACTTCAAACTCCTGAGCTCAAGCTATCATCCCACTTACGACTCCCAAGTAGCTAGGACTAGAGGCATGAATGACCGTAGCTCACTGTAACTTCAAACTCCTGAGCTCAAGCTATCCTCCCACTTACAACTCCCAAGTAGCTAGGACTAGAGGCATGAATGACCATGCTTGCCTACTTTTTTAAAAAAAAATTTTGTAGAGCCAAGAGACTCATTATCTTGCCCAGGCTGATCTTGGCTCCCAGTCTCAAGCAATCCTCCTGCTCTTCCTTTCAAAATATTGGGATCGCAGGCATGAGCCACTGCACCAAACCTGAAATGGTTGACTTTTGCTTAAACTCTAAAAGGAAATTTATTTCCAAACTACATTTTTGATTTGTATAATCCTTTGGAGAGGCTTGTCCAAAACAAAAACAAAAATACAAGACTTGTTCAGTTATTGATATTCCATTAAAATTCATAGCTCCGAACAATCTTATTTTAGCATCTGTAAGGACCATTCCTTTACCGACAATGGAAACAAAGCCACAATAAAAAATCACCTACATTTACCTCTAAATATGTTTTATAAACTGTTTAATAGCATGTTGTTGTGTCAGATAGCTTTACAAAGCCTGTATTTTCTGTAAGAACTATTTTAGAATTTTATAAAATAATTTTCTACAAGAATAAAAGTTTTCAATTGGCTAACACAAAACCAATGTAGTAAAACCTAGTTTGAGAAGGCTCCTAGTTTCATATTTTCAAATCTGAACTCAGAGCAGACTTCCAAATAGTTTTACAGAAACCAAAACTTTTGCTACTATTTCACCAAAACACACAAACATACAAATGAGTTCTTTTCTGTAATAAGACTAAATAAATACTGTTTGTGGATTTTTTTCTTAACCTTTGTTTTCTTTCTCTCTCTCATTTATTCCTATCTCCCTCTCTTCTGTTCTTTTTCCTTTGTGTCTCTCTCCATGTTTTCTTTTTCCCTATTATTTTAATTTCATATTTGTTTTTATCTCCCTATGCATCTCCCAGGGCCATGGCACTCGGGACTCTGCCTTGTCTCTTTTTTTCCCCTTGTAGTGTGTTTAATGTGCCCACTCTCATTTTGAAGAGTTGCTTCTCAGTTCTAGTCGTTCTTTACTTTAGTCGCTTCTTACTGGAATTGAATTTTTGTTTTATTTCTCTGTTGTTTTCTCTGACTCTTTTGCTCTGGGTCTTATATGCATTACTCTGATGGGTGTATATTTTTTCCTGACTCTTTCTTTGATCCTTTCATAGCTTTCCTCTATGTTAACTTTTTCATTCCCTTTCCAATTCCACTGATGTCTTCCACACTTTTCTTCCAGATTCATTTTTTTCTTTCTTATTTTTTCTCTTCTGTATCTTATCATCTTTTTAGTAAGTCATAGTGACAAAGCAATAATAAAATAATTTCAAGTATCATTTCACTGAAAATAGCATGAGTATTCATTTTTCATTGTATTGTTTTTATCTGATGATTTCAATGTATGCAATAGACTTACTCTTGTTTTTAAAGAAATACACAATTTATTCAACTTTTGAAGATTGTTATATGTGCTGTATATTCTATTCATCTTTCTGTAGCTACCTTGAGAAACTTACCTCTTTGCTTAGAAGACAGAAATGATATTAGTGACAAAATTCAGGAACTGAATTCAGACTATTCTTTGATGGAATTGATTTACAGTTTTTTATGCTTTTTTCTATGCTTTTCAGGGAAATCTTAACCTAATCCACATGTTTTGTGCATGCATACCAGAAGGCTCTCCCTTTTTATTGGTGGGTGCTATAAATTTCTTAGGATGGATGAGGGGAAGTGATAATGCTGATCTCTCTCATCAAAGCTTATAAAGTTTATTCCAGCATGTGATGCTATTTTATGCCTGTCAGGGAAATATTACCTAGATAATTGTTACTAATGAAAAAGGTGCTGCATTATTGTCTATCTTTGCCCTTGTGAATTAGAACACTACATTAGTCTTGCCTTTATTAACAAGTCAGGCATTTTGTCCCATGTGATGCACCAAATATAAAGCAAAATGTTTACCATAAATGGCTATGGCTTCACAGATTTATTCAGGGTCAACAAAAATGAAAATACCATATGGCTGAACTGCAGGCAACATTTGAGAAGTATGGACACTACTTTGTAGTCTCGTTCTGGTTCAGAAGTTCTTTCTAGGCTTTTGGATTGTTACTATTGTTTGGGAAGTCAATTTTTCCAATTCTCTCTTTCTCTCTCTCTCTCTCTCTGTCTCTCTGTGTGTGTGTGTGTGTGTGTGTGTGTGTGTGTATGCTACACTACATTACAAAGCACCATCAGTGTATTATGCTATAATTAAACTGGACTTATTCTATCTTGCTTTATTCTATCATACTTGTTAGTTACCTAAATAAATCCATGAACATATATGTATGTATAAATGGATAAATAAATATTGGCATACAATAATGGGAATAATTTCTTCTTCTTGCATCAAAAAAACGAAAGCCCTGAGTGGGAAAGGGACAAAATTAAAAATATATAGTAACATTTTCTATGAGTTTCTGTTTTTAATTTTTTATTGTGAAAAACTTTTATCAACTACTAGGGCTTCTAATGAGAATTTTAAATATATAGGTATCTTTAAAAGTTACGTCTGTCTGCATATCTATATCTATAGAACTATATCTACTTTTATATGTATTTTGTGGGACTGAAAGCAGTCTGTTCTGACATTAGGAAGCACATACATATGTACATACTTACACACACATATGCACATTGGGAAAATGGTTGAAAGACATTGAATAATGCTCAAAGGAAAATATACATCTTGGATGACATATGGTTTTAAAAATACTTTAAAAAATACTCTTTATTTTACCAAAGACAATAAATGAGCCTAATGAAAATTACTCTCAAAGACTGCCTGTTGATTAAAGCTTTATAACTTCTGATAATAAAAATGTTGAGTTCTTTCAGATTTAAAAATAAAATATGCAGTTATACAAAAGCTGGTGTCTGATATTCACCTAGAAAATAAAATAATAATGTGATTTTCCTCACAGAGTATTTTTTAAAATGAAAGAAGTTTACTGATTGAAAAAATATATGGTAGGACACTTTAAATTTTTTTCATCTTTCTTAATGTACCTGAAATCTCTTGATATTATTCTTTTAACACTTGCTTTACATTTGGCTAGCTAAATGAAATTTGACAGCTATTGAGTAGCGTGATTAATTATTGAAGAGCAGTTATTCTATAACCATAGTTTTGGAAGAAAAAGCAATAAAAAGTCACAAAAATATAACACTAAAAATAGAAATGTTTTATTTGATGTATCATGATAATTGACCCCTTGATGTGTGTGCTGCAAAAACCCACACAATTGTATGAAACATTGTTTTCCACAGCCAAAAAAAAAAACCTGCAAGTTAAACTCAAACTGAATTGAACTAGAGATACACAACTTTATGAATATAACCAGGCAGAAATTTATTACATAATCAAAGCTCACAGTATGTATTAACACTAAAGATACAGTAAAATGCATCTGTTTTATTATTTTTTTAATTTTACTTAAATGTTCTATTTTGCTGTATTGTCATCACACTGAATATTATTTCATTCAATATAGTTGCACACTTCAATGTCATAGTTCAACTTCTGACAACATTGTTATAAAAAAAACAAAATAACTTTTACAATTTAAGTACATTATCACTCTTCATTTAATTATTGAAGCTAGAAAAATCTAAAAAATATTCCAGCTGCAAATAGCATAAATTATATGGCTAAAAAAATCTTGTTTTCTTTTTTCTGAATTATTGTACAATAGAAATTTTGATTCTTAAATATGACTTTAGAGAAATAGAGTTTCTTCTACACATTTGGTAGCTATTAATAAGAGAAATAGCAAGTATAAGATGTGATGAAAGGTAAATCTTTCATGCCTCTGGGTTTATTTGCAAATTAACTCTAAGGCAATATATTTTTACTTTAGATATATATTTTTTTAATTTAGTAGTCCTAAATTAGATTTTATACTTTTCAGAAAGATTTATTTGTATTACATATTAATTTATTTAGTATTTTTCTATATTCAATGTAAAATTTAGGAAAACTCACCAAAACTGTGTTTTTCAAACAATAGTCACATTATGATAATACAAGTTCCTATGGAAACATATTCCTAAAAATAAAACATTTAGAAATTTTTATTAAAACTTTTTAAAGGAAGCCGGGCGCGGCGGCTCAAGCCTGTAATCCCAGCACTTTGGGAGGCCGAGGAGGGTGGATCACAAGGTCAAGAGATCGAGACCATCCTGGTCAACATGGTGAAATCCCGTCTCTACTAAAAATACAAAAAAAATTAGCTGGGCATGGTGGCACATGCCTGTAATCCAAGCTACTCAGGAGGCTGAGGCAGGAGAATTGCCTGAACCCAGGAGGCGGAGGTTGCGGTGAGCCGAGATCGCGCCATTGCACTCCAGCCTGGATAACAAGAGCGAAACTCCGTCTCAAAAATAAAAAATAAAAAAAAAATAAAAAAATAAAAAATAAAAAAGTATGCCTTTATATAACCCACCTAAATTAGTTTATGGCGGTCATACATATGCAACATATGTAATATGCTTTATCGCTTAGCTTAAATTTTAAGTTTATTGTTTTAAAACATCTTTTGCCTACAACAACAACATCATCGACAACAACTCTATTTTAAGGCTTTGCCATTTACCCCTCTATCCATCCCCAACTTATTAGAACTACCTACATGTTTTTGGGTAGAGAGAAAAAAAAACATATAATTGAACATCTGGAAATTTTAGTGACTTAAAATATTGTTTTACATGTTGAAGAATATTGAGAAATTGGTGGGTCCAACATGGTTAAGTAAGAGTCATTTGTGGTTTTCACGTGATGTCTGGTACAAGGTATGCTGTATTCAGTAGTTCATTCTGCAATGATGTGCCACTTAAGCCCTACATCACACCATAGCTTTAGCAAAGCATTGTTCCTGCTATAGATCTGTGAGTGGAAGTGCCTGACTCACTTTCTTGGCTTTGATGTCTCCAGTAGCAATTTATCCTGGTGTGCTAAATGTGAAGGTAAAAGCATTAAAAGAGGTGCACACCAGAGGTTTGGTTTCATAAACTCGTTATTTTTCTTTTCCTTTTCCTCTCTTCTTTTATTCATTTTTTTTTTAAGGGGAAAACTACTTTTTAGTACCTAGGCATGAAAGAAGCACAAAATGAGAATTTAAAATGATAAAGCCTGAATGGAATTTGTATCATTTCCTTTTCTTGCTTTAGCCTTTGTCACTATAATGCAAATGTCATGGAAGTAAGAATGAAACATCTTAGGCATTAGAATTGCATGATAGCTCATTCATATGACAATGACTGAACTGAGGACAGAACATTTCTCAAGAATGTAGCCATTCTTGTGGCAAAGATTATAATGACAAGGAGAAACGGTGCAAAATTAACCAATTCTTGGATCTTTACAAAAAAAATCTTATGAGTTTCCTCTAAGGTAGCGCTATATATTCTATTAGCTAAGGAGTAAAATGTGGGAGGAAAAAAAAAAGCCTTCCTTATGTCCAAATCAAACTTGTTCAGTTTGATTCTTGGGAGGATCCCGCTTAGGAAGGTCTCTGTTTTGACCAGTAGATGTCGCCACAAGCAACAGAAATACCCAAGGGGCTCAGATAACTGATTAGGATGATATAACCACAAAGGACCCAGTGGAAAAAAAAAAAAAAATCCAGAAAGCTCATCAGTGATAGATTTTGTACTTTAGGAAAGCATTAGATAGTTTGGGTTTTAATTTTCCCTAAACGAAATCCTATACATTCTTGCCAGGATAAAGGGTGTGTCTAATAGGGTTCCGGGAGCGTGGCTTTGAGAGCATAATGCTGTTAGGACCTGTAGCTACCCGGCTTTACTTCCCTATTGCATTTATTGGGCCCGTTGCTCCCTTGGCAAGTGGCTAGAATTGCTTTTTAACCCTTGCCTGGACTTTGACTCACTTCATGATCTCGGTTTACATTGAATATGAAACAGATTTGCTGGGGGAAGGCGTGTACTGTTTCTACTGCTACTGTTCAGAAGCTGTGGGGGCAGTAAAGGGTGCCAGTGCGGGCATTTTCTCGTCTCTCTGTCTTTCACAGTGATGTAGTTACCTGTTTTTAATTTTTTGTCTTCTGCTTATTTCATAGGCACTATACCTGAATACTTCTGTGTGTGTGTGTGTGTGTGTGTGTGTGTGTGTACACATGTTCTAACATTTTTCTTCATTTGGTGGTCTTTACAAACCATATGCAATAAACCATTCTCTTGTGAGCAGCTTCACCTTGAAATGCAAATACCACAAAAAGCACATTTCTTCTCATCCAAGAACCTCATTCAATCTCATGTGGGCACTCATAGTTCCGCATCAGTTTGCCTGGGGTTAAGTTGTGTACTTTTACGGAGGATGACAAGTTAGAAAAAAGTTTATGAGGTCACAGAACCTTCCTCCAGTCAACACAATACACATTCCCTCAATGTATTTTGCGGTCTACTTAAGTGTATTCTGTTTGATGACTTCAGGTGGATCAAGGCAGGAGTGAGTTGAAACCACATGTATTTTAAAATCACCATTTCCACGTATTTTCTGTAAATGCTAGATGACGACTGTATATCTAATGACAATGGCCTAATTTATTACAGCCAACTCCGTGCTGTGTAACCCTGTTAGCTCTCTTAATTCCTGTGCAGGATGGCTTCACCACATTCTACCTAAACTTAAAGGGGACTTTTAACATCGACTGCAATTCAGATAACCTGAGGTGATATGTTTAACTTGTCCTGAAGCTTGTCCTAAAAGTGTTCTGGCTTTTTCTGTGTCCCTTGAAGTGCTGGTAAAGGTGACAGCCTCACAGATCTCTTTTGTTCCAGTCTAAAAAAATCAGTCAGTTTTCCATTAGTCCTCACTGGCTCTTTTGAACACCAGGCTTTTATTTCACCCTTAAAAGAAAATCTGTCAAGTATTTTGGTCACCAAATATATCCTACCTACAAATGTCAGATGGTGATGATTAGATTCTATATACTAGACACCCATTTAAAAAATCCAGTGTTCTGTCACTCTAATTCTGTGCCTTTAAAATAATGACCATTATTTGCAATACTTATGATATTTTGTAGTCTGCTTGGCTTGAGCTGTGAGAAAAGGTTGGATAGTAGATATCTGTAATGCCAGAAATCTTCCATGGGAAGAATATGAGCAAATGAAAGGTAAACAAAGCTGACATATTTTCTCTTAAAAAGTGTAGGTAAAAAAGTATGGAATAGCAGATTAATTAATTTTATTTTAGACATAAAAGGATAGAGCAAATTAATAACTATTTTCATCTGAATATAAAATCTGACTACAAATTATAAGAAAAACTACATATTGTAAAGCTAAATGTGATGTTGTCCCTTTAAATGTTCTTCCTTTGCAGCTTTGCTTGTGTCCCTGGCTCCTAAGATTGCCTGATCCTCTTTTCTGGAATTCTTTCAATTAGTTTTGGATCCGTCACCCTAAAGTCGCTGAAATTGCTTATTCGAAGAGATTTCAATATTTACTCTGATGACATTTTTTGATTCTCAACACATAGGAATTCTTAGCAGTTTTGAATTTACTTTGTATCCTTTAGTCCATATAAATCTGGCAATCAAGATTTCTCTCAGTTTAATTTGCTTTCTGTTGAGGATTTAAATGATATTATCCTGAAGCTTTAGCCAACCACTTCCAGCCCCTAATCCTTGGCCTTCCTCACTGGTGAAAGGCTGTTCTCAGTACTCTTGGTTCAGTTTAACCCCCGCTAGTTAATCTCTGACTTCTGGTAAATTGCCATCATGTTTAAAATCTGCAATTGTAACTCTTTTAAAAAAATCCTACTCACAAAGGACAATATGACTAACTTATATCATCTTAGTTTTTAATTTAAGAGCAGTAGAAGAAAGTCACTGTCGATCATCTCTAGGAATATCTTAACTGTCATCAGATCTAGAATGAATTTCAGTCAGGATTTCTGTCCTTTCATAGCACATAAATTGCATTTCTTAAAGTTAGAAATGGTCTGGCTGTCTTACTGACACTCTCAGGCTCTTTATGGTTTCTGCTCCTAGGCCTTTAGCTGGGCAGCTGCTGCCTTCCAACAGGGAATTTATTAAAATACATTTCAATCCTGCAAAGGTCTATCTGGCACTGGTTGTTGGTTTTGTTTTTTTATTTAATTCCAGTTTCCTGTAGCCAGGACTAGTGAACAGATTATGTCCCTTCCATAATAGAGTCCCTTAAGGGTTAGATCTGAATGCTATGAAGATTTATACATTAACACATACACAGGTCTGGAAGATACACTCTGCTTAGCTATATACATGTAGATGGCATACAGATCATTTACTCCACTTCAAGAAATATTATACAAGTTCATTTTAGTGGATCTGTTTACATGGATAGCTGACTTACTGTGGGGAAATTGCCAACATTTTCTAAAATTGAATCCAGATAAGACAGAATTCCTTTTGATTGGAACTTATCCCTAGTTCGATCAACACTCTTCCATCACAGTGAAATTTGGCAACTCATTCATAGCACTGGTCCCAAAGGGGAAAACCTTGGTTTTATGCATGACCCTATTCTGTCATTTATGAATCGTGTAAATATAAATATTAAACTGTCATACTTTTCTTTAAGAAATATAGCAGGGATAAAGTAAATAATATCTACTGAAGATCTGAAGTGTTACTTTCTGATTACCTCTTTTTATTTATAGTACTAAAATTCCTTATTATTTGAATGGATAGAGCAAACATGTTCTAAATGTATACATTTTGATACTAATTTCAGGAAAGCTAAACAGCATTTTACTTCCTAACAATGGCATATTGAACTTGATTCATTCTCTGAATGGAATGTCCTTGAGAGAGGAATAGATTTGATGACTCCTGGGTGACGAAGTTCTTATTGTGCCATGTTCTAGTTAGCCACATAACTAGAAAGTATAATAGAGAACAGCATTGAATATTTCCCACAATGAAAATTCCAATTTTAGTTAAATTATGATAAGAATTTTGAGAATCACAACAGTAATATCCAACTTTCAGTGGGTCAGAAGCTTTGTTTTTAAATTTTACAACCACACTTTCTTATAACTTGATGCAAGTAAGATAATACATAAATTTCAATTAACAGTTAGCAAAATGCACATGATTAACAACTGTGTCTGTTTTCAAGTAGAAAACCACTTTGCTGTTAAAAAAATACACAATGAGGAGGGTTTCTGTTAAAGTTGTATTTAGGGATGGTATTTGATTAGGGTATATAGCTATTCAGATTCTGCCCAGAATCTGGCTCTTCATCCTGAGGACTATATGCAAAGGCAGTAAAACCTGGTAAGAATGGCACCGCATCTGAGCTACTGAGCATCAGATCTGAAAGCATTCCTTAGATGGATTAAATTTGATCTCAATGAGATTATTTTCTATATTCGTGAAAGTTAAAAGTCTAGAACAAACACAAACTGAAAAATACTTCTTGTAGCCCACATTTTCTTTCATATGCATCCAGTGGATATATTTGATCTTAGTGATTTACATATTAAATTTATAAATTTATGCTTTAGATTTTTATTGTATACAGGTGACATGATATACTTATAAGCATGATTTATAAGTGGAAAATACTAGAAACAACCCAAAAGTCTATTGATAGGGAAATGGTTAACTAAATTATGATATACCTAATCAGGGGAATATTATGAAGCTGTTTAAAAAATAAGAAAATGTAGGAAAATGGAAAATTCTTCATAAAAAACTGTTAAGTTTAAAAATGTACATAAATGTGGTTACATGTTATTTTTTGGTGTCATAATGTAAGGAAAAAAACTTATATGTATTTGTATTTATATAAGAATATAGTGGAAAGACAAACCAAAAGTCTAAGAAAAATGTTATTTTAGAGGAGATGGGAGCAGAAAAGGAGTAAGAGTAAAATTTATACTCTGGAGCTGTTTTATAGTCCATGTTTTTTCAATGCTGTGCTTTTCAAAAAATTAAGTGAAATAAATTTTATTCATATGTAGTACTTACTATACTCCCTACTATTTAAAAATTATCACATTTCTTTCACAACTTTCATAAAATTTTGTGGCTCTCAATATAAACAAGGGGAGCAGTTTGTCAGATAGCATGTATGGTTTCCATGAAATGCAGCACTAGTCGTTAAACACATAGGCCAGGCACAGTAGCTCATACTTCTAATACTAGCAGTTTGAGAGGCTGTGGTTGGAGGATCACTTGAGCCCAGGAGTTTGTGACAAGCCTGGACAACATATAAAGACTGTCTCTACAGATAATTTTTAAAAAATTAGCTGGGCCTGGTGGCATATACCTGTAGTCCCAGGCACTTGGGAGGCTGAAGTGAGAGGATCCTTCAAGCTCCAGTGGTTGAGGCTGCAGTGAGCCATGATTGTGCCACTGCACTTCAGCTTGAGCAAGAGTGAGACCCTGTCTCAAAAACAGACAACAACAACACACACACACACACACACACACACACACGATAAACACACACACACATAGTCTACAGCAGGCGTCCCCAAAATACGGCCCAAGGGCTGCATGCAGCCCCCTGAGGCCATTTATCCGGGCCCCCGCCGCACTTCAGGAAGGGGCGCCTCTTTCACTGGTGGTCATTGAGAGGAGCACAGCATGTGGCGGCCCTCTAACGGTCTGAGGGACAGTGAACTGGCCCCCTGTGTAAAAAGTTTGGGGACGCCTGGTCTACAGTATCGAGTTGTATGACCCTTATGAAAATAATGTATTTTCTTAGACTTCAGTTTCCTAAAATGGAATTATAAGTGATTCACAGGATTGTTTTGAGGCTAACATTATATCATCTAGGTTAAAATGAAGGCTGTTTACTTTTGGTGTTACTATAGTTACTAGAAGAATCAATTTAAGAAACATTTATGTAGCAATTTCCTTTAAGGAAAAGAAAATTTAGATTTTTAAAAATTATTTTGTGTATCCATTTCATTAGAAGTCATGGGATTATCTTGGCAGTTACCCAAAGACACCATATGCTTTTCCCCTCACTTGTACTTGCATAAAAGATAGATGAAAACATTTGACAAATGATAGTCCTCGATAAATACAAATGCAGATATGGGTTCAGCTCCTTAATTTCTGGTTGCTATTTGCTTCATACTTATGGTAACATAGTACATTATAGGGACTGGCTAGACCATACTTTAAAACTTAGCAACTGTGTTGCTTGCAATCTATAGTAAGGCTATGCATGATTGAAGATGGACTAGGTCAGATGAACCCAGGGTCAGAACTGTGATCAACTCTAATGCCTTGTCTGAGATGACTCCACACTGTGCAAAAGAAAAGGAGCTTTCTTCATGTCTCCTGAAATCAATCAGTTTGGGTAAATAAAGGCTCATTCCTTAGAGTAAGAAGGAGGAGAAACAGAAGAAGCTATTATTTATATCATTATTATTACTGGTAAATGGAGCAAGGTTAAAAAAGAATAGAATGTATAGTAGCTTATGATAATGTTTTCATAGTCCTGGGCAAGGCTGTGATGCATAGGTAGCTACAGAAATGAGAATCTAGCCAGGCGTCCCCAAACTTTTTACACAGGGGGCCAGTTCACTGTCCCTCAGACCGTTGGAGGGCCGCCACATACTGTGCTCCTCTCACTGACCACCAATGAAAGAGGCGCCCCTTCCTGAAGTGAGGCGGGGGGGCTGGATAAATGGCCTCAGGGGGCCACATGCGGCCTGTGGGCCGTAGTCTGGGGACGCCTGATAGGTTGCCGGAACAGAATTTTCTCTCACCCTACCTTTCTTTCATTTTGATTCTTTTTCTCTCTCAACCAGGAGTTTACAATCAGTCCTCAGTATTACCTTATAGTTCTCTTTCCAAATACCTTCTTCAAGGACTGACAGCCTTCTACCAGTTACTGAGTAAATTGGTTGCTGAAGACTCACAGCTGCATTCTTCACTGGGCATTGCTCTGGCAACAGAGAATTGCCCAAGGTTAATGCTCATTGACTAGATGATGGTGGGATGGAGATCCACTGCCTCAATTAGGAATAATTCTGTAGTCATAACCAAGTTCTCCGTATGATGGTCTAAGTCCACCATGGTATTACATGGAGGGTCAATTTCTTGCTCTCTCTGTCCCTGCTTCCTCCTAACTGCTAATAGCCTCAATAAGCCTAATAAACTCAAGGTTTGTTTCCTGAGAACCTAATCTAAGATAAACCTAGTGGTAGCTTTAGTAATGGTAAATGTGTTTGTGTTTGACTTTCACTGCTTTTGAAGTCACAACAATTAAGTATGCTCTTCTAATCTCAAGGGTCCTGAGATACAGGATCAATTTGGTTTATCCTCTGCCCCGAGATCATTCAGTCATTTCAAGGTGTCTCTTCTAGATTCGGGCTACAATTAATTAAGCCCAGAAAATGTTTCTAAAAATTCTAAGAATAATTCTTATAAAATTTTCCAGAGAGCAATTTGGAATTTCTTGGCTGAACCTAATTTAAAGAAAGAATCATCTTCAAGTATTGCCTTAAATTTAACTTTAAGCTTGTTTCAGACCAACTTCAACCCCAAGACTGGTCTTCAATTTTCTTGTAGTTCCCTTAGATCTTGTCAATATCTGATTAAGTCACTAACGGAAAACCTGTCTTCAATATCTGACTTTTTATCATTGAAGATATATAAATTGTATTCTTATGGCTACTACTGAGGAATGACTATGGAAAATGACACTAAGTAATATTTGTTTCTTTTTCTGAATCTTTACTGACTCATAGCCATTATTAAATACTAGCTCAAATTCTATCATATACCAGAACCCTTTTCTGACTAGACCATTCTCTTCCTGATTGTCTTTGGTTTTGAAATTCTGGTAGTGATAAAACCATTATGATTTAGAAACTGCTAGTATATTGACTTAACTTCCTTTACTGTTTCCACAACTCCAAAAAGTGGATTAAAGAAGTTTTAAAAATATTTTTGTTACTCTTGCATACACTAGAGCATGTAACATAGTAGTCATTAAACCTACAACAATCAATTAATTTTTACAATAACAGGTAATTAATCTGTAAAAAAAAGAAGGCTGAAATCTAAATCATACAAATTATATGTTTTACTCTGTAGAAATAAAGTTTAGATTGGGGGTGGAACTGCGGGTAGTGGGTAGCACTTTTACAACTTGGGTTCAAATCCCAGAACCACAAGATTCCAGCGGATAACTTTGGCAAATCACTTCATATCCTGAACTTTAGTTTTGTCCACTTTAAATTTAGGATTGTAAGAGTAGCTATCTATATCCCAGGGTTAGTGGAAGCCTGATGGCTCACAATGAATAAAAGGCACTTAATAGAGTGATTAATGAATTATCATTACTATATCAAAATATTACTGGTACAAAATTCTGAATTAACCATTGTAGAGAGAAGAGTATAATACTGTTTTAAAAGGCACTTAATAGAGTGATTAATGAATTATCATTACATATCAAAATATTACTGGTATAAAATTCTGAATTAACTATTGTAGAGAGAAGAGTATAATACTGTGTTAAAATGATATGAAAATCAACACCTTTCTAACATTTTTCTGATTTTTAACTTTTTCTAATTATAAAGAATGTAGATTCATAAATAGAATGAAATATTTTTAGGAAAAAGCTTTAAGTCAGGACATAGTAATCCAAATCTTCCTTCCAGGTATCTTGAATATTTTGACCGATGGAATAAAATAGAAGATGCAAAATGAGAATTTGTACCCATATACTAACGTTAGATCTTCACTATCCAACCTTGACAATTTTCTTCACTGTGCCTTTATTTATGATATTCTATGAAATCTCCTCTAACTTTATATTATTTTTTATATTCTCTGTCTCTTAGACAAACTCTGAAGCAAGATTTATCAACTTTCAGTATCCCAACCTTTTAACTTTTCTTCTTCAAGTAAAGCTGGATAGAGTTGAAGGTGGTTCATTGTATTAGTTACCTATTGCTGTGGTACAAATTACTACAAATTTAGCAGCTTAAAACAGCAAACATATACTATTTCACAGTTTTTGTGGATTAAGGATCTAGACATGACTCAGCTGGGTGCCTCTCGCTAAAGGTCCGGTATGAGATTGTAGCCATGTTATCATTCTAATCTGAAGCAAAGGTCTTGTGTTAATCCATGTAAATTGATATAAAGGAATACCTGAAGCTGGGTAATTTACAAAGAAAAGAGGTTTGTTTTGGCTCATGATTCTGCAAGCTGTAGAAGAAGCATGGTACTCCAGATACTCCTGGTGAGGCCTCAGGAAATTTACAATAATGGTGGAAGGTGAAAGGAGAACAAGTGCATCATATGACAAGAGAGGGAGAGAGAGGGGGCAGGTGTCACTCTTTTAAACAACAAGCTCTTGCATAAACTATCAGTGTTAGAAATCACTCATTACCATGGAGAGAGCACCAAACCTTTCATAATCGATCTACTCCCATGACCTAAACATTTTCCACCAGGCTTTCCCTCCAACATGGGTGATCACATTTCAACATGAGTTTTGGAGGGGAGAAAACATCCAAACCACATCAGATCTCATCTGCAGGATTGACTGGGGGAAAACTATGTCCAGATTGACTCATGTGACTGTTGCAAGGATTTAGTGCCTCTTGGGCTATTATATTGAGGGTCTTGGGTCCTCACTGAATGTTGTTGGCTAATGTCTTCACTGAATGAGGCTGTCCTCAGTGCCTTGCCTTATGTGTTTCTCCACAGACCAACTCACAATATGGCAAAGTGACATTTCATTACTTTATCACATTCTCTGCCACATTCTGTTCACTTGAAACAAGTTACTAACTCCAATCTTCACTCAAAGGGAGGGATTTATAGATGGGCATAAACACTAGAAGGTGGGAATCACTGGAGTCATCTAAGAAACTGACTTCCACACCATTCATAATTGAGAAGCATTCTCTTTACTATGCTGCACCAATAGTAACATGTTAAATATAACACTCTTTTTAAATGGCTACATTTCTTTGACATATTTTCTATGATGTCTATCACAATTGTTTTCTA
The DNA here is from genome assembly GCF_048565385.1 of Saimiri boliviensis. Classification (NCBI taxonomy): domain Eukaryota; kingdom Metazoa; phylum Chordata; class Mammalia; order Primates; family Cebidae; genus Saimiri; species Saimiri boliviensis. The sequence goes on from NC_133463.1 coordinate 47,083,538, forward strand.
AGGACCCCTCATCGGTATAAATTTGGTCAAAATTTTAGCATTTTAAGTGTTGTCTGGAGCAAAGTGACTCATGATATGAACTGGAAAATGAAAGGGCTTGTTTATTTTTATCCTGGATGCATCATGTACTTATTGTTGTTGACTCTAGCTTAGAGAGTTGCTAAATAGCTGGCTCTTTCTCATTTATAAAAATAAGGCAACAATTTTAGCTTACCAATAACGGGGCTATGAATAACAATTTTTCAAAGCACTTCTCTGTAATGCTTTGATATCACCTATGTGTTCTTACTACCAACAACTTTTAAACAAAAGTAAAAACAACTGCAACCACTTTTGTACTTGGGGTTCATAGATATATTTTAAGTTGTATAATAACAATTACTGGAAAGAATTGATTCAGTTTTCTAAATTTTCAAGTAACTTTTACAGTGAGCTTGGGGATTCCTATTAATACTTGCACTTCATTTGTAAATAAGAAGAAATGTCATAGAACAAATAATTAGTTCAGTATAATTAACATGAACAGAGAACCAGCTTCACAAGCCTGTTACTTCATACCCTATCACTCCATTTTGTCTAAATATGAGTCTTTTAGACAGTTGATGACAGCTATCTCAACTTGGAAGTGCAATACCAACATTTCTTGAATTGAAAATACACCCTTCAAGTCATATTTTGGCATTGCAAAGTTAAAATTAGATTCCACTTCAAACAGGCTTTTTTAATTAGGAAGCATCTCTAACAAAAGACCTCACATCCCACTGAACATTGAACCATATGCTAATTGGAGTGGCCACTGTGTAAGTCATGGGTGGATCTGAAGAAAGTAGTAGTTATTCTTGCCTGAGTTTTCAACCACACTCATTTTGCTAAATTGCATTTTCTTTTGGAAAGCAGTCTCATAGCCTACAAGTGTTACTAATTCTATTAAGTACTCTGCTTTTCATTATTCTTTCATATGTAATGATCAAAAAAATTAACCACTATCTATTTTTAAATGATATATTTCCATAAACAGATTGAGATATTTGAATAACCATCTCATGGTAAATAGTTTTTCTTGAATGACCACTCTATTCCTTTTAATTTCCTAAGCTGAAATTCTAAGTTATGCAAATGGTAAAATTATGTTTAGAGAAAATGTAATTATATAGTTGGTTGGGATAATTCACTTTGAAAATTGACAGGGATGATATATGTGCTATAGGATCGAATCTAACCAGTCTTCTAACAGTGTATGTAACCCACATATCCCTTCCTACTCTTCCTTCCTCTTTGACTTCTGCTTTTAAAGTGTCTGTGATCTAGGAGGACTTGTCCATTTTCTCCTGAGGGAGCATTCTGAGAAAACCAAAGCTATGGCAGATAATTGGAGACAAGCTATATTTTTTAATTATAAGAATTTTATTAAATGAGAATTTTCATAGGCTCCCTATAAGTACTACTACCATGAGTTCCACCACTATTGCTGTGGTTTTTTTTTTTTTTTTTAATTTTGGGGTACATGTGCAGATCTTGCAGGTTTTTTACATGAGTATACATGTGCCATGGTGGTGGTTTGCTCTATCCATTGCCCTGTCATCTACATTAGGTATTTCTCCTAATGCTATCCAATAGCAGGGAGTGGGGGAGGCAAGTTATTTTTAAAAGCCTAATGAATCTTATTTTTATCTATTGATGGAGCCCTTTCAAATATATTTATGTGTGTGTGTGTCTGAGAGAGAGAGAGGGAGAGAACTGTTTGCCAATATAACATGTAACACAGAGGGAAATTTTAACAGATTTCATTTTACACTATATTACTAATCAAAAATCTCCAGAATTTTATCTTTCTTCCATAATTATGCTTCTTTTATATTGTTTCCACATTTTCCCCACATTTCTTTCTTTTCTTTACTTGAGGTAATTCTCCACCAACGATTTAATGTTCTGTTTTTGTTCATCGTTCTCCATTTCTTCAACAGGGTACATCAATTAGAATTCATAATACACATGACATGGTTTGGTGGTGTCACCACCCAAATCTCATCTTGAATTACAGCTTCCATAATCCTCATGTTTCGTGAGAGGGAACCAGTGGGGGGTAATTTAATTATAGAGGCAGGTTTCCTCATGCTGTTGTTGTGATAGTAAATAAGTCTCACAAGATTTGATGGTTTTATAAAGGGCAGTTCCTCGCACACACTCTCTTGCTTGCTGCCATTGTGAGACATACATTCACTCCTCCTTCACCTTCCCAGTCATGTGAATCTGTGAGTCAATTAAACCTCTTTTTTTTTTTTTTTTAATAAATTACCCAGTCTTGGGTATTTTCTTTATCGAAGTATGAAAATTGACAAATATAGCAAATTGGTACTGGTAGAGTTGGGTAGTGCTATTAAGATACTCAAAAATGTGGAAGCAATTTTGGAACTGGTTAACAGGCAGAGGTTAAAATAGTTTGGAGAGCTCAGAGAAACACAGGAAGATGTGGGAAAGTCTGGAGCTTCTCAAGGACTTGTTGAATGGTTTTAATCAAGAAGTCCAGGTTGAGGTGGTCTCAGATGGAGATGAGGAACTTATTGGAAACTGGAGCAAAGGTGATACTTGCTGTTTTAACAAAGAGAGTGGAGGCGTTTGGCCCCTGTTCTAGAGATCTGTGGAACTTTGAATTTGAGAGAGATGATTTGGGTATCTGCTGGAAGAAGTTTCTAAGCAGCAAAGCATTCAAGGGGTGACTTGTGGGCTCTTAAAACCATACAGTTTTATTCATTCAGAAAGATATGGTTTGGATTGAAACTTACATTTAAAAGGGAAGCAGAGCATAAAAGTATGGAAAATTTGCCATTTAATAATGTGATAGAAAAGAAAAAACCCATATTCTGAGGTGAAATTTAAGCTGGCTGCAGAAATTTGCATAAGCAAGGAGACAAATGTTAATCCAGGAAACAATGGGAAAAATGTCTCCAGGGCATGTCAAAGGTCTTCAGAGCAGCTTCTCGCATCTCAGACCCTGATGCCTAGGAGAAAGAAATGGTTTCATGGACAAGGCATGGTGCCTTGTTGCTTCATGGAGTCTCAGGGTTTAGTTCCCTGGGTCTCAGTCATGGCCAAAATGACCAAGTTACAGCTCAGGCAATTGCTTTAAAGGGTGTAAGCCCCAAGCTTTGGTGGTTTATATGTGGTGTTGGGACTATAGGCACACAGAAGTGAAAAATTGAGGTTTGGGAATCTTTACCTAGATTCAGAGGCTGTATAGAAATGCCTGGATGTTCAGGTAGAGGTGTGCTGCAGGAACAGAGCCCTCATGGAGAACCTCTGCTAGCGCAGGGCAGAAGGGAAATGTGGGATGGGAGCCACCACACAGAGTCCCCACTGGGACACTGCCTAGTGGAGCTGTGAGAACAGGGCCACCATTCCTCCAGATCCCAGAATGGTAGCTTCACTGACAGCTTGCACCATGTGCCTGGAAAAGCCACAGACACTCAATGCCAGCCCATGAAAGCAGCCAGGAGTGGTCTGTACCTTGCAAGCCATATGGGTGGGGCTGTCTAAGGCTGTGGGAACCTCCTCTTGCATCAGCATGACCTGGATCGTGAGACACGGAATCAAAGGAGATCATTTTGGAGTGTTAAAATCTGACTGCTTCGCTGGATTTCAGACTTGCATGGGGCCTGTAGCCCTTTATTTTGACCATTTCCTCCTATTTGGAGTGTATGTATTTACCCAATTTCGGTATCCCCATTGTATCTAGCAAGTAACTAACTTGCTTTTGATTTTATGGGCTCATAGGCGAAAGGGACTTGCCTTATGTCAGATAAGACTTGGACTGTGAACTTTTGAGTTTACACTGTAATAAGTTATTACATCTTTGGTAGACTATTGGAAAGGCATAATTCATTTTGAAATTTGAGGACATGAGATTTGGGAGGAGCCAGGGATAGAGTGATATAGTTTGGCTGTGTCTGAACCCAAATCTCATCTTGAACTGTAGCTCCCCTAATCCTCATGTGTCATGGGAGGGACCTGGTGGGAGGTAATTGAATCATGGGGATGGGTTTTCTCATGCCAATGTCATAATAGTGATTAAGTCTCACAGGATCTGATTTTATAAAAGGCAGTTCCCCTGCACAAGCTCTCTTGCCTGCCACCATCTAAGACATGCCTTTACTCTTCTCTTACCTTCTACCATAATTGTGAGGCCTCCCCAGCCACGTGGAACTGTGAGTCGATTAAACCTCTTTTTTCTTTATAAATTACCCAGTCTCAGAAATAACCCAGTATTTTCTTCATAGAATTATGAAATAGACAAATACAATACATATCTGTGTTACTTTTTAATTTTTTATTTATTTTTATTTATTTTACTTTAGCTTCTGTGGTACATGTGCAGGTCATGCAGAGTTGTTGCATAGGTCCATACTATATCCTGCATGTCTCCCCTTGTTATCCCTCCCCACCCTTCCGAACCCCGCTGTCCCTCCCCAATCCCCCATCAACTGCCCCCAGTGTGTGCTGCTCCTCTCCCTGAGTCCACCGGTTCTCATTGTTCAACACTCACCTATGAGTCAGAACATGCGGTGTTTGGTTTTCTGTTCTTATGTCAGTTTGCTGAGAATGATGGTTTCCAGATTCATCCAAGTCCCTACAAAGGATACGAACTCATCATTTTTTATGGCTGCATAGTATTCCACGGTGTATATGTGCCACATTTTCTTTGTCTGATCTATCATTGATGGGTATTTGGGTTGGTTCCAGGTCTTTGCTATTGTAAACAGGGCTGCAATGAACATACGTGTGCATGTGTTTTTATAGTAGAACAATTTATAGTTCTTTGGGTATATACCCAGTAATGGGATTGCTGGGTCAAATGGAATTTCTATTTCTAGATCCTTGAGGAATCACCACACTGTCTTCCACAATGGTTGAACTAATTTACACTCCCACCAACAGTGTAAAAGTGTTCCTGTTTCTCCACATCTCTCCAGCATCTGTTGTCTCCAGATTTTTTAATGATCGCCATTCTAACTGGTGGGAGATGGTATCTCAATATGGTTTTGATTTGCATTTCTCTAATGACCAGTGATGATAAGCATTTTTTCATATGTTTGTTGGCCTCATATGTGTTCTTTTGAAAAGTGTCTTTTCATATCCTTCACCCACTTTTGAGTGGGGTTGTTTTTTTCTTGTAAATCTGTTTTAGTTCTTTGTAGATTTTGTATATTAGCCCTTTGTCAGATGGGTAGACTGCAAAAATTTTTTCCCATTCTGTTAGTTGCCAGTTTGCTCTAATGATGGTTTCTTTTGCTGTACAGAAGCTCTGAATTTTAATTAGATCCCATTTGTTTATCTTGGCTTCTGTTGCCACTGCTTTGTGTGTGTTTTTAAACAGAAATATATAGTGTATCAAGTTTACATATGTCTTCATTCTACATTTTTATAACCTCCTATTTTTCTATTCTTCCATGTCTTTTATTTTCACGTAACATTATTTCATGTTATTGCCTTTGTCTGTTTTATCATCTTTTCTCATTTGTAACGAGTCCATGTCATGTCAGAAGTAACTAGAAATTCTGAAGCATTTTTTTCTTTCAATGATAGGATATTTGTTTTGTTTTGACTTTTTCCTTGAATTACTTTCTTTATTCCTGTCCACTTTATAATGAAAAACTTAATCAAGAAGATGATCTTGAATGATAGCTCTTTCTTTGCTCTTTTTCCATGATTGGATTGCTTACACAACAAAAATACAAAACACTGTATATAAAACAAAAGGCAAGTTTTTTTTGTTTTGCTTGTTTTTTTTTTTTTTTTTTCTGAGATGGAGTTTCACTCTTCACTCAGTCACCCAAGCTAGAGTGCAATGGCATGATCTAGGCTCACTGCAACCTCTGCCTCTTGGGTTCTAGCATTTCTCCTGCCTCAGCCTCTTGTGTATCTAGGATTGCAGGCCTGCCTGCACCTCCATGCCCAGCTAATTTTTGTATTTTAAGTAGAGATAGGGTTTCACCATGTTGGCCAGGCTAGTCTCAAACTCATGACTTCAGGTGATCCACTTGCCTTGGCCTCCCAAACTGCTGGGATTACAGGTGTGAGTCACTGTGCCCATCCAAGGCAAGGTTTTTAATCAAATGTCTCTTTACACAGTCCATTGAATGAAAAAGGCAATAGTTAATGATCTATGAATATTTTATGTATAAATATGTGTTTATATATGAGTATACATGCACATGCACATGAGTGCACACACGTGCACATACACACACACACACACAGAGTTAAGAAATCCCTCTGTTTAGAAATGACACTACTAAAAATTTGGTTTGCATGATTTAAGATCTTTTAAATAAACATATTATTGTTCATCTCTGCATGTATTTTTGAAATGTGTACGTTCACTTATAAATTGGCTTACACCCTTCAAACTATTTTGCATATTATTTTCACTTAAAAATTATTTTGATTCCTATACTAATGAGAAAATTTGCATGAACCTATATTTTTTTCTAGTCCTGAACTAGATCAATGCACCATAATTTATCTAATAAATACTCTGGGCATTTAGACTACCACCAATGAATTTCTATTATAAACAATGTTGCAGCAGCAACATATCTTTGGAAATCTCTCTTGATCATGGGAATATTTCTTTATGATAAATTTCTGAACTAAAATTGCTATGTTAGTCATACTAATTTTGCTTCTAAAACATTATATTCATTTATATCTTTAACATTATGATGTATAAGATCACCATCATTATAATTTCACCAACCAAAACTTAAAAAGTAATATTTAAGTTTTAGTTTTTAATTTTTGTTTATCCCTAATAAATCTGAACTTATTTTTCTACATTTATTTTTGTTTTTCACAAATTTTCTCTGAAATGTCGTCACTGTTTGTATAATTTTAAAATATTTTTTCATTATTTCTCATTGCTTTATATTACAGGATTTAAGTTTATTTTTATATAATTTTATATAATTTATCCTAGATGAACGATATCTGCATGGTGATTTATAAAAACATATTATACTAGTGGAAGTTTATTTGAAAGTAGAATAAGTTAGTAATAATTAAGCATTATGCACAAGAAAACAACAGTTGTCGTGATAATCCTTTTTCTAACAATGAACATTTTTTAATCATATTTCAAATCTTGGGTATTTCTCATGTAATTCAAAACACTCCATCAGAGTGTTTTATAAGTCAATTTGTTTAAATTTTTCTGTAGGTCCAAGTAAACTGCATTCTGCAGGTAAGAATGTGCTGTGTCTGGAAGGGTTTCCTTTTGATTTGGGTGCTTTGTTCTCTACTTTGTCAACTATGTTCTAAGAAAGCTATGGAACTGTGTCTCATCCAAAAAAACCTTCCTTTTGTTTTTTAGTCCTTTTAAATGTTCATAAAATAAGAAAATTGAGACTTGTGTGCATTCTTGACAATAAATACATCTTACTTGGATGTTAGTTTTGTACTTGTGAAGGAGTCAACTGCTAGAAAAAAGTGTTATATTAGGTAATGGAGACATGGATGTACAAGAAGTGAGCCTGAAATCGTTTTCAATTCAATTTAGAGTTGAGAGAATCCCTTTCTTGTCTTTACTTACTCATCTCTGTCCTTCACATAATAACACAATTGTACAAGAAGTACTTCTGCTTATCTACAAGTTTACCAGCACTGTAAGCTATGAGAGTTTATACAAATTACTGCTGAGTAAAAATTAAACATTACTTGGAACTCTCATTGTTTGAGTCCTGGCATATCTTGGCCAGCCCAAGTTGAGATTATTCTTAAACAAAGACATCTCAAACTTTCTGAAAACTCTACTAGGTATGATCATTAGGGAAAGTTAGAAATCTTGATGCTTAGATTCCTTATTAAACCACTTAATATTAACTAAAATATACCAATATATTAACAATAAATATCAATTGCTTAGAGTGTACCATATCTGTAATATTGTGAAGATATAAAATTTGTCTCTAATATTGCCTACGGTTTAGTATCCAAGAGTTGCAACCCCCTAGAAAATATTTATCCAAAACTAGCTAGTATAGGTGATAATATATTTTAAAGACTACCTTTGAGAAAAAATTAATGCATGATAATACTAATCAACTGAACATCTTCAAGATTAGTGCGGTATATGCAAGATGTGTGTGTGTGTGCATGTGCGTGTGTGTGTCTGTGTGTGTGTGTGTGTGTGTGTGTGTGTTGGTCTCTCTCAGCTGAAAACATAGTACTTGTTTGTTTAACTTATTTCTAATAGGAGAGTTGAATACAATGAATTGGCGGGGAGGGGTGGTTAATTAATTTCACCATCATTGTGCTTGTCAGTGGTATTTTTTTCTCCAAATTTTTATTAGAATTTTTTACTTAGTTATTAATAAGTTTCAGGTAACCTTTAGGTAAGTCTCTTAGCCTATTGCTTTCTCCTTTTTCCTCTATGAAAAGAAAAGGAAAATACTTACTTGATATGCCTAACATTGTTGAGAAAGCCACAGTGAGAATGCTGAAGAGACTGGACGGATGAATATAAGAGAAATTCTGAACTCTGTGAAAATATGAATACCAAAGAAAACCAGGCAATGTGTTTTATATTAAAATAAAATTCCATATAGAGTAAGAATTGAAAAACTGAGGGTAGGATTCAGAATTTAATAAGATTAGGTTATTTTTTTAAATGTTAACATTACATAAATATGATGTATTTACTAAATTGTACTAATTTGAGCATTCTTGTGAATTTCTATTTTGTTATGTTTCCTGGTCTTTAAAAGAAAATAGAATTCCTTTTAAATTCAAATATAATTTTGTCATTGCTTCTTTATTCACATTTCCTCAAATGTTTTGGACAGATGTCTGAAATTCTCACAAGATGCCCCATGAATTTAGATTTGGCCCCCTGAATCCTCAGTATAACTGTAAAAGAGAGATACTGTCACTGCCTAGAGTCTCTTCAGCTCACTGTCACATCAGATTCTGAAGTACATATATTCAATTATATCTTAAATACCTAATTGTGGTCAATTTATTGGCAACAAGAAATCTTCTATATTTACCTTCTAATGAGCCTACTCTTATTTCATTAAAATTTACAACTTCTCAATAATTATATTTCATTATTAAATAAAGATGCTTCCAACACCCCACCCTGTGGAGAATGTGCTATTGTGCCAGCAAAATGATGACTCTGATGGCTAGAGTTCATGTGTTTGAGAGTTTTAAGAATCTCTTAGAATATCTTGGTAGTCACCTTTTACCACCACCAAATGGTTTCTCCTGGTTTTGTTACATGTGGCAAATTTCATATGAGGCTTTTGGGGACTGTTTCGTGGCTTCTTCAACTGGGGCTAAAATGTTTGTTACTTTTGCAATTTGCACTGATTGCTTAAGAAAAGAATGGTTTGTTTTGCAAGGACTGCTTTGAATTTAGTGGGTTCTGTGCATAGTTAGCTATAATGTTTTTATTTTGTGGTGATGGTCCAGATTGTGTTTTTTGAAGGTATTTATTGCTTTCTTACAAATTACGCATATTGCAAAAGAGCTATTTTTATCCATCTATGGAGTAAAGATAAAGTCATTGATCAAATAAAAAATCCAATGAAATAAGCTTATATCACACTGTCAAAGAAAAATAATGGAGTCAAGAAGAAAAAAAGAAACACTTTCTAGAATGCTTGTTCCAAATATTAGAATATTTCCCTATTTTAAATTAGTTTATTATAATTAATGTTATTGTGATATTCCTAATACCTTCAGGAGGAAAATCGACTTGTATGATCTGTTCTGTGATAAATAAGACATGCTAATTTTGTATCACTGTGTTACATAGTATGTAATGTGTAGTGTGTGCCAGGTGGTATTTATAAACATACTATCCTTTAGATCTTAATACAGTTTGTTGAAAAATTATTTTCTTTTATTTTATTAAGAAGGAAACTGAGCCTCCAGAAGTTACGTAATTTGGCAGAGTTCACATGGCTACTAGCTGGCCAGAATTTAAACAGCTTTGATTGATTCTAAATCATTTGCTCATTTTACTGTGTTCCCATGATCTTCCTAACAGCAATTAGTCCAATATATTTATGTTGCCAATTGAGGACTTTCTTGTTACTGCTTATTTTTACAAGTACCTTTATGAGTTTTTAACATATGTAATTCCAAAAATGAAATAATAAATCTAGACCACAAAATTATGTAAAATCAGTTATTTCATCACCATCCAAAATGTCAAATGTAAACAAAGCATTGATCAGATTGATGTCTGATGAGTTGTATGATTGCTTCTTTCAGAGATAAAAAATAAAAAATAAAGAGTGAATTTAAAAAGCTAGCACCTCAACACTTGTGCACGAATTCCTTATTAAATATATCAGCTGTGGCATCTTCTCTCTGGTGAAAGAAGACATTATTCCCCAGATAAATATAGGTAGGGATGAACAACCCTGAATAATATTTGTTTGTCTTCACTAGCATAGTAATGAGCATGATTCTCTATGCTTTCCTGGCAACTTTTTATATTTTTACATGCTTTCCTAGTTGATGTCCAGTTATTTCTTCTTCCTCTTTCCCAACACCATGAGTACCTTGAGAGCAAACTGTTGTTTTTGCAGATTATTTCTTTTCTCACTGTTAGGCACATGGTAGTATTCCTGGCACACAGAAATTGTAGCACTTAGAATCTGTACAAAGATTGTTGCTTGAAGGAAGGTCTTTAAATTCAACAATGTAATGGTAAGATCTGAAGCTGCATCAATTCTTCATTGTCTACCTGCATTTAGCACTTCTATCTGTTATTGATAATATCAATGGCTATTTTAAAGAATTATTTATAGGACCTCAAAATTTCTAGTTATTTAAAATAGGCTTTTCTTTGGATGATACAGATGATGATGATGATGATGGTTGAAATTGTTGACATTGTTGAGATTATCAGATACCATTATCAGATAGTCATCTGATAATATGGTAATCACCATCATTACCTGCTAAAAAGATAACTACTGCAGATTCAAACTGAGGATAAAAACACAACATGAATCATAGTGGATCATAATAGCTAGAACAAAGAGAAGATAATCATACATATATTGTGGTGAAAGATCTGAGATTTATCTTCTGAAGATTAGTATGCCTGTTTCCACCACATAATAGCTGAATGATCTTGACTCTGTCCACTTAACTTCTTTAGGTTTCAGTATCTTTAAAATGGAAAAATATTATAATTCCCATATACCTTTGTTCTAAGGATCAAACAGGAAATTCTTTTTAAAAGACTGTTATAAACCATAAATGTTAAAAATATCAATGCTAGCTAATATTATTCCTGTAATTTCTGCTCCAAAGTTATGAGTAAATATAATTTAATTGCTGGTTCTCTGGAAGACTCTATATTCTGTGTCTGTCTGAGCTTAATTTTTAATCTTAGTAAATTAATTGAGATTTTATTCCTGGTATGATGAGGACTGCTTAGTATTCCAGATTTTCCAAGAGGCTATAGTTATCCTTGCATTTCTTATTCTGATTTTCTGTCTCTGATGAATTCATTCTCTCTGATATTCTCTTGCTTCCTGTATCTCTAGGGATCTATGTACACATCTTTACCCCATGATAAGCCATCCACATTGACTCATCTCGTAAGACAAGAGTAGCACAAAAATCTTCTACAAAACAGACTTAGAATGATGATTACAAGCAGAATTTTAGAATACATAGTAGGTAGAAACTCAAAGTTGAATATAAATCATTACTGTAAAAATTAAAAGAAAACAGTCAATGAACCTTCTGTACCCTGGTAGGTTTTGTTTTGTTTTGTTTTGTTTTTTCTCCTTAGCTATTCCTGTTTTCTTTAGAAGCTAACTGCTGTCTTCCCATCTCTCTCTCCTTAACAATGCTTCTCTTCCAACCCCTCCACTCTTCTGCAGTCCTGTTTTGTTCTTAGAGAAGCACCTTACTTGTTAAAACTGCTCTGAAAACCAAACTAACAAAACCGTACAGTCTGTATTGATATTTTTCTTTCTTTTTTTTTTTTTTTGCCTTAAAGGTAGAACAATTCTATCCCCAAATAAAATGTGACTTTTTAAAACAGTGAACTCATGCAAGCTGATAAAAGCTTTTAAACTAATATTTCTTTGTTTTTTGATGTTTATATCAAATATTTGAGATAAAAATGTACAAATGACCCTCACTTTTCCTATTCCATACAGCTTAATTCGACCTTACTTTTAAAAAATACAACATGGGTCAAACTTTGTAAGAACTTACTTTTTAAAATTTATTTACTATTTATTAAGCACTTACTATGTTCCATGCAGGCACTGTACAATGGAGCTATAATGAGAAACAGCTATGTAATTTAAAAATTTCATACTACAATATCTGTGTTAAAAAAGGAAAAACAGGTAAAATTATTTTTAATAATATATTTGAATTCAATATATACAAAATGTAATCATTTCAACATGCAATCACTATAAAATATTAATGAGATATTTCATATCCTTCTTTTGTATTACACCTTTGAAATCTGCTGTGTGTTTAACACTGCATGTCTCAGTTCACATGAGCCACATTTGGAGTGATTAATAACTACATGTGGCTAGTGTCTAATCCACAGCCCAGCACAGTTCCAAACACATATGAGTGTTGCATGTTTCCATAAGTCTCACAATGTTCTGATTATTAATTCCATGTGACAGATGAGGAAAGGGAAACACAGAGAAGTTAATTAAGTTGTTCAAATTCACACATTCATATTAAAGCCAGATATTGAATTTAGCTTGTTGTGACTACAGGGTTTTCAATCTCAACATGATGTTCTTACTTCTTTACTTCACTGTAATTAATATTTGGTCAAGTCTTTGGTAAAACTGAGTTATGTCCTCTTCGTTCTCTTTTTACTGCTTGTATGAATTTGGTAAAGAATGCTGAATTGACATATCTCTGGACTAAAATATTTTTGTGGTCAGAATGTTATTATAAGAATAGATTTAGGTTGCATAAGCACATGATGTTCTTTTGAAATGATGTACCTTAACACTGCCCCAGAGGGATTTTATCTATGCAATTCTTGGCCCTTCTACTGAATCAATCAAAAAGAGAACTGATTTGTGGATGGGAAATGGGGTTGAGCTCAGGGGAGAGCCTACCACATTTTAGTAATTACTGGTTTCATGTTAATTTAAGAAATCAAAGTTGTATTTGGTATCACTATTCCTTCCAACATACTTAGGTTTTCTTCTTTAAAAAGGAAAAAAAAAAAAAAACATAATGTTTGTAAGGTAGTTCACTCAGCTGGCAACAGTATTCTTTTAAACATTCATCTTAATTTTGTTTATAGTGGATAATTTGTTTTTTCAGGAATATTTGTTTATGATTTTGCCAATGATTATATAGAATTATTTAACCAGATCATCTAGCTTTATAAACACTGATACACTTACTTTTTATCCATAAGGTACCAAAAATATTTCAAATAAAAACCTAAAATATCTTTATTGGCATTCTCATGAAGCGACTATAACGGGAAACATTCTCCCCAGGCTACAAATGAGAAGTGGAAGTTGAGTGACGTTCCCAGCCTCAGAAGCTCTTGGTGATGGAACGGCTGGAGGGCTTCAAGTGGGTTCAATCAGCAGTCATTGCAGATGTAGTCCTTTTGTAGTAAACTGCTCCTTCTAGATTTCCTGGAGCTCTTCTGGTTGCATCATGCCCACTGACATGTTACTGGCCTTTGACAGTTTTTGGTGTAAAACTAGGAGGTATGCTGAAAGGCGGGGTGACATCCACTCATCTCTTTTGCTGACTGTCTGCATGAGAGAGATGTGGCAGACAGAAAGTCCTGTGTAGTTTACCGAAGAAAGAATGAGTTCCATCTGCTCACTATGCAGGCTGTCCTTGAGTACACAGTAAGGGCTTTCTCAGTGCCTATATTTAATTTCCACACAAAATGCAGGCTTTTCTAAAACACTCACCACATTTTACTCTGTGTCTGCATAATTCAGAATGTTTCTGTTTGTGAATCACACATTGAGAAAAATAGTGCTCCACCCACACAAGCTATTAATTTATCTACACGAGACTAAGGATAATACACATGTGTGTAAATACACACACACACACACACACACACACACAACTGTATGTATTTTAACAAGCTCATGTTCAAGATTTGATTTCACCACTCCCTTCCCTTTGCCATTAGAGTCTGGGTTTTAGCATTCCTCTTTTGTCTGGAACTGCTATTCAAAGAGTTGTGCAGATCTTTTGTTGTCTACAGTTAACAAATAATCTCTCAATACTCAGAGGCCCAGTTCCAAAGTACATTTATCAAATAGTCTCTCAGTGTTCAGAGGCCCAATTCCAAATTCCCAAGAATGTAAAATTACCCAAATCATCTCCGTTGGCTAGGCTTATCAGACTGAAAATTGGCTGTATATGAATTGACTGCCTGGTACACACCCCATTCCAATGAGCCCTGGATAAAGGACAGCTTTGTGCAAGAAAAGGGATGAATATATCAACGATTACATCAGATGGTGACAGGAGGGGGGCAGAAACAGTTTCTGCCTCTCTCTTTAAAACTTCTAACTTGATTTTCTTCTCTCATTCTCTCTCTTCATCTCTCTCTTCCTCTGTCTTTCCCTCTCCCTACCACACCTAGTGATCATAACTATTTACTAAACTTGTAATGGATTGACCCATAGTGCCTTGGCCCTTTCAAACTACTTGTTTTGCTATCCTTCTAAATTCCTAAGTTAAATTTAAGTAATAAATAAGTCTGATCAAACCCAGCCAATAATTTGTTACTGTCTGGTGTCTTTTGTATCCTAAAAGTGTGCAGGTTAGATAATTAAGTAATAATGAGTTAGTTTCTTTATAGTGAAAGGAACTACATTTATTGAGCATATATTTCAGGTATTTGCATGTAATCTTTAACTGAAGCCACCAAGGAGGACATTATTGATCTCCATTTTGCATTTGCTTAAACAGACTCAAAGTTCCTTTGTGTAAGTTCAAGCAGCTAGCCATGGGCAGTGATGTAATTTGAGTTCAGGTCCGTCTGATACCGCATCACTTACCTTTTCTGTGACATTCTTTCATTCTGTAAACAGAAAGTCAATCTACTTGAGAAACCAGTTTTTCAAATTTTGCTCAATGTGCTTTTTTTTTTGCAAACATTACTCACAAGCAGAGGATATGAGAACATTTACCTATCCTTCCATTCAAATTCACTAAAGAGAAAAGCCATTGGGTTAATAAGTGGGAAAATTCTTTGACAAAATCATTGCAAAATCTTTTTCTAATAACAGTTTCTCAAATGGTTCATCAATCCGTTGGATAGTAAGGAAGGTAGTCTTCTTTTAAAATTATCTTTTATAATAGTAATGATACAAATTCTTCTGGAAACATTTTATGACCACAGAATCGATTTATTTTTCTGCTTTTGATGTTATTTTCCACATCTATAATGCATAAAAATGTAAAGTTATCAACATTAATATCATTTGTTATCAAATTCAAATTATTAAATTAGGTATATCAAATGGTTCAATTGTATCCCAATGTGAATTGTCTTTATTTTGTTATCACTATTGAAAAAAGAAGAAAAGTGTTATCAAGATCTACTTAACAGTTTAATTAGTAATACCCTTTATCATGATCCTATTATTTAAAGTTATAAAAAAATTTTGCCAGTTATTATATTTTTGCATTTGATATTTTAAATATATATATGTGTATATATATATATATATATTTTTTTTTTTCAATGCTGCTTCTGTTTTTACTCCCCATATCTGCCCCCACAAACATCTCTCTCATTTTTGTAACAGCCCTAAGGGAATTCTGGCAAGAACCAGTCCAGAAAGCATAAGAGATATATGAGTCACTTCCGACCCTACAATTAACACATGAGGAGAGAACTTAGTGAAAACAATAATTCCTCAGGCACATGTGGTTTTGTTTTTAAGCCAACATACTTTCCCTCTGAGTTCATTAGCTGCCATTTTGTAAGTGAATCTTTTGCTTGCAAGCATCAGCTTTAAGTGTTTTAGCAAATTAGAATTCACACTGCTCTTATCATTTAATTTAAGGGAATGCTCTGCACTGGATCTAAATAATTTTTAAAGAACTACTGTCATTGGCAAAGCCCCAGGAAATCACTAAGAAACTATTCCTTTGGGAAATGCAAGCTGATAATATTTGGTTTATGCACAAAATGTATATTTATCTTATTTATTTGTTACCAGCATTTTATGACCATGCTGAAAATGAGTTCTAAATTCTACGATGCCAGTGATTTTCTAATTACTGGTAGATCACTATTTACTGTGTTATGGTATCAATTTGGTTGGTAAGGATGGGCAATGAGAAGACAAGACCAGAAGGCATTGCACACAGGGAAGATGAGCTTTGTACGCTGGTAGCAGTAAGCATCAAATGGAAAAGTAGTGTGCATTGTTCCAAGTAAAAATAAGCTCACTACTATGAAGTAGCTTTTCTGTTACATATACATATTTCTATCTATAAATGGATGTATGTATGTATGTCTGCTCTAAATCACTGTGTAAAATATATTTCCCTGCAGATCACTACATAAATGTTTGAAAAATGTAGAATAAATCAATAAGCATTTTAAATATAAATAGTTTTTTTTTCTCTTGCTTCAGAGAATGAAGTACTAAATGAATAACTTCCTTTCTATATGTCCAAATCTAATCAATAAGTTAGAGACTGGCAGTTTTAGATTTCTTATACTTGTTCAGGTCTATAGCAACTTTTAGAAAACCTTTAGTGAAAAAGGATTCCTTATTAGTCTCTTGTTGCTGAAAAGTTCCTCTGCAACATTTTTAATATTCTCTGAAGAAATGAGTGTAACAATTATAGGAAACCAAAAGGTGCAAATAAAATTAGACAACAGTGGCCCTTGTATGTGTGTCAGCATGTATAGATGTATAGATGTGTGTGAGTATGTGTGTTTATATATATATATATATATATATATATATGTGCATGTGTTCATATATATGTGTGTGTGTATATATATATGTGTGTGTTTGCATGTATGTGTGTGTATATATATGTGCTGTGAAGAAAAATTGCACTGGAGTTAAACAAGTGAAAAGACTATGTGACTGTATATTCTGGACACTGCAATAAGGAATAGAGATTGAACTCAACTTTCCTAAAACTAAGGGCAGAAAAGATTTTAAGGGCTGAGGTGAGCCAGTGAGCCAGTGGGAAAGTGCCAAAGTGTGTTATAGGGAAGGTTGGTCATGTGATTAGGAATCGGTGTTTGCTAATAGTTATTCATAGAAGTTGCGCTCCTGTCTACTACAGAGTTTGGGAGATAGTGGCTTTATTTTTCTTGATAATAGCCTGACTTCCAGGTTTTTGAGAAAGATACTCCTGAGTTGTGAAACCAGCAAGAGACTTGTAGAAGAGTTACATCAAAAAAAGCCACAGAAGGAATTTACAATTGCAAGTTTTCAAAAGTTAATGCTCTAAGAAAAGGGAGGTCAGAGATGTACAGTCAGGAAAGGATTTCTCTAAATTTTAAGCTTAGTCAATCTAAGGGAAATGTTAAAACCATCTTGATAGATAGATAGATAGATAATGTTAAAACCATCTTGATTTAGATAGATACAGAGAAATTATATATACTGTGTGTATGTATGTATATATATATATACACACATGTGTTTGTGTGTGTGTGTGTGTATATATATATATATATATATATATATATATATACAGAGACAGAGGGAGCGAGAAGGAGAGAGCAGGAGGGAGGGAGGAAGAGAGGGAGGGAGGAAGAGAGAGAGAGAAAGAGAGAGAGAGAGAAAGAGAGAGAGAGACTCTTTCAACAGGCAAGGAAGAAAGAGTTTTACTAAAATATTTTGGAGATTATTTTAAAATTAAAGTATTTCTTAGAGTACCTCCAGTAAACTTCCAAAATACAAATGTGTTTAACATCTGGTTTATACAATCCAGGAAATCCTCAAAAATGTGAATATTATGGATTATTCATAATTTAAAATTGCCTGTACTTCTGCATTTTCCCATAAATACAAATAATTGACTATAAGCTATTCAAAGATACAGTTTACCTGAATTTCTCTGAGATTCATAAAATGAGGCAATTGAAATTAGCCAGTTTCTCCCATTACCTCTTTAATAACCATTCCTGCTTCTACTTAGGCATTGGTGGAGATACTGCAGTTTAATTTAAATTTAAAGTAAAGAGACTAAACAAGATAGTCCTATCTCTTTCTTCTTAGAGTTTTTTTCAGATCAGGGATTTCTATAATGAAAATACAAACCAAATTTAGTGGTAAAATGAATCATTACCATCATTAAAGAAAGCAATCTCAGTTTCCCTGGAATATAAACTGCTTATCTAAGGAGCTCAAAAGTAAATCAAGTCAGAGTGGTTGCCTTTCTAATTTTTAATTTGAGATTCTTACTTCAAGTTTTTGTTTCTCATTCAATAGCATCTTCATATCTGTAGCAGGTTATCCAATTCACAGAGACCTTGTTGCCCATCACAGCACTGCTCCAGAAAAAGGCCTCTTTGATTCTGTCCTTTTCCCACTCAATCTCATCACAATGTTAAAGTCCATTACATCACAGAGCACATTTTTTAAAATTATAATTTAAGTTCTGGGGTACATGTGCAAAATGTGCAGAGTTGTTACATAGCTATACACATGACATGGTGGTTTGCTGCATTCATCACCCCATCGTCTACATTAGATATTTCTCCTAATGCTATCTCTCCCCCAGCA
Source organism: Saimiri boliviensis (assembly GCF_048565385.1). Taxonomy (NCBI): domain Eukaryota; kingdom Metazoa; phylum Chordata; class Mammalia; order Primates; family Cebidae; genus Saimiri; species Saimiri boliviensis. Next base: position 47,102,308 of record NC_133463.1, read on the forward strand.
CCCCACCCCCTGACAAGCCCTGGTATGTAATATTCCCTTCCCTGTGTCCATGTGTTCTCATTGTTCAACTCCCACTTATAAGTGAGAGCATTCCATTTGATTTTCTGTTCTTGTGTCAGTTTGCTGAGAATGATGATTTTCAGCTTCATCCATGTCTCTGCAAAGGACATGAACTCATCCTTTTTTATGGCTGCATTGTATTTTCTTTATCCAGTCTGTCATTGATGGGCATTTTGGTAGTTTCCAAGTCTTTGCTATTGTGAACAGTGTCACAATAAACATGTGTGTGCATATGTCTTTGTAATAGAATGATTTATAATCCCTTGGATATATACCCAGTAATGAGATTGCTGGGTCAAATGGGTTTTCTATTAATAGATCCTTGAGGAATTGCCACACTGTCTTCCACAGTGGTTGGACTAATTTACACTCCTACCAGCACTGTTAAAGTTTTCCTATTTCTCCACATCCTCTCCAGCATCTGTCGTTTCCTGACTTTTTAATGATCACCATTCTAACTGGCATAAGTTAGTATCTCATTGTGGTTTTGATTTGCATTTTTCTAATGACCAGTGATTATGAGCTTTTTTTAATGTTTGTTGGCTACGTAAGTGTCTCCTTTTGAGAAGTGTCTGTTCATAACCTTCACTCACTTTTTGTTGGGGTTGTTTTCCTTGTAAATTTGTTGAAGTTCTTTGTAGATTCTGGATATTAGCCCTTTGTCAGATGGGTAAATGCAAAAATTTTCTCCCATTCTGTAGGTTGCCTGTTCACTCTAATGATAGTTTCTTTTGCTGTGCAGAAGCTCTTGTTTAATTAGATCCCAGTTGTCTATTTTTGTTTTGGTTGCCCTTGCTTTTGGTGCTTTAGTCATGAAGTTCTTGCCTATGGCTATGTCCTGAATGGTATTGCCTAGGTTTTCTTCTAGAGTTTCTATGGTTTTAGGTCTTCTGTTTAAATCTTTAATTCATCTGGAGTTAATTTTTGTGTAAGGTGTAAAGAAGGGATCCAGTTTCAGCTTTCTGCTATGGCTAGCCAGTTTTCTCAACACCATTTATTAAATAGGAAATCCTTTCCCCATTGCTTGTTTTTGTCAGTTTTGTGGAAGATCAGATGGTTGTAGATGTGTGGTGTTACTTCTGAGGCCCCTGTTGTGTTCCGTTGGTCTATACATCTGTTTTGGTACCCGTACCATGCTGTTTTGTACTACAGTATGAAGTCAGGTAGGGTGATGCCTCCAGCTTTTGTCTCTTTTTTTTGTTTGTTTGTTTTTTGCTTGGAATTTTCTTGGCTTTGAAGGTTCTTTTTTTGGTTTTATATGAAATTTAAGGTTTTTATTTTCTTTTTTTTCCCAATTCTGTGAAGAAGGTCAATTATCGTAGCTTGATGTAGATAGCATTGAACCTAAAAATTACTTTGGGCTGTATGGTCATTTTCATGATATTGATTCTTCCTAACCATGAGCATTGATTTTTTTACATTTGTTAGTGTTCTGGCTTATTTCCTTGAGCAGTGGTTTGTAGTTCTCCTTGATGTGGTCTGTCACATTCTTTCTTAGTTGTATTGCTAGGTATTTTATTCTTTTTGTAGCAGTTGTGCATGGGAGTTCACTCATGATATGGCTGTTTGTTATTGGTGTATGGGAATGCTTGTGATTTTTGCACATTGATTTTGTATCCTAAGATTTGCTGAAGTTGCTTATCAGCTTAAGGAGATTTGGGGCTGATAGAATGGAGTCTTCTAAATTTACAGTCATGTCATCTGCCAATAGAGACAATTTAATAGAGACAATTTGACTTCCTCGTTTCCTAATTGAATACACTTTTTTTTAGTTCTTTATCTTGCCTGATTGCCCTGGCCAGAACTTCCAATACTATGTTGAATAAGAGTGGCAAAAGAAGGCATCCTTGTCTTGTGCCAGTTTCCAAAGAGAATGCTTACAGTTTTTGCCCATTGAGTATAATATTGGCTGTGAGTTTGTCATAAATAACTCTTATTATTTTGAGATATCTTCCATCAATATCTAATTTATTGAGAATTTTTCAGCATAAAGGGCTGTTGAATTTTATAGAGGGCCTTCTCTGCATCTATTGAGATAATCATGTGGATTTTGTCTTTGGTTCTCTTTATGTAATGAGTTATGTTTATTGATTTGCATATGTTGCACCATCCTTGCATCCCAGGGATGAAGCTGACTTGATCATGATGGATTAGCTTTGTGTGTGCTGTTGGATTAGTTTTGCCAGTATTTTATTGAGGATTTTTACATTGATGTTCATCAGGGATATTGGCCTGAAATTTGCTTTTTAACTTGTGTCTCTGCCAGGTTTTGGTATCAGGATGATGCTGTCCTCATAAAATGACTTAGGAGGGAGTCCCTCTTTTTCTATTCTTTGGAGTAGTTTCAGAAGGAATACCAGCTCCTCTTTGTACCTCTGGTAGAATTCAACTGTGAACCTGTCTGGTCCTGAATGCTTTTTGGTTGGTAGGGTATTAATTGTTGTCTCAGTTTCAGAGCTTGTTATTGATATATTCAGGGATTTGACTTTTACTGGTTTAGTCTTGGGAGAGTGTCAGTGTCCAAGAATTTATCCATTTCTTCTGGATTTTCTGGTATATTTGCATACAGATCTTTATAGTATTCTCTGATGTTACTTTGTATTTTTGTGGGATCAGTGGTGAGATTTCGTTTATCATTTTATTGCATTTGATTCTTCCCTTTTTTCTTCTTTGTTAGTCTGGCTAGTGGTCTATTTTGTTAATCTTTTCAAAAAATCAGCTTCTAAATTCATTGATGTTTTGAAGGGTTTTTTTATGTTTCTCTCTCCTTCAGTTCTGCTCTGATCTTAGTTATTTCTTGTCTTCTGCTAGCTTTTGAATTTGTTTGTTTTTGCTCCTCTAGTTCTTTTAATTGTGATGTAAAGGTGTCGATTTTAGATCTTTTCTCCTTTCTCTTGTGGGCATTTAGTGCTATAAATTTCCCTCTACATTCTGCTTTAAATGTGTCCCAGAGATTCTGGTAAACGGTGTCTTTGTTCTCATTGGTTTCAAAGAACTTTATTTTTGCCTTCATTTCATTATTTATCCAGTAGTCATTCAGGAGCAGGTTGTTCAGTTTCCATGTAGTTGTGTGGTTTTGAGTTAATTTCTTTCTTTTTTTTTTTTTTTTTTTTGAGATGGGATTTCGCTCTTGTTACCCAGGCTGGAGTGCAATGGCGCGATCTCGGCTCACCGCAACCTCCGCCTCCTGGGTTCAGGCAATTCTCCTGCCTCAGCCTCCTGAGTAGCTGGGATTACAGGCACGCACCACCATGCCCAGCTAATTTTTTGTATTTTTAGTAGAGATGGGGTTTCACCATGTTGACCAGGATGGTCTCGATCTCTTGACCTTGTGATCCACCCACCTCGGCCTCCCAAAGTGCTGGGATTACAGGCTTGAGCCACCGCGCCAGGCCTTGAGTTAATTTCTTAATCCTGAGTTCTAATTTAATCACTGAGCACATTTTTTAGTCTGCACTATGTCTTCCAATTTTGGCACATATCTACTTCTCTATTTTTGTCAAATGTATTAAGAAGCAGTATTTAATTGTATTAATTGAATATATAATATCAACAAAAAGCATTTCTTTTCAAAGTTCAAATTGTTAATACTTGCTTTGCCCTTTTCAGAAAATAATCACTCCTTTACTTCTTTATTCCCTTAGCCTGTCTACCTCATATATCAGATAAGAAAGCATGTGTCCAGGGATGCCTTTTCTCCTCTGATAGATGATAAGTCTCCCTGTCTTATGGCCTCATAGTACCCATCTATGTTTACTAAAAATTATAATTATCTATTAGACTGTAGTTGCTAGGATAATATGGAAAATGCTTGCATTCCCTAACTTTTTATTACCAGCATGTAATACGGTGCCTAGGACATGATAGAAACTTTATAAATATCTAATGAATAATGATAATCAAATGAATAAATGTGTCATGTTCAGAGTAATAAAGTGAAACAATGGGAACAAAGCATGAAGGAAAATCAACATGACAGCAGACAGAACATTTACTTTATTCTACTATGATAAATCTATTTTGGTTAGAATGGATTAATGTTAACATGTTTTTATTCACAATTCAGAATCAAACATTAAATATTAAAATTACAAAAGTATATTTCCATTTCCTCTCCAGTTCCCTTAAGTCTGTATTTGACATGTGATCCTATTGAATTGCACTGTTTTAATCTATTTCTCCTATTTGTTGAAGTCATATTATTGTTATGTTAAATTTTGATCTTTACCTTAAAAGTGTTAATCAGTCTTTCTAAATAAAGAGAACTGTAGATTACTAAATTCACAGACTTTTCTATCACCCAAATTATTGATGAAATGAATAAGTAAGCAAAGGAATAAATGTGTTAGTAACAAGATAAATTGATGAATAATATTTGTAATGTGTGTGTAATACACTTACAAAGTCATAACATTCCAAACATTTCATAAACATTCACATTTATATTTATATCCTTCTCATGATTTATATGTCTTAGTATTACACTTAATTTTATCAGTAGGGATATAAGATGTAACTTGAGTATATTGTGATAATATGTATAGAAACACTTAGAAATGAGTAAGAGCTATGCCAAGGCAAGAGAGAAAAATAATTAAAAACTAGTGCTATATTCTTGACTCAAGTCATACTCAACGTTATTTATTGTATCTTATATTACAGACATACATGCACACAAACATTCATCCATTCTCACTAGCACAGTATCATCTACATTATTATAATTTCCATTTCTGTCCCTATTCCCTTAAAGTCTGTATTTGACATGCGATCCTATTGAATTGCATTGTTTTAAACTACTTCTCCAATTTGTTGAGGTCATATTATGGTCATGTTAAATTTTGATCTTGACATTCAAAATGTTAATCAGTCTTTCCAACTAAAGGGAACTGTAAATTACCAAGTTCACAGACTTTTCTATCATCCAAGTCATTGATGAAAATAATAAATGGCCCTTGGCCCACGACTGACCTCTACATAATAAAACTTCTGTCCACCTTGGTTGACAAAGAATAATTAATGACTTTGATTGTTCTACCTATTTTGTTTCCAACAAATAGATCTATGGTGCTTATCTATTTGGATCCGTTTGTGAATGAATTAAATTCATAATATTAATATTTAATATCTGATTTCAAATTGCAGATGAAAACATGTTAACATTAATGCATACTACTTACCAAAATAGATTTATCATAGTAGAATAAAGGAAATGTTCTGTCTGCTGTCATGTTGATTTTCTTTCCTGCTTTGTTCCCATTGTCTCACTTTCATACTTTGAATATGACAGCTTCATGCAATACTTTTTTTTCCCAGTCGCAATGCCACAAAGAAGTGTTTGAGATTATAATAGGCTACAATCTTTGATGGAAAATGAGATCAATATATTTACCTGGCTTACAGAAGAAAAATCTAAATAATATGATAAGATGCATGTATGTATATAAAATTAGCATTAACTTTAAATGTGAAGTTAATATATATTTCCACTACTTATTTGCAAACTTTCAATAACAAACCAAGCTCACATCTTTCTAAATCCTTTTTAGTAACATTTAAATATATTATCTACAATTTATCACAGCAGAAACATGGTGTGCAAGTTAAAAATAAAAATAAAAATTTATTATTTTTACAACTTTAGATGCTTTCCAATGAAAAACAGATGACTTCTTTGAATATTTGCAGTAACATCTAATTAAAGTTGCAGTAGTGGATGCTGCAACTTACCCTATATTATTTATACCTGAGCAAGGTATGTTTTAATACATTTTGTACTTTATTGGTCTTTCCTCTTATAATAAATTACCTCTTTTCTTTTACTATAGAATTTGGATTTTGGTTTCTAATCTTCAAGTTTGGTTTAAATAAAATTCTACTTTTCTCTATCATGCAACTAAATTTTGATGAAATTATTACTCACACAAATATTAATATTATTTAATAATATTACATATATAAAAAAATTCCTAATACTAAGTCATAAAAATGACTTAGAATTAGGAATAATCCTAACATTACTTTGCTTTGTAAATGTGTCACCGTTTCTAAGAAGGCTAAACATGCAAATGCCATTTTTAGTAGGAAGTTATAAATATATTCTACTTCAAGGTGAGTTAAAAAAAAGTTCATGCCAGTAATTCAACAAATATTTTAAAGCATATTTTAACAATATTTCTAAAGAATTTAAAACTAATTGTGGGTGTGATGACCATCAATTAAAGATGTAAACTGATTTCTGATATTTTAAAGCATAACTGAACAAAAGAAAAGCTGTGCATAACAAGCATGTTTTGAAAAAATAATTGGCTTGTTAACTAAGCTATAACAGCTCACTCTCATTTTTAAATTCTAATTGAAGAATGGACAGAAGTAGTAAGGTGAATTCATTGTATAATAAATGTATTCATGAGACAAACGATAATTTCTACGCACATGCCCATATTGTTTAAAATTTTACTTATACTGTGTTGTACAGTGAATCATGATGTGAAAGAAGAAATGAAGAACACTACAGAAATTGGGTAATATGATGGAAAAAAAGTTTGTCAAGTAGTTTAGGCATGGTAATCTCAGAATTCATTCAGTATGACCAACTCAGATATGGTCAGTACAGAATTTAGTACTGGAAACAAGAATTTTATTTTCTACTTTGGAATAAAAAACAAAAAATAATGAGGTTATATTTACAATAGCCTCATCACCAAAAACCACTTTTTCAAACTAATTTTTAAAGTTATCCTTGTTATTTGAATGTTGTGTGTGTGTGTAATACATACAAACATGCACATGAAATAAGGCATTATAGGTGAACTTGTCGTCTTTTTTCTCCTCTCCACTCTAACATCGCTCTCATTTTTCATTTTCTTAAGCAACTAGTATCATTAATTTGATATGGATGTGTCCAAATTATACTTTAATATTTTTACTATATTTAAATGAATTTATGAACAATGTATGATTACTTTGAGTCTTCAATTGTTCTTAATCTTTAAAATTTGCATATATTACCATACCAAATACATAATTTTGGAAAACAGTTATCATATGTATAGTTAATTATTTTAAGTGTGACACTGCATCTTATAACTGTTTGATATGTGTCTCCTGTAAGCAGCATGTAACTAGAATTCTTAAATCTACCTTTATTGTCTAAAATCACATGTATTGATTGTTGATATATGTTGAGTAAATTTCTTATTTTGGCATTTTTTTCTTTTCCTGCATTCTTCCTGTTTAATTATATTTTTATTATCTTTTTAAAAAATAAAATGTGTCCTTTTTGTGATCTATAAATTTTATGAATCTTATATGCAATATCCATGTCTAGTATTTTCAAAAAATTTCAATGTATATTCCTAATTTTATAAATTCTAAAACTAATTATCTCATCTTCTAACCAGTACATAGGACCCAGCAATTTTAAATCTGAGTTCTAATCTTCTGATATTCTAGTTCTACTTTGTTTTATCTCTGTCCTATTTACTATTTTTTATACTTAACTCTTACGGTATTTAAATTTACCCCAAATTGCTAATTTCTTAGCTTGTCACTGTTCACATCACCCTACTTCTCTTTTTTGTTTATTTTCTTTCTTACTGAAGACTATTCTTTGTGCAATGATAACTAATCTTAGCTAAAACACGTGAAAATTTTGTGCGAATTTTTTTTGTTTTTGTTTTTTTGAGATGGAGTTTCACTCTTGTTACCCAGGCTGGAGTGCAATGGCGCGATCTCAGCTCACTGCCACCTCCGCCTCCTGGGTTCAGGCAATTCTCCTGCCTCAGCCTCCTGAGTAGCTGGGATTACAGGCACGTGCCACCATGCCCAGCTAATTTTTTGTATTTTTAGTAGAGGCGGGGTTTCACCATGTTGACCAGGATGGTTTCGATCTTCTGACCTTGTGATCCTCCCGCCTCAGCCTCCCAAAGTGCTGGGATTACAGGCTTGAACCACCGTGCCCGGCTTGTGGGAAGTTTTAAAAACTTCCAATATTCAGCTGCCAGCCCTGATCAATTAAATAAAAAAATTCTCAGGGCATTGTGGCCAGCATCAGAATATTTTTAGTGTTCCCCACACATCTCCAATGGATGCTTAACACCACTGCTTAGTCATTTTTTTCAGTTGGAGTTTGGTTGTGGTAATTCCTCTTTGTCAATACATTCATAAAAGTGTCTTTATTTACTTCTTATTCTTGAATTAGTTTTTAAGTGGATGTAGGATTTTAAATTTGATTAATTACATATCTTCAGTAATTTGAAGATATTCTGTTGTTTTTCCGCATCTATTTTGTTTTTGAGAAAACAGTTTTTTTGTTTGTTTGTTTTTGTTTTTTAAATCCAGTCTTATAAGCTGTGCGTGGTTGCACGTGCCTGTGGTCCCAACTATATGGGGGTCTGAGGTGGGAGGAGCACTTGAGATTGCACCACTTTACTCCAGCTTGAGTAACAGAGCCAGACCCTGTCTTAAAATACAGAGAGAGAGAGAGAAAGACAATAAAAAAATAGCCCAGTCCTCTTATTTTCAGTTCCCTATTAAATTGTTAAATATTACTTCAATGTTTAATTTGCTTTTCCCTTAAATTCTTGGACTGCAAATTTCTCCCCAATTTCTCTTCCTAAGTTTGTTCACTGTTGTACTCGCCCGAGCATAGAAAGTCAACATCAAGACAAAAGTATGCCAAATTGCAGGGTCTTTGTTGCCGGCAGCCACAGAGGACTCAAGTCTCTCCAACCTGTAGCCCCAAAAGGAGGGTGTCAAGACCTTTTATACCTGTAAAACCACCTTGGGAGTGAGGGTGAGGGGAAAAGGTGGGGGTGGGGGTGAGGGACTTCAGACGTTCTGAGGGATAGTGGATTCTGTAAATCACCTCCTAGGCGGAGATGAGGGTGAGGGACTCCAGACATTCTAGTGGATTCCTGGGCAAAGATGAGGGTGAGGGGCTCCAGACACTCCAAGGGCCAGAGGACTTTGGACATTCTGATTGTTACTTAAGTGGTTCACAAAAGTCAAGATTAGCATTTGTTTACACATTGTCAGGGTAGGGTGGAAATTACAGTCCTTAATTACTTATTACAAGTCACAGGGGCCAAGATGGCATGGGTTTAGACTGCTTGCCTGTCACCTTGGGGTTACAGAGAGCAGTTTCAATAGAAAGCTGAGGTATGGTTGAGGTATGCAGTTTTATGGAGCTTTTACCATGTCACACACTTACTGTTTGTTTGTTAGTTTCTTCTTCTTCTTTTTTTTTTTTTCTTTTTTGCCATATTTTGGTCACCTTAACTATGTGTTTAGATGGGAGAAGGAATTTCTAGCATCAGCTCAGCCAGTTATATTGACCTGATGCTTGGTCTATTTTTTTTTTTTTTTTTTTTTGTATAACACTAACTGAAATAATACAAATCTTGCATTAACTATCCTCTTCATCTGTCTTGAAATATCTATTTTTGATTAGAACATAGTTTAAACTATCACTATTACTGCTTTTTTTTCTACATTCTACTTCACAGAGTTCCCATATGCACAGAACAATCTCGTACTTTATATCAAACTAACTAGTATTGTCTTGTCTCTCCTTTGCTTTCATTGACTTCTCAGTTTCACTTTTAGCAGAAGGACTGTCCCTGAATTCTTTTATACCTTAATGAATCTAATAATCAGGACTTAAATAAATTTCTGTGTCACAGAGTTATTTGTCTTTATACTGATTTACATTCTTTGTGCATGTGTCTATGTTATATGTTTAATGTAACATTAAGGGAGTTAATTTACTGTTACCTCTAATAAATAATTCATCAAAATGTTGTTATTTACGATTTGTTTTTCATTTTTTCTACGATTAACCTCAACAACAAAAGTAATGGTAATATTAAAAACAATTTTCTACATATAGCGGTCTCAGTGTTTTTTTTAAATGCAGGAGAAGGCCCTTCACACTCTATTTGTCAGTTTGGCTTTAAGGTTTTCATTTTGTTGGCTAGAAGACAGATAAAGGGGATTACGGAGAGAACTGAGCCTGGTTTCTGCTAATCTCCAACTTGAATTCTTTCAAGGGTTGCAAAATATGATTCAAGTATTTCACAAGCCTTTATAACCTCAGCCAGACTTTGTCATCTGTCTGGAATATGTGCCATCATGGGTGGATTTGGAACTGACATTTTCTATCTCTGATCTCAACTGTATAAATGTTTGTTTAGAATGACTATCAACATAGCACACAGGCACTTTCTCCTCTGATGTATAGATGATAGAATCATTCTTAACTGGGGACCTATGGATTGGGCAGGCACAAATCATCAGAGAGCAATGAGGCAAATTTTCAGTGAACTAAGATTTTATATTTTTCCACAGGTACAATGTACAACAATTTCTTCTCTTCCAGAAAACAACCTCTCATGACTTGTCTTACATTCCAGGCATCTCACATAGACAGCTATATATCTGAATCTGTATGGTGAATTCATTTTCCCAAATACCTTGTACATGGAGCCTCCTTTTACTTTGGAATTAGATTAATTAAGATTCTCTTTTTTTTTTTCTATTGTCTTCCCAGATGGCATCCTTTCAGAAAACTGTCTTAAAGCATGAGTAATTTTTTTGGTCAATATTATGTAAATATCTTAACACTTATTAGATAATTTTAAAGATGTGACTCATGTTTATTTAATGAAAATCAAATTAAGTTAATGACTATCATTTATCTATGTTATTTATTAAAATACACAGTATATGATATAAAATCTATAACCTAAAACATGGACTTATAGCCTCAAATAGTTGAGCAAAACTTGAAAATGACAAGGATTAAAATAATTAACATATCACAAACAATAAAGCTTGAAGAGCTTGGAAGAGTTTTAGAGACCCCTACTTCTCTCAATAAGAAAATGAAGGCTGACACCTTAGCAAGTTTTACAAATTCTTCTAAAAAGTATCCAATTATCCCTTAGAATTAAAAGGTAACTTAAAAGTTTAAATTCTGTTGATCACATGCATATTTTCATTTATTCAACATATTTTTGGAAAATCTACATTTTACTATGCATTGAGTATGCACTGGGCTACAGAGATAAATAACATAGTCTGTGGTCTCATATCACTGAAAGACTTATGTAACCATCAAATATTAATCTATGCTAAATAGCCTGATTCTGTAAAAAATGCTTTCATAAATGTTAAAATTAGTAAGTTACATAAATATTTTTGAGATTGAAAGCCTTGTTTTCATTCTAATAATGTTGATGAATCGTGATTGTAAAGTTTTCATGGAACAAAATAAAATGTTGGTAGTGTGACATAAATCTGGTCTCCCAAGGTTATTTCATTGTCATTTCCATGTTGTTACTGATACAAATTTTGGGGAACAATAGGAAGTGGATTTGCCTCCTTGCCTAACATAACTAAGTCAAAATGTATATGTTAAGCAATGGTTTGTAGATATTAGATAACAAGCAGCACAGGAAAATAAATTTTATATGATTGTTAATTAAGAAATCATGATAACCCTTAATAAGACAGTGGCATGTTGTCTGTCTAAAGACAGTAAAATGTTAGGACAAGTCCCTGGTCATCCATAAAAAAATGAAACTAGATTCCTTTTTTTACACTTACTAATAGCATGAATTACATACAATCTAATATTACCAAGAATAAAAAGAAGGAAAATATAACACATAAGAAGAAAATCATAAAAAGATAGAAAAAAATGCCGATATATGTAGGTAAACAGACATTCAAACAGTAATTGTGACTAATTCTTATTGGTTCATAAGGCTAGAGGAAAGCATTAACACTGTAAAGAGAGACATAGAAGCTATAAAATGACCCCAAAATTATTTTATTTAATTTGCAAAATATAGCTGAGCTGCCCCATGGAAAAAGTGAAATAAGAATTAACATATTTCTTTTTATAAAAAATAGGCATCAATATAAAAGCTACATGGGCAGATAATCTTTAAAAATAATTAATTTTAATATATTATCAAACTCAATTTTTCTTTTCACTGACAACACTCCCTGCAAAAATTATAATAAGATTTTCAGGCTATTAGCTGGAGGGCAAGATGCCATTATTTTTAATGGCTGCAAAAATGAGGATCAGTAAATTATTTCTTTGAACTAGAATACAGAAAATCATGTTATTTGTGCCAAAATAATCTTATGATAGGAAACTACACTTCAGAGCAGTTCAAAAACAAAGTATACAATTCTGGTGTTATTCTGCATAGCTATATATATATAGAGAGAGAGAAAGTGTGTGTGTGTGCCCATTTATATGTATGTGGTTTGCATGTGTGTGTGTGTGTGTGTATATATATATATATATATATACACTATTTATATTAACATCTACATGTATATCTGTATCTCCTAGAGATCTGTATGTATAATAAAATCATATTTTCACACAGCTATGTGGTAGTCCCTGACAAAGTAAGAATTGCTATTAATTATAGCTCCATTTATCTAAGCATGTGCAAAATGAGAGACGTAAGCCAAAGATTTGAACCGTCTTCTGACTGTAGTTGTGTTTTTAGTAATTTTGGAAAAGGAGATGTTTGATTTATTATAAACAACTGTATTCTCATTTATTAGATAGAATCAAAGTGAATTAAGGTGAAGGGCTTATCTCAGAATATAACATCACTGGTACTCACTGTATTCAAAGAAGTGTATCACTGGCAAACAATCAGAAAAATATAAACAGTATTATAATAGGTTATTTTTATGGTTATATAAACAAAAGTTATAGGAATATTTCATCATTAATTGCATAATTGGTTCTAAATGTTATTGTATATAAAAGTGTAAGTACATATTATTGATCAGTTTTTCTCTCCAGGTGAAAGAAAATGGCATTCCCACTGTCACCTTCTATGTTCTAGGAAAGAAAATATGAAGGTGAATTCCATCTGGTACAGATCTCTAAATAGGCTGTTAAAATGAAATGGTTTGGAGTTCTAAGAAGATTCTAGCAATAATTATACTGGTTTTCATTAAACTCTTGAAGAGGGTGTAAATTGTGCATGGTCTAACATTGTGATCACCTGAAAACCATCTTCAAATTAAGACTGCAAAAATTAAGACAACTGGGCACATAATCAGGCATGCATGAGCCCAGACATTGCTCATTCTTTGATTACATTGATTACATTGTCACTATTATCTTACTACAGAGAAATTGCATCCTAAAAACGGTGAAGAGATCCAGATATTCCAACAGATTTGAATGTTATCAGCTGTAACATTGCTGAGCAAAGGTGTCCTCTTCCCAACATAATCCTTTCTTTTCATTCATATGGTGTTGTCTCTTGGTAAAATTTTAGTATCAAAAGGAAATCCACTATAAGATGTAATTTGAACAACAGCATTTTCTAATATGGACCAAGAACAGTATCAAAATCATCACATTATGTCCTATGGTGCAGTGATAGTAATAGTTTCACAACATTACAGAGCTTGTGAAGGTCATATCTTAATGACAAAAGGGGACTGATGGATGTTTAATAGCTGCAGGTGAGCTTCAGCATAATGACAGCACCTTTTTTAAAACTGCAAGGTATGATAAGTTCTAGGTTTGTAATTTGTGTGCATGCTTTTTGCTTTTGCTTCTATTTGTAGTTAAGGTTTGATCACTCTAGTTTACATTAAAATAATTGAATTAGTAACATTATTCTGTATTGTATCTTGTTTATTCTCCTTGATTAGCTAAATATAAATAATTTCAGATAAATTAATTTCATTGCGAAAAGATTGTCCAGGGATATGTAAACCTTATTGTGAATGAGGTGATGAAAAGGCGTAAACATTTGTCACATTTGCAGAATTAATTTCATTTTGAAAAAATTATTGGTAAATTTAACTTCCTAAATAGTCTTTAGAAGTTGTATACAAAACGGTTTTTAGCACTCATAGCTAAAAATCATTTTATGTATACATTCCTATTTGTAACATTGTTTTCTAATTTTAATATAATATTTTAGAATATTTGTAATATACAGAAAATCATGAAAGGGAATGAAAACTGTAATCTTATCACACACACAAAAAGCATGATTAATGTTCTGTTGGATCCTTACAGTATTCATTCTGTGGACCCTTGTGAATCCTTTCATTTATCCTACCTGGTCTATTTTATGCAGTTACTAATTTTCTTTTTTTTTTTTTTTTTTTTTTTTGAGACGGAGTTTCGCTCTTGTTACCCAGGCTGGAGTGCAATGGCGCGATCTCGGCTCACCGCAACCTCCGCCTCCTGGGTTCAGGCAATTCTCCTGCCTCAGCCTCCTGAGTAGCTGGGATTACAGGCACGTGCCACCATGCCCAGGTAATTTTTTGTATTTTTAGTAGAGACGGGGTTTCACCATGTTGACCAGGATGGTCTCGATCTCTCCACCTCGTGATCCACCCGCCTCGGCCTCCCAAAGTGCTGGGATTACAGGCTTGAGCCACCGCCCCCGGTCCCCACTAATTTTCTTAAACTCTGTAACCTCTCTATGTAAACCTGCAAGACTCTATGTGATCTGGGGTCTATCTCACCTTATCTCGTATTTCTCCTCACCTTCCCCACTACAATCCAGGCACCCTAAATTCTGTTCTATGCTTTCTCAGTTGCCCTTCTCTCTTCCACAGGTATTTTACAAAGATTTCTTTAGATTATGCAGGTTTCCGCTTAAAAACTATTTTTAATAAGATATTCTGATACCACTACAACCCAATTAGAACTTCCCCACTCCATCCTTCTCCATGATGTCACTTCTTTGGTTTTTATTTTTATTTTTTTAAAATAGTACCTACCTCTGCTAAAAATTATTTTAAACTTCTGTGTGTGTGTGTGTGTGTGTGTGTGTGTGTGTGTGTGTGTGTGTGTGTATTTTGTTCTCTGACCCTCACAGCTAGAATATATACTTCATAAAAGTAGGAATCTTGTTTATCCCTAGGGCTTACAATATTGCCACACACGAAAGACATGCTCATAAATTATTTGTCCTTATTGAAACAGGACTGAGGTTTTCGTTTACAAGCATCTGCTTCTACATCACATACAAATTATTCACCAGAAATATATAAAAGGCCAACAAAATAACAACTTTTAAGACACAGAAGAGCCTGCCAATAGATTTTTAGTATGCCTTTTCAATAAAAAATATTTAGAAGTAAGGGAGAAAAGTTATATGAGCATGTGAGAATTTTTTCCGCTGCATTTTCCTAGATCAATGATTCTGCCACTCTGAATTCACAATGAGAGCTTCAGTTTTTCTTTCAAAAATTAAAATTGGGATTAGGATTAGGATTTTAATTTATATGCTATTGGAGTTTTGCCTCCGCATAGAATATAAAAAAATTTAAAAATGTTTCTCTCAGACTAAGAATTTTCTCATGCCAGTGGACCTCCTAGGAACTGACAGAAGCCTAGGAATATTGGGCCCTGAAAGCTGGTAACAAGCATGGTGCCAGGACTCTTGATGACTAGTGTGTTTTTTGTTTGTTTGGGGTTTTTTGTTGTTGTTGTTGTCAGGGAAATAGAGTCCTTAGCATTTTGGGGTCCAATCATATTAAGTGGCCAACTCCAGAAACCCGAAAAGCAAAAAAAGAGCTCTTTCTTTAATATTCTCTTCCTCTAGAGCCACTCCTGGTGCCATAATCTGTATTAGTCAGGGTACTCTAGAGGAACAGAACTGATGGAATATGTATATATATATATATATATATATATATATATACATGTATGTGTATATATATACACACACACATATATGCACACACACACATACACACACACATATATATATACATATGTACACACATATATACACACACACCCCAAAAGAATATATATATATATACACACATACACATACACACACACATACACACACACACATATATATACATAACGTACACACATATATACACACAAATACCCCAAAAGAAACAAAAGAACTCCATTCTTAATATTCTGTTCCTCTAGAGCCACTCCTGGTGCCATAATCTGTATTAGTCAGGGTATTCTAGAGGGACAGAACTGATAGAATATATGTATATATATGTATAGAGAGAGGGAGAGAATGATCTGTCCTTACACAAGACCCACTGTCTTTGTGGTAGACTTTTAAACATTCCTTCTTTTGTCCAGAGCCTGAGTAGAATAGCCAACCCTACTCTTTAATTTTTCATGCCCAAAATCCACCTTTCTCCTGAGAAATTAGTCATAATCTCCATGAGAAAAGAAACCCACCCAGCCTCAAGCTCCTGTCAATAAAATTTATAGGTAACACCCTAGTGGAAAAGGAAGCATGGAAAAGCATAGCCTTATAAAATTATAAGGAAATCAGAAGTCAAGTCCTTTATCCAGAGACAAAAGGAAAGCTCATACTGGGTTTTCAGTGGTGAAGAGAACCTTCCCAAAGTGGTGCTGGCACCCATTTAAGGTCAAAAAAGTCTGACAGAGTAAGATGAAGGCCTAAATAAGGACACCTCTGGAGACCGCAGGGCCCAGATTTTTTCCTGGGGGACATCCCAGGTAAAATTTGGGTGACCTAATAAGCTAGGTCCTCTTTCTTCTTCCAGACCACTATGGGCAACTTTACATCCATTCCACCCAATTCTCCACTTGGCTGCATCCTCAACAATTGGAATCAATTTAACCCTGGTAATCTAAGGAGAAAACGTTTGATTTTTTTTTTTTTAACTGTAATACTGTATGGCTTCAATATCAGCTGGACAGCCAGGAATTATGGGAGTCCCTATCCCGTTATGTGGAATTAGCATAATAATGCTAAGTCTTCATCCCACTCAGAGGGGAGCACTCTATTCAACTCTCACTTTAGCCCTGCTACAACTTAGGGAAGTAGCAGGAGCTGAGGGGTCAGTTTAAGTGCAGGCCCCTTCTCCCTAACTGACATACACCACGTAAAGAAAAGTTAGGAAGCTATTAAGAGAACTGCAGAAAATCTGAAGATGGGTTCTGAACTTTGAAGTTAGCCTTTGATCTCTCATGGAAAGATGCTCAATTCATTCTAGCAACCTGTTGCACCTCCTTGAAAAAGGAACTTTTTTTTTTTGAAACGGGTTCTCACTTTGTTGCCCAGGCTGGAGTGCAGTGGTGCAATCTCAGCTCGTTGCAACCTCTATCTCCTGAGTTCAAGTGATTTTTCTGTCTCAGCCTCCGGAGCGGCTGATGCCACCACACCTGGCTAATTTTTTATTTTTAGTAGAGATGGAGTTTTTCCATGTTGCCCATGCTGTCTTGAATGCCTGGTCTCAAGTGAGTTACCTGCCTCAGTCTCAGGAATGAATCTTTGAGACTACCCACTGGTAAGCAGACAGTTTATTCACCCAAAACCCTAAGGGCAATTACCCAGGTTCAGACACAGTCCCCACTGCTGATCTTCATTGGTACTATAACAGTCCTGTGGAAATGGACAACCAGTCCAAATTTCTCGGGGCTCTCATTGGAGGAATGAAAAAGGAATAAGACAGTAGATTACAATAAAATAAAGGGGGCTACATAGGCAAGGAGGAAAATCCAGCCATGTTTTATTGCAGGCTTGGAAAGCCTTTAGAAAATACCAGTCTGGACCATTCCTTTTTGGAAGGCAGTGTTGAGCCTTCTTTTATTACTAGTATTACTACTTTCAATATGAACTCTTTTATTTTAGTGAATACTCTATCTAGAAGCTTATATGTTTTATAGACGCTTTAAATAAACAATAATCTATATGTTATCATTTTCAAGCCCAAAGAAAAGTTTATAAGGCCTATAATTTTGATATTTTAAAATTATTTTTAAGGTTATAAGCATGTAAAATACTGTAAATATATGTAATAATGCATATGAATACCACTAGATAGTTTATTTTGAAGAGATATTCTCTAAATTTTTGTCCAGAGTAGACTGACTGCCATCTCTTAGGTGTGGTTCTCAATACATTGCCTCAATGTTTTAAAGCATATAACAATCTGAATACTGTTTAACCTTATGTATTTTTTTGGTTGGCTAATATTTGTAAGGATTAAAGACATTGTAGCCCCTTTTAAGAGTCAGTATTGTTAATAAAATCTGAGCTATATAGGGTTAGAATCCAACACATTCAGATAAAAATTGTTAAATTATACACCTGTAGAGCAAAAAATAAACTAGCTTCTAAGGGGGCAGGAAAACTATTAAGTGCATCATGACCTACCAACCAAGGGCATCAGTGACTGGGCAGAGAGTAGGGAGAATTACAGGGTGGTTAAAGGATTGAGCTGTGAAGCCTAACTCTATGTGAAAATGGATGGTTAAACTGCCTTGTGCCTCCATTTATCCATCTTTACAATGGGGATACTACTAAGTTTTTGTTTGCTTTTCTTCTCAGTTCACTGGATTATTTCCTCAGTCTTTCTTCTTGCTACTCTTGATGCCCACATGAGAAGAACTAAGATAATTTCTGACAGCCGGGGACTCCTTGAAAAAAACAGAAGGCACCACAGACATTATTTTAGGAGAAAACTCTGTTTTCCTCATGGAACCCCAAGAACTATAAACTGGCAGGACCCTCTGAAAATCTAAGGCTCTGCTCTGTTTTGCATCATGTTACCTGACCTTTTTGTCTTTTGGAAGCATCAGAAACTAGTTTAGTAGGGGAAAAAGATGTAAAGAAGGTTATGGATATGAATATGTATTTATGATAAGGAAGGTTATGAGGAAAATAAATATTATATGAGAAAGGATCTGGTATGGCAAATTCTTGTCCTAAAGTAGAATGACTAATTATTTAGTAAAGAGGGAAATATAGGATGAGTCAGAAAGTCCAACCACTGTCATAGATGGCCTGTGGATGTTGTGATAAGTGATAAAATGGGAAAGGAAAAGTTACAACTGCTGTAACTTCTCTTGTATACAAGTGTTGTATGTGTGATTTTTATATAAAGGAGCTTTAATTAATTGGCTTAAAAGCTACACCCTAGAGATTAATATCTCACATGATCCTGTAAACCATGTAGTTATCCAGGCTCCGTTATTTAGAAAACGTGTACAGTTTCCTTGGAAACCATCCCTAGTTAAGGGCACTTCATAGTATACAGTATAAATACTGTCAAGGTAGATCTGCTAGCTGTGTTCACATTTTCCTTTAGGAAGATTGTACTAATCCTGAGATATAGTTGCCTTTTGGTTCCCAAGTACAAAAATACCTCTTGGTAGTTGCTGGTATATACTAAGCCTAACTACCTCCACTGGGAAAGCAAAACTGCTGGGGAAACTCCAGATACTTCCTAAGGCCCTTTCAAGCCTTTAGCTGGGGCCACCTTAGCAGGGACCTTAAACACTTGGGGCAGTGAAAACAACAATCTAACTCATATGTTCACCATAAAGAAAAAAATTTTGTCTTGAAAAACAATGAGCCTTTTTCCTATGTGGATCGAGTTTCACGTATGCATACCAGTCAGTTGAACTGGAACATGTACACTTGTTTATTTAGCCCACCAAATCAATATCTTCCACAATGACTAGTCTCTATGGCAACCACCAGGCACAAATGAGTCATCTAACTCATATCCCTTTTGGTAGGGCTAGGAATAACTGGATGAGTAGGATCAGGAGTTAGTAGGCGTCCAATTTCCCTTCCTTATTACCAACACTTGTCCAAGGATCTTTCAGACAGCTTAGAAGACAATGTCCAAAATATCACCTTACAAAATCAGATAGACTCTTTGATAGTAGTCACTTTACAAAAGAGAAAGAGACTGAATCTCCTAACTGCTGAAAAAAAGTGGCTTATACTTTTCCTAGAAGAATGTTATTTCTATGTCCACCAATCAGAATTAGTAGGAGCTGTTACGCAAAAATTTACTCACCAAGTCTCTAAAATATAACAACAGCTGTCTGAGTTATGGGGCTCCTGGTAAAAGGCACTTAGTTGAGCTTCATGGCTTCTTCCCTTAGCTGGCCCATTATTAATAATTATACTTGCATTGATTTTTGGACCATATTTGTTAAATCTTTTAACCAAATTTATTTCTTCTCATCTAGAAACCATTAAGTTTCAAATTATCATGCAGTAGAGCTTTCAGCCAGTTCCAGGTGATGATGCCAGCCCTAGCTCCCAAGAAGTCACCTTGTCTTCAATATACAGAGCAGAGTAAGCATTCCATGGTCCCCAATAGGTAGAGACTGTCCCCAATCAGCATGAAGCAGTCATAGAAGAAAATCTTTTAGTCCTGCTTTGCATAAAGACTTATGGGGATCACATCTCTCAGGAGGAAGTGAGGCAGGAGAATAGGGTCTGGAGAAAAGGAGCCTTCACTAAAGTCTCTAATTGGTCATGGGACAATTCTTTATTTGCATAATGTGTAACTTCGTTTCAGCCTGTGTTTGGTCATGAGCCAAGTCTTCAATTACATAGGGTGCAACTAATAGGAAACTCTATAAAGGGTCTTTAAACCACAGATTTGCAAGTAGGGCTCTTGAGACACTTGTTTGAGCCCACTACCACTCTGTGGAGTGTACTTTTCCTTCAGTAAGTCTGTGCTTTTGTTGCTTTGCTTCATTCTCTCATTGCTTTGTTTGTGTATTTTGTTCAATTATTTGTTTAACATACCAAGAACCTGGACAACTTGTAACCAAGAACCTCCACTGGTAAAAGTTGTATGGTTTTGGGGGCTATACATATATAAATGTATGGAGATATATATATATATTTTTATTAGTAATTACTTATAATGTAATAATTTTATACTTTATCTGGTTCTCCTTGTTTATAATGGTTTTTAATTAAAACTATCACTAATTTTTAAAATATTCATTAATTTATCTGCACTTTGAATGTGAAATGCATAACTTAACAAACTAGGCTTTTCTTCTCCAGTCATGCCTTACATCTCTGGACTCTCTTCTAACTCATCTTCCTATTGTCTATGGCATAGTTTTTAGTGTACCATGAATAAAAATGTATGTGTGTGTGTGGGGGGGGGGTGGGGGTGTGTGTGTGTAAGATAATAGATAGACAGACAGATAGATAGATAGATAGATAGATAGATAGATAGATAGATAGATAGATAGCTTTTACCCTCAACCTTGTTGTTCCTTTGGTCTATAATACCTCTCTTTTTTCTTACTTGCCTCCTAAAAAATTTTAGTTTTTAATCTGCTTTTCACACTAGTCAGAAGACTATGTCTATGTTCTTATCATAAATTTTACATCAATATTCATTAAATTGACTCACTATATTGTCACTTTTTAAAAATTATGTACCCCTTAAATTTTTTGTAATTTTTTATCTTTTCAGCAGTCTCTATCATTATGACACAAATATATCAGGTAATTAATACATCTTCTGTAGATAAATATATTCATTATTAAATTTAGTGGGACAAATAACATAATCTACATAAATTTAAGTGAAAATATGAAAATAGCCTCTCTGGGCTCAGCTCTTGTATGCATACTTTCTAATTTTGTAAACCATGAAATTGATAATATGTTTGTTTCCTTTTGCTTTCAATGTTATTGTTCCTTTGGTCTACAGTGCTTCTTATTCGCCTATTTACTGAAGGACCTTCAGTTTTTATTTTATCCTTTAATTCATGCATGATGAATTAGCATCTCTGAGGAAAAAGAAATGTTTGTAGGTCATGTAAAAAAAATTCTGAGAAAATAACTGAACAGTACTTTTCTATTTGAGAACTACACAATTATTCTGTTAATTTTTAAAAGCCATTCAAATTGATTGCAGGTATCTCATAGACCAAATATCTAGTTATCTGATTTAATATGTCATCCTTTAAATAATTAATTTAATAACTATAATTCTCTAGAACACACTATCAAGAACAATAAATTGTAGTTGAAAAGAAAGGAACAGTCCCACATACTAGAACAATATTCCATATAATTTTTGTGAAAAGTAGTTCCTACTGAGACAAACACTTGTGTCCCTATACTATACCCAGTAAATCAAAACATTTCCATTCTGTCATTTAAAAAACAGATGAATTAGAAACAAGTTTCCTTCCGCAACCTTCACACTGGCAGGACAGTGAATTATGAAAAACATAGTGTTATTTAATAGAATGACAACAACATTGCAAACGACTTTTATTAATGAAATGTATTAGATTATGTGCAATGCAATTCCTTAATGGAAATATGCAGCACACTACTCAGTTGTAAGTGTGTAATAGCTGCGACTTTGCAAAATGAGACGGTATCTTCTATAGTGTAAAATATAGAAAAAAACAGATAACTAATTTGAATCTACAAGGTTTCATGTGGCATGTCACAATGGGAATCTTAATGATCTTCTACCTGGATTGTCTGTCTAAGACTCCCATTTTGGTTCCATGAGGTGTGGCTGTTAGCTAAGCTGAAGATGATTTGATACTAATTACTTGCCATGATAATGGCAATCCTCCTATAATCAACTATATTTTCTCTTTTGGAAAATCATTTATTGGATAACAACAATAAAAGTAAAGAGATTTCAGGCTGTTTCCTGGTTTCTTTGTTCCTAAGGGTACTTTCTTCCCCTAGAAGAAACCCAGCATCATTCAACTGGATATAAAAACTCAGAGTTTATTTGTGCTAAAAATAGGTTGAAAGGATTAAAACAAGAAACTAATGTATTAATAGTAAGGTATGTAATGGAATAACTCTGTTTGTAATTGTTTATTTTATGAAATGAACTTAAAACAGTGCAGAGGCATGTGTCATGCATGCTCAGCAAAATGATTGACTTAGGTATATACTTACTATTGTTTTATCTTGCTTTTCTTACTTATTTCAACACTCTGGTAGAGTAAATTGAACAATAACCTCACAGTACATTTTTAAACTATTTTTTTAATTTGAGAAATATTTCTTAAAAGGAAGTCTTTCCAGTGGAAATATAAAGAAAACTGGAATTATTTTACAGTAGATGCAATATTTCTACTTCATTTTAATGATTCCTTTTATGATAAATTGATACCCATAATGTAGTCACACTGTATTGTATTAACAATGTTTTCCATTTTAAAAGTCTCCTTAGGTTTGAACTTCCATTTGACAAATGATTTCTAAGGCACTAAATTGTATATATTTTACTAAACATGTACAACTGTTAAAATTAGTCAAAGTTTCCTTTAGGAGAAAATCTTTCTCTACCTGAAGAGAAAATTAGTAGATAAACATATTTATTTTAATAAAATAGGGACCCTCTGTATACCACAAGGTAAGATGTGTTAGAATATTTTATGACGTTGCTTTAAGCTCATTGGGAGCCATTGTAACTCAATAACTGAGTTTAATTATTAGAAAAATTAGCTTCTTTGGTATACTATTGAGTTAAAACAGTATTAAATAGTCAATGGCTTTGTTACCAAATTGAGGTTAGTGAAAAAAAAAATACAGATAGGGCCATTGAAACATATGTCCCATGAAACTTGACCTATATGGAAATGGGAATTTGGTATATAGCTCATCAGTGAAACATGAGCATGTTATTGGACAGACAAACCACAAGCTGGTATCCAAAGGGAATTGCCAGAAAGAATCTCATGTAAAGTGATGATAAATTAAAGTTACTGCATCATTTTTTCTTTTGTTTCTTTTATTGAATACAATTACTTAAACATGCTTTCCACATCACCCCATGGCATACAAAAATATAGAAATTAAAAAAACAAATTATTTCATACAGTGTTTTCCCTAAAGATGCAGCTTTCTTTTCTTGTTAGTATGACAAAGTAAGGAATCCATCTAAAATTACTACTGTAATTTTGTCAAGAAACTTCAAAAAGCTAATTTCTACATATCGATAATGGACAAAGCACAATTTAAGTATCATTAAAAATAAACACATCAATATGGAATAATTCTAAAAAAACAAATGAATGCATTAGATGGAAACATATCACATTTGTTTAAATTCATTGAGTTTATTATTGCTATTCGTTCTATGATAAAGACACATGCGCATATATGTTCATTGTGGCACTGTTTACAATAGCAAAGACTTTCAACCACCCCAAATGCCCATCAATGATAGACTGGATAAAGAAAATGTGGCACATATACACCATGGAATATTATGCAGTCATAAAAAAGGATGAGTTTATGTCCTTTGCAAGGGCATGGATGAAGCTAGAAACATCATTCTCAGCAAACTGACACAAGAAGAGAAACCCACATGTTCTCACTCATAAGTGGGTGTTGAACAATGAGAACACTTGGACACAGGGAGGGGAATATCACACACAGGGGCCTGTTGGGGAGCGGGAGAGCTAGGGAAGGGATAGGAGGTGGTGGGGGGATTGGGGAGGGATAACATTAGGAAAAATATCTAATGCAGATGAAGTGGGGATGGAGACAGCAAACCACCATGGCTTGTGTATACCTGTATAATAATCCTGCATGATCTGCACATATACCCCAGAACTTAAAGTATAATTTAAAAAAAAAAAAAAAGAAGAAGAAGAAGAAGAAGAAAAGAAACAGTAAGAGCAACAAAATCCTGATTGGTCACTTTTAGAAGAAAATAAGGAATCAACTCATTACTTTGAAAATGGGTAAAAGGAAAAAAAGAGAAGAGGAAGAAGTGAGAATAATCAAGCATTTTTTCATATTTTGTACAAGAACTGTACTTTTGAACAAAAAGTTGATAATAGAAGTCATGAAAATACCACCACTATGAATTTAGTTTACCAACCACCAAATGTAGCAAATATGAATATGATCAGACCTCTATATCTATCCACTCAACTACCAGTTTAGAGGATATACAGGGGCAGAAAAAAAATGTTAAATAACACCATGGGGTTGCCATTGGCAAAAACTATAGCATGGGAAAATATGCAGAACAAACATATTAGTTTTTAAGCATAAAAATAACATAAAATCAAAGAGAGGAGAGAAAGACATGACTGAGATTTAAAGGGAAATGGCAGGATATCAAGCAATTGCAAAATATATAACTTATTTGTATTCTGAATAAAATCTTATTTGAGAATTATGACAATTGGTAAAATGTGAATAAACTTTTGATACTAAGAGATGATTATGAATTTTAGTTAAAAATAATGCTTTGAATATTCTTAAAAATGCCTTACCTTTTATTTACATAATAAAATAGAGATGAAATGATGTATCTCGGATTTGATGCAACATTATTTTGGATGGTTAGTTATGGCTATAGGTAAAACTGAGATTGGTTGGGAAATTAATCATTTTTGTAGTTCAGTGATGGGCATTTTGAAGTTTATTGTATTATATATTTTCCATCTTTAATATATGTTTTGACTTATCTGCAATATAAATTTTAAAATATAGAGAATACTTCTGTCCTTAGATAGAGGTCCAAGAGCAATTCATTCTATGGTAAACGAAGCCACTTCTGACCTGTGAACACTTGCAGACCTCAAGATGCTGAAGCCTCAGGCAGGGACAGAAGATATGACCTAGGGTTACATGTGAGAGGATTTGGAAATGAGAACCCCACAAAAAACTGTTATCAAATTAAAAAAAAATGAACTAGAGAAAGTAAACATACCAGGACAAAGAAGCAACAGGGAAATGAAATTTCTGTTTTGTCTGAAGTCTGAGTGGGTATAGAAGGACAAACTAGTGAACACCGAAATGAAGCTAACAGAGAAACTTGTTATGGTGTTCTATTCCACAGGATGACTGTCACCAATCAGGGGATTTCAGAATTACATAAAAATGAATGGAGAGACTGCCCTATATCAAGAAACATTCAAGAGGTAAAACAAATTATGTGTCGTGTGGTCCTAAGTTTAGTTTGAACAAATTGAGGAAACTAAATTATTAAGAAAATTGGGTGAATATGACTATGGGCTTGGCATTAGATGATACTAAGGAATTATTTTTAGGGTTTTAAAATCTTTCATTTTAAGTTCGGGGTACAAATGCAGGTTTCTTACCTAGGTAAACTTGTGTCATTAGGGTTTGTTGTACAGATTGTTTTGTGACTCAGGTACTAATTAGTTATTTTTCCTGATCATCTCCCTCCTCCTACCCTGAACTCTCTGAAAGGCTCCAGTGTGTGTTTTTCCCCTCTATGTATCCATGTGTTCCCATCAGTTAGCTCCCACTTATAAGTCAGAATATGCAGTATTTGGTTTTCTGTTCCTGTGTTAGTTTATTAGTATGTTAATAGCACATGGTTGTGTAAGAAAATGTCTACATTTTTAGAGATGCATAGTGAACTAGGTAGAGGTGACAAAGCATATTATCTGATGTATGCTTTATAAATATACTAAAGTTTGGTTTTTAGACCAGTAGTATCAGCCTCACTTGTAGACTTTCTAGAAATGCAGAATCTTGATATCCACCACAGATGTATTGAATCATAATTTTCATTCTAAGAGAATCCTCAAGTAATTTTTATGAGCATTAAAATTTTTTGAGTTCTGACTGTTCAAACTCCAACAAAGAAAATAATGAAAGACAATGTGGCAAAATTTTCGTAAATGTTAAGTTGGGGAAAGGACACGTAAAATTCATTGTATCATTATTCCTATTTTGATATACTTTAGAAATTTTTTGATTAAATATAAAAAGAGTTTGAAAATGACAACACAAAATTCAATGTTCAACAAATTTGTATAATTTCTTCTATGTCTATTCTTTCTCTATCTCTGAAACCTGAATAATTTTAAAATTCAATTCTACTATATGAATGTTAAAGGGAAATAAGCTGTTATGCTACTTAAGCTAAAGAGTGTACTGGAAAGTATAAAATTTGATAAAGATAATTTTTCTTCAAATTTATGATAAAGTGGAAAAACATGTCATAAAATTACTAGAATGTTCAGCATTAATGTATAAACACAAGTTGTGATTTACAATAATAAAATTATTTAAAACATAACTCTAAAAATGATATTTTATTATTCACCTTGGGCAAGAATCAATATTAAATTAAAGTGTACTGTAATTTATTATTATAGAATGGAAAAGCTAGTAATCATTGAAACAGGAATAACTAATATTGAATTGGGTAATTCTCAAAATAGTCTGAAAATAATGGTCAATTTGTATTATTTTGTGCAAACAGAACTGTGAAAGAAATTCTTTTTCTATATTTAACAGAATAGAAAAATGCTTACACATGAAAGTTCAAAAAGCTTTACAGATGTAGCACAGTTAACTTGAAAGACAGAAAATGACAATTTCCATGCATGTAGTACACAAAACATATCTTCAGCATACTTTAGAGCAACTCACGTGTAAAAAAGCAAAACGAATATTGTTCTTATGCACATTCAAATTATCAACAAAATTAGAGAAAAATAGAAGACAAAATCATTTTGTATTATATAGCTATAAATGTACATTCTAAAGGATAATGTAAACTTGTTCCCATGTTTGTGTTTGAAAGTATTATTTTGCTCAGTAGTATTTTTAAGAAATCATTATTTTAAAGTAAATATCTCCCCAGGAAAGTATACACCTTTTCCCTTCCTGGTAACACAATGGATATATTTACAGCAAGTTATCACTAAACTTTATATTCTTGAAATAAGTAGATCAAATCAAAACCCTGAGTGTTAATTGAATTTTCTAGATTAGCAATGTAAGAACTTTATTACACTTTTATTGAAGATGCTACATTAGTTTTTGTGAATTTTTATCAGTATTTTCTCCATTGAAATTAAGTTTTAGTAAATTATAAAATAGATCAATTTTTAAAAGTTTATTCAATTAAATATAAGAATAAATCTATTACATATGTCTAAATAATATAGATTTATAAAAATTAGTATATTTTCAAGAACAAAAATGTTAAGGATACAATAGGCATTATTTCACATTTTTACAAATCTCAGGAGGTACACAATCCGGAAAGCTCTACTTGTGAAATAATAAGAATAAAAAAGCCAATGATGTCTTAATATTATTGTGAGAATGGCTTTAACCTTACAGATGCCCAGGAGTCTCTGAGCAGCATATTGAAATTTTTGTTCTAATTTAATTCTGGATCATATATTGTTTTGAATCAAAGGTTAAGATTCATGCATTTCTCACCAGGCACAGTGGCTCATGCCTGTTATCCCAGGATTTTGCAAGGTTGAAGCGGGTGGATCATCTGAGGTCAGGAATTTGAGACCAGCCTGGCCAACATGTTGAAACCCCTCTCTACTAAAAAAGTACAAAAATTAACCAGGTGAGAGGCGTGCGGGCCTGGAATCCCAGCTATTTGGGAGGCTGAGGCAGTAGAATCGCTTGAATCCAGAAGGCAGGGGTTGCATGAACCAAGATTGTGCCATTGAATTCCAGTCTGCGAGACAGAGTGAGATTCCATTTCCAAAAAAAGAAAAAGAAAAAAAAAAAAAGAAAGAAAAGCATGCATTTCATGCATTTCCTAGATAGAATAAAAGTTATCATATTGAAACAGCCAATTTTATTCCTTACTTAAGAAAAATGCATATTTTAATTATTCACTTGCTCATTAAGCAAATATCTGTTTGGTAACTAATTTTAACAGATATCAGACAATGGACTGGTGGTCCAAAAATAAATACAAGTGTCTGTGAATACTTCCCACAAATTCCTTCAATGAATTTATGTTTTGATAGAAAATGCTTGTACACATAAATGAGACACTAAGCCATGATGAGTGTTATGATATTTGTGTACAAAAGGTGACACAGATAGGCATAGGAACAGTGCATGCTCGTATTTGAGTGAGGCAATGTAAAAGGATGTGAAGGAAAATTTGTCAGAAAAGTGCAGGTTAAAATAATAAGAACATTGACAAATTTGGAAGTCAGTAGTTAGAAAAATAAGGTGGAGTGGAAGTGTGAAGAGTAAAAGGAAAAGTTGAGCCTGTAAATGTCCCTTAGTAAATACTATAGCCTAATTCATTGGGAGAAATGTAAGAAATTCACCATTGCTAGAGCATAGAATTCCATGAACACAGAATAATAAGATGGGAAAAAAAGAGACAGCAGAAGTGTCTAAAGGATTAAGAGAAGGTTAGAAAAGTAAGGCTCATGCAAAATGTATTTATGAGTTAGAACATTTTGGGGTTTTATGAGAGAATTTTATTTATTATTGAATAATAATATAAATACAGAGAGGTATACAACTTTGTGATTTGGCTTCTATGCACATTTTGATACATGTTTTTTATGGAAAATGTGAATACATTTTGTTGGTAATATACATTGTAGGGGATATTTTTAATAATGGACTCTGTAATAATGAACTCTGTTCCATTTTAGCAGATGCTAAGGGTTAAAAAAAAATATGTACCAGCTGCTGTACATTTGCAACGATACTTGAGCTGTTTCATGTTTCACAGTTTAGTGATTCTAGTTGATTTACATCAGCATTTCTATATAACTTTAACTTTCATTTCTAAAATGGTTAATGAGGTTGAGTATCCATTTTATATGTTAATATGGACACTTGAATATCATTTCAGGAATTGTCTGTAAAAGTCTTTGCCAATTTTTCTATTGGATTATCTACATTTGTCTTACAAAGTTGCAGGAGTCCTTTATTTGTTCCTTTCTCAAAAAATGTGATTGGGGAAGAAACCATCCCGAATTCTCTCTTTGTTGACATTTGGTAAATAAAAGTAAATTGTGATAAATTCTTTTCTGACATTTGATGAGTGGAAGTTGTAAATTATGAAATAGATTAATTTAGCAATTTAAAAATTATATTTACAAAATCTTGTTGATTTTAAGGAATCTGCCTTCTCAAGGACTCAGAAAGATAGATTTCTACTTGTTTACTGAAAGCTTTATTATGTATAGGTTGCACTTAATACACAATCTATTTGGAATTTATTTTTTTGTATAGTGTGAGATTGGGATTTGACATATTTTTGTCCCCATACAGAAAACAATCAGCACAGGTTATTATGAAAATAATTACCTTCTTTCTAATATATTGCAGCATCACTTTTCTCATAAAACATTTTAAAGTATATATAAAATCTGCTTCTGAACTCTGTATTTCCTTCCATTGATTTATTTCTTTCTTTGCAGGAGTATCTCATTCTTTAATTATTATAGCTTTAAAATCATGATCTGGAGGAATCTCTAGCTTTCTTCTTTTTTTCAAATTTTCTTGGCTGTGCTTGAAAATTTGAATTTTTAGGTAAAACGTTTTTAAATTTTTGTGTGATAAAATATACATAAAATAAAATTTGCTATCCTAATTATTTTAAAAGTACAGTTCATTGGTATTTAGTGCAATCACATTGTTATACACCATCACCACCATCCTTCTCGAGAACTCTTTATCTCATAAAACTGAAACTCTATACCTATTAGACAATAACTCCCCTTCCTCTTCCAACACTGGCAATCACCACTCTACATTTTGTCTCTATAACTTTTGACAACTCCTAGGGCATTAATAAAGTGAAATAATATAGTATGTGAACTTTCATGACTAGCTTATTTCATTTAGCATAATATCCTCAAAGTTCATTCATGTTGTAACATATGTAAAAGAATCCTTCCTACTGAAAAGGAGTAACATTCCACTGTATGTGTATACAACATTTTGCTTATCCATCCATCTGTCCACGGATACTTGTGTTGTTTCCATGCTTTATTTTGAATAGTGCTACTGTGAACATGATTGTACTAATAACGTTTCAAGATTCTACTTTAAATTATTGTGGGTATATATCCAGAAGTGAAATGACTGGATGATATGGTAATTCTGTTTTTGCTTTTGAAGAGCTGCCATACTGTTTTCTACAGGGGCTGTACCATTTTACATTCACCACTTACCTTGGAAGATTTTGTTCCAGTTGGATTGTTTGAAGCGTTGACTGAACACTCCTCCATTCTAAGGTAAATTGACCACTTCCTTTTTCATACTCCATGGCTCCTTGTAAATATTTCTAGCATCATTATTTCTTGGCGTTCATCTTTACATAACAGTATGAACTTGTCTTTAAGTACATTAAAACACTCTATTACTATGTCTTGGTCATATTTGTAATCACCTGCCTCATTTGATCCTTTCATTGACAGTTAAGAATGTTTAGTTAGGTAAATAAATATAGAATAATGGGAGAATATGTCTTCCCCATTCACATTGAGTCAAGTAGATAGACTGCCAGGATGCAAACACATGGTGAAGAAGAAAACACACAAACAAAATTCAGATGTTAAGAAAGAAAAAAAATCAAGACAAAGTATCAGATTTGGGCTAAAATACTGACTTCGGAATGTGAATAAGAATGAATAACATCTTAAATTTTTTAAACAATGAAGGCCTCTGGCAAGACCTAATTTAAGAGTCAATCACTTATTGTCCAAGTTGAGTTATAAATCTAGACATCTCTAAATCCAAATGAACATGCGTTTGTCCTTGTAAACTATGACAATGATTCAAAATATTCTACTAGGTCATTATGTTTGGATAGCAAATGACAGATACTTCCATCCCAAGAAGCTTAGATAAAAGAGAGACAAGATGGAATCTACTCGGCCAGGTGCAGTGGGTCAAGAAATCGAGACTATGCTGGCCAACGTGGTGAAACCCCATCTCTACTAAAAAAATACAAAAATTAGCTGGGTGTGGTGGTGCATGCTTGTAGTCCCAGCTACTTGGGAGGCTGAGGCAGGAGAATTGCTTGAACCCAGGAGGCAGAGGTTGCAGTGAGCTGAGATCGCACCACTGTACCCCAGCCTGGCCCCTGGGGACAAAGCAAGACTCTATCTCAAAAAAAAAAAAAAAAAAAAAAAAAAAAAAAAAAAAAATCCAAGATGGAATCTATTATACAGAAGTGTAACTCAGCTTCAAGGACAACTGGCAATAATGATTTGAAAAATACTAGAACTTTCCTTTGTCTTCCAATATCTTAAACCTGATTTCTTTCTGAGTATACTTAATTTTCTCAGGTCAGCTTCTATGTTAGATAGGAAATAGGGCCCCTAGTAGACCCCGTCTTTCTTTGTAACACAACCTGTGGGAGAGAGTATAAGTTTTTTTCTCTCTCTTTCTTACTCTCTGATGCCAACTAAACAGATCCTGGGAAACTTTCAACAGGTACAACTTATATACATGCTCACTGCAAGATGAAACAAAAATATTTAGACTAGGGGTAGGGGTGAATTTTGCTGTTTTACAGAACTTAATTCAAATGTACATTATGAGCTGATCAATAATGGAAAGAAAGGCAGGCTCCAAAGAAAGATGATAGTGATTGAAATCACATATAGTGGAAGTAAATGCTTCCACCAAAGGAAAATTACTGTTGTAGAAAGACAACAACTGATATGCACTACATATCTTGTATCTGCTAGAAAAATAATTTTGCTGATATAATAACATATTCAAAGTAACAACTTCAATAAAATATATATTTTTTCTCCTCTTCATAATAAAATTGCAGTGGTAGGCAGCCCAGCATTATAATGTAGTGTCATGATGACCTAATTGACTATGGCTCCTCATGTCTTTCTGTTGCATTTTCTTATTATATAGTTTCTAAAAGCTCTCTTCACACCCTCAAGATGATCGCTGGAGGTCCACTATTTATGCATGTAATTCATGCTGAATGAAGGGAGAAATTAGCAAGAGAAAAAGAAGATATTTATTACCAGAGATATATTCAAGAGCTTTCACAAAAGACTTAACCAATGCTGGAAAATTTTTAGCAAGGTCCATTGTGATCTTCTAAGAATTTAGGAAATCCATAATAACAGAAGAAAAACATGAAAATGGGTAGTGGACAAGCCGCTAGCCATCTCTGCCATATGTCTCAGTTTCTCTAAGATTTAACATAAAGCTTCCAACATAAAGTTTTATATCAATAAGTAAGAAATACATTATAAGTAAATTTTAAGTTTGATAAAAAGTCACAACTTAAATCATAATTCTAAAATATTATTTTGTCATTCTAAAATATTCACAGTCTATTTCTCTTTTTCTTAGACCAAGTAAACCAAATCAGTATTTTCTACTATTGACAAATAGTAGTCCATAATCATGAATATGAGTATGTGTGCAAGAAAGGCTAAATACCAAGAGAACTGTATATAAATTTTATTTTCCAAAATTATTCCTTCAACACCTTTTATGAAGATGGATGCAAACTGTCCTGCAATTTCTATATTTTTCTCTTCCAATTAGGAAAGGAAAAGCTACATGAAACATGACAGTTTTTGTGCCAACAAGTGTATTTTTATTTTAGATTTTGTTATTATGCTCATATAGAGACACAAAAATTTTGCTTATAAACATTTCTAAATGTCCTGCAAATACTGAAACTTGGGGGTGAGATTCAAAAATACCGATAACAGAGATATTTTGTATATGCCATGTTCTTTAATAGAATATTGTTAAAAATATTCTGGATCCCAAAGAAGTTGATTTTTAAGGTTTACTTACTGATATGTCACAGCCTGGTAAAGCTTATTAATAATGGGATCAGCTATTACAAAAATCATCATGCCTGAAAAATATGTCAAGTCCTTCTGAGTTGCCTAACTCCTAGAATATTCAGCATTCTGGCTATCCATTGACCCAAGCTCAATGTGATTAGTTTGTCAAATTATTATTCAGTGATTAGTTTGTCAAATACCTAGACAGAAGAAAGTGACATGATGGTTTTCAAGTTACAGGCTACAGTCACATATTTTGCAAATAATTGTACCTCAGAAAAATACATTTTTTTTGTCAGGAACATTATGATTTAGAGTAAATACATTCCACAACAGGGGATGGGGAGGAAAGATTCCTATAGTTATCCTTTCATGAGTAAATTGGCACCAATACCAGGAAAATTTTGGCACACATGCTGAAAAAAGGAGTGAAATTTATCTGTCTGCCAATCTCATAACCTAGAGGTCACTTACATTCAGTTTTTTTTTCATATGGATTGACAACGCCATCCTCAGATTAAACTCCAGTGGAAAAGGTTAAAGGAGACCTATGTAAAACCTCGTCAAATGAAGTCGATGTATTTCTAGGTATGATGTGTGTGTGTGTGTGTGTGTGTGTGTGTATGTATGCGTGTGTGTGTGCACGCATGTGTGTGCATGTACATATGCAGAGTTGAGTGTGAACATCAAGGTATGATTCTCTATTGAGAGTTGTAAGTAAGGACATAAATAGAGTAGCAAACTAGGTTAATTAGCATACAGTACGACTAAACTGCCTCTGCTGCTGAATGCAACTATAAACTTCGGACAGAATGCTGTGAGAATGTATCTGAGGACTCTGAAAAGCACATATAACCAGAAGATTGAAGAAGAGTAAATTTGAAGTCATATGAAATGGCAGTGCATTTGGTACTTTTTTCTTTGAATATTCTCAGCACTTGATTCAGCATGCTTGGAAACCCAGTAATAGGCATTAGCACTGAGAGAGAAAGCTCCAAAAGACCTTCTGTGGTTGTGCTGTCAGGATTTGGAAGGAAGGGAGTTTCTTAACATTCAGAGATTACGTGAAAAATTCCCCCATTGTTATTTGTCTTTCCTTTATTCTCTTCTTCCTTAGCCACAAACTATTTTTATGGCATGGGCATCATTTTGACTCTCAAGAGACTATAACTCTAAAGGAGGGCAGTCTTCCTTCTAATTGGAAGAGCTGTGGTTCCAAGAGTGTTGTGCATACCCAGGTTGTTTCTCTTTCTGACCTCTCATTGTTTGTCCTAGAGTTATAGGAAGTACACAGAAGATCAGGATAAAATCTCATCTTTTTGGTCAGAGAACCAAAAAGATGAACCAAGGGTGCCAGAAAATGCCAGAGAGATTGTTGAGAGTAGTTTGGGAAAATGTCCTCCTTTTTGAAATTCTTTACTTACCCTTTATTTGTGTGTCCATTGAGCTGACCCTATGCAACCTATGTTAAACATTAATAACTGAACTTAAAGACTCTGCTCAGTTAGGCTCCAGAACCAAATGGAAATGATCAAGGAAAGTGTCATGAAGTTGAAGATGAGTGAATGAAAATTATCTAAACAGTGTAATATTTTTAAATGAAAAAAATGAGAAAAGCTTTAGAGACTTCTGATATACTATCAAAAATTCTAATATATCATAATCCCCAAAGGAAAGAAAATGTATAGGAGAAGCAAGACTTAAAATTTGTTGAAAGATATAAACCAGTTACAGGAAGCTTAATGGCTCCTCAAATGATAAAGGAACCCATGTCCAGTTATACCTTAGCCAAACTGATGAAAACTAAATACAAAGAAAATATCTTGCAAATAGCCCCCTGAAAGTGATACTTTATTTATAAGAAGGAATGGTAGGAATGACTGTGGATTTTCCATCAGAAACCATGGAGGCCAGAAGTAAGTGGACTAGATTTGTAAAGTGACAAAAAGAAGTCACTTCAGAATTCTATATCTAGATAAAATGACTTTCAGAAATGAGGATAAAATAAAGATATTCTCAAATGTAGAAAAACTTAGAGAATTTGTGGCCAGAAGATGTGCTCTCAAATATTGCTAAAGTAAAATTTTAAGATAGAAATAAAATGTTACCAATGGAAATTTGGAGCATCAGGTATGAAAGAGGATGCTATGGTATGAATGTCTGTTCCCTCCAAAATGCATGTTTAATTTTAATCCACAACATAGCAATGTTGAGATGTGGGTCATTTAAGAGGTGCTTAAAGCATGAGGGCTCTGCCGTTATAAACAAACAAATCCATTTATGGATTAATGGGCTAATGAATTAGGGAACTCTCATGAAAGGGTAACTGGTAGCTGTGTAAAATGAGAGAGAGATCCGAGCTTGTATGTCAGCACATTAGCAATTACATGGTTTTGCTCTGTGACTCCACCCAAATCTCACCTTGAATTG
Source organism: Saimiri boliviensis (assembly GCF_048565385.1). Taxonomy (NCBI): domain Eukaryota; kingdom Metazoa; phylum Chordata; class Mammalia; order Primates; family Cebidae; genus Saimiri; species Saimiri boliviensis. The sequence continues at coordinate 47,138,135 of NC_133463.1, forward strand.
TAATAATTACATGTTGTGGGAGGGACATGGTGGGAGGTAACTTAATCATTAGGGTGAGTCTTTCTTGTGCTGTTCTCTTGTTAGTGAATAAGTCTCACAAGATCTGATGATTTTGTGAAGTTGAGTTTCCCTGCACATGCTTCTTGCCTGCTTCCATGTAAGGTGTGACTTTGCTCCTCACTTACCTTCTGCCATGCTTCTCCCCAGTGATGTGGAACTGTGAGTCCACTAAACTTATTTCATTTATAGATTGCCCAGTCTTGGGTATGTCTTTATGAGCAGTGTGAGAAGAGCCTAATACAAGCATGCTTAGCCCCCTTGTCATGTGATACTCTGCACTGCTTTAAGACTATAGAAGATCACTGCCAGCAAGAAGGCTCTCACCAGATGTAGACCCTGGACCTTGGACAGCCTCTATAACTGCAAAAAATGAATTATTTTATTAATTGCTCAATGTCATATATTCTATTAGAAGGAAAAGAAAACTAAGATGAACAATAGAAATGGTAAAAATCTGGATATACATTGTAAACCAAAAAGTGACTTAGGCAGGTCTCAATCAATTGGAGATTTATTTAGCCAAGGTTAAGAACATGCCCAGAGAAAAACAGAAATAACAGAAGCATCTGTGACCTATGCTTTTTCCAAAGGAGGTTTGGTGAACTTAGATATTTAAAAGGAAAAGAGCAAGCAGGAGGGGAAAAAGGGCAGTGTGGATAGTGAGACAGATGGTTACATTCTCAAGAGGCTCTGATTTGCCTCAGTAAATAGACATTTTACATGTAAATAGAGGGTACAGAGGAAAAAGTCAATTTTGCATCATCACAGCTCAGTAAATCTACATTTTACATATGAGAAAGTAAACGTGAAAAGTAAGGTACAACAAATGAGGGTATGGTACAAGGTTGTGAAATTATAGCTAACTACTTGGGAACAAAAAGGAAGACACTATTGGTGACTCATTTCCCAAGCTCACTTTCCCTTTGGCATAGTAAGTTTGAAGTCTTGAGATTCTTTCTTCTACAAAATAATGGAGTATTCTTATTCTTTCCTTTTCTAGTTCTTTAATATATGTCTTATGGTTGAGATTTCAAATAAACTATAAAATTGATGGAATCCAATGTATATAATGCAATACATAAAGAACCTATATGGTAGTAAGTTTATATATTTCACTTGGAGTGCAAAAAATATTACTCAGACCGTGAAAGGTAAAGAATGTATATTTCAATCTAGTCACTGCATGTTTGGTGATTGCAATCTAATCACTGAAACAAATGTATATTCAAGATCTATTTAAAGAAGACATTAGTTACACTGCAAAAGATTCAAGTAACCCAGAATAAGATAGAGGAAAAGAGAAGGAATATAAAACACAGAAAACAGGACTTCTAGAATAGCATGGACTTCAATAAATCCTTTCTTCTAAATGAAATTTAAATCATATAAAGTTATCAAAAATAGCCATTTAAAGAGTCTGAAATCGATCAAAGTTGTATAGCATAATGTGAAGCATTTTTTGAAGAAAACTAACTGAGCCTTAATAAAAACAGTGGGAGTCTGTGACTTTTTAGACTGAGTCTATTCTCTACCACCCCCACTCCCCAGATCCAGATCTGTGACACAGGTGGTACCAAGAAAGCAAAAAGAGACTCACTTTATTTGGAGGTTGCTGAAAATGACATGACCTGGGGTATTGCCAAAACCAATAGAGATCTCAGTGGCAAATGACCAGGGTAAGGAATAGTTTAGCAAATCAGCTAGAAATTTACAGGGAAACCTGGGGAATAAGACAGTCAAAGCCAGCCTTGATGGAATCCTAAACTGGAAGTTTATGGCATAGATGAGGCTACACAGACATTCAGGAGAGACTGGACAGGGCCCTAATGAGCAAATGATACCAGGTTAGATGTGAGACCTTGAGAACACACACAGTAAAAGAAAAAGGCATGTGCTTATAAACTGCCTGTAATATTGAATGCAATGCTGAGATGGTCTTTTAGTCTAATTTGTATTGATTTTATGTATTTCCATTTTGACACAAATTGGCTCAAAACTATATTATTGCATATCAAAATATCTAGGTTTTTAACATTTCTATTTAAAACAGAAAACGTTTTGTATAATTTCAGGGATGATTATTTATTAGTTGGGCTAGTAAAAACTATCCAATAATCTGTATCACCAATTTTTCCTCAGTGTTATAAGTGAACTGTCTCTATCAGAAATAAATTATAGAAACTGAGAACAAATGAAAGGTGACTTGTGTAAAAGGGAGAGTGAAACAACTTCACACCTGACTGTACTGGAGCTTGTGGAGCAGGGTACAGGGTACTCACATTTTTGCTGGAAAAAGCTGGAAAAATGAGGAAAAATTGAACACTAGATCTGATAACAATTGTTGTCAGACATTAAAAACTGTATGATAGAATACTGCTACAAAAAAAAGGGGTAGTCTAGAGGTGTCATCCAATGAATACAGGTATCAAAATGTGTGTTTGGGCCCTGTGGTTTCTGCATAGCCAATCCCCTTACTAATCTGTCTTGTTAACTTCTTATTTGCCTGTTATTGTGAGATGTTCTTAGCTGGAAACTCTTGTCTCTATTTTTTTCCATTACACTTTAAGAGTTTAGTTTTTGATTGGAAATCCTTCAATTGCATTTATATTTCTACACAATAGGATGTTTAAAATAAAACTTATTTCAGAAAAAAATATATTGACTGGCAAGATCCTGTATTAATAGTTAAGAACACACAGTTGTGACCTTGGGAAGCAGATAGACTTGGGTTTGAAATTCAACTTTACCAGTTATGAGTTGTGTTGATACCTCCGAGCTTCATTTTTTTAATCCATAAAAGGAAATAATATCTACTCTAAAGGGTTGTTGTGAGAATTAAATAAGATAAATTATGTATAACGAGTAGCACAATTCTTGATAGATAAATGGTAATTATAATGGTAATTAAAAATAGATGTTGTAGCTAGCTCAAGGCTTTCACATAATGGATGTTTTGAAGTGCTATTTTGTTTACCAGTTCTTTTGAATTTCTTATGCTTTTTTCCAGTCGCAAGACTATCATCTCAATAGTAGTTACACTATGTTTAAGTAATCTGTTTCTTCACTTGTTTTTTCCTCAAAGTATCTAGAGTTCAGCAGTAAATACATTGTATCTATGTAGCAAATGAATTCATAAAGAAAATAATTATATTCCATAGTAGACAAAAGCTCTCAAATAACGATTATCTACATCAGTGACTCAAAATGAATGCATGTATGTACATGAACACATACATATACATCTGTATATAGAGGCATAATATAAACGAATTAAAAACTTCACATGTGACAAACTTTACATGTGACAAACACAATTAGGCATTCACACACATACATGCACTAAGAATAGTCTCATAATCCCAGGACATCAAAGAACTATCTTTGTCTCACAATACTGCTTCCCAACTTGAGGATAGCATAGCACTGGAGATGGCTTCACAGCTGTACATGTGGAAGTGAGCCAAGATAGTCTCAAGTGGAGAAAGTAATCCAGATGTCACTGCTACTGCTGAGGAGGAGATATACTCCAGGGGTTGTCATCTGGGCATTACCCCTGCCAAAAGTGTTGCCTTGGCCACAGCTATTGGCTTTCTTGCTGGAAGATGACAGAGCAAGAAAACATTCGAATGTTTTGCCAAAACAGTTGGAGGCAGCTACAAATGAGTACATATTAGTGTAAAAGTCATTGCTCAATTTGCTTTGTCACAGTTGTAATAGTTTGCTTACATATATCAAAATCAGTAATGTACTGCCTTGCACAATTTCAAAGTTTACAAACCTTGACCAGTTATTGGTTGAACTTACTAATAATCTATTTGACATATGTTGATCTAGGAAGAGCAAGTATTTCAAAACTGAACTTTGAGACACAGATCCAAAATGTGTTCTCTATCCCTATGTTCCAACAAAGTTAGTACGGTATTTGTTTGCAGATAATTCATTATATTTATATCTCCTGTTGTGCTTAACTGTGTTCCTTGTAGTAAATTTTCAAAACATGCTGTTGATATAATGTGAAATAGAATGGAATTTATTTAAATTGAATGGAATTCAATTGATTCTAAGCAATTGGCACTATGAGTTAGCTTTTGGTCTTTGATATTTGATATGACTCTCACACTGGCAAACATATATAATTGTTATTTATAATTTTTATACAAATATTAATATGTAGAAAGAAATAAAAGTGAAGAAGTATGGTTCAGGTACCTGAATTAATACACGAACACAAACATTCATGATGGTTCATTTCTTTTTTAAGTTGATATTTAACATGTGGGCAAATTACACTAAAAATTTTATGTGATAAAAATCCACTAACAAAGGGAAATAATAAAATATGTTACAGTAAAGACAGTGATGGTAATATGCCCAGGAAATCTACCTGGGGAGAGAGGGGAGGGAAAGATTACGGAAAGGTGACAGTTGAGCACATTCTTAAAAGAAATGCACATGGAATCCAGAAGGGAACAGAAAGAACATCCCACAGAAGGAAGATACATAAACTTGATAAACATGAAACTGCTTATCTAGATCACTAATTTGCTTTTGCATTGTGGTATTAATCAGGTGGTTTTTGTTGTTTGGTTTTGGTTTTTTGATATTATAATAAGAATTTAAAATCAAGCAGTCTTAAGTACAAAGAAATGTCTCAGTTTCAAGTTGTTTTCTTTATTTTCATGAAGATTTTAATGAGAAGTGAAATCGTATCACAATAAATTTATATATGTATATACGTGTTTGTATATAAGTTGAATTTTCAGATACAGATGCAAAAGTGTGTACTCTATTCCTACATGCTTCACCATAGTTAGTATTTGTCTATGTGCTTACAAATTGTATGCCTCATAGTAAATGTTCAATATATGCAGTTGAAATTAGGTGGACTCAACAGAATTGACTTGAGCTGAATTGAATTGACTCAATTCATATGTGTATATATATATATATATATATATATATATATATATATATATTTTTTTTTTTTTTTACTTTTTGCTCTCATCCAAACCATGAGAAATAAGAGTATGTCTAGAGCCAAGGGCAGAATTCTTTTTTTTTCTATTGTTTCTTGAATTTTGATTTGCTGCTTAAATAAAGAATGGTTTTATCAGATAATAAAAATCAAGACTAAAAATATTCACTTTTTTTCATCTGCATAATAGAAGAGGCAGGAGAGTGTTTCCCAGAAGTTTCAGATAGTAATATTTTATTCAGGAGCACCGATTGGTCCTACTTGGGTCATTTGCCAATATCTATATATGTCTGAGGACAAACAGGGAAACAATATTATTGGTTCAGTTTCTCTCTTATATAGCAAACCTCTCTGAGCATAAAGGAATTGATGAGGTTTACCAGAATCATATAAAGATGAGGAGAATCTTCCTCTAAAGAATGAAAAAGACAATATCCCCAAATAGAGGAGGTCAAGATACTGTTCTGATAAGTGCCTCAAATGTGCCACAGCTTCTAATAAGTGTGGAAATTTTCCATGACATCATGGAAAATTATTGAAGGGTTTTGTTCAGAGGAGTAATTGTGTATGCGTGTGTGTGTTTTTGTGTGTATGTGTGTTTACTATATCAGTAGCTGCTCTATGGAGGATTGATTTGATTAAGAAAAACAGAAAAAGAAAGATCAAGGCTTAGCTCAGTAATCTTGGTGGGGAGTTAGGAGAGATTCTAAAGTGACAATGGCCATGGATAGATATAGATCTAGGGAATATATCTATAGGTTTAATTCCACTACCTAGAATTTGGGACTCTTATCATTACATATGCTAGTTATCAAGCAATATGTTCAATACACTGGATCCTAAGACTGCCACCTGGCTCATTTGAACTTCTCATCCCACTGAATCAATAGGCAAAGAAGGGAGCCACCATACTGGCTGAGTATGAATGATCCAGAATAACAATTAAAAATAGTGTTGTAGCTACATAGGGGAATTAGAAGAGTTTGTCTGAAATGCAGAATCTTTTCTGGGGGTACTTTTAGTACTTGCAGCTTACATGGAAAAAAATTAAAGACTATGGCATTACAAAAAGTAGGCCAAAAATGGGTGTTGTAAATGAATGAACTTTGTAAGGGATTGTTAAATGTCTTAATTTGTGAGAGGGATAGTCTTATTATATTGGATGGAAGAATGATACTGTTTCTATTGCTGATGTTTGGAATTTGAATCTAGGTAGAAACAGTGCTATGCTGGAATCACTTACTGACATTGTATCATGTTGGTATTTTAAAATAGGTCATTGTGGAGGTATTTCTTTTCTTTTCTTCTGTTTTCTAAATCCCAGACTGCTTATTATTCAATGTTAACGAACATATTCTAGGTAGACAAAAGCATATGTTCATTTACAACTCTGCTGGGTATTTTAATTGGCAATTTGGAACATTTTCTTATTTCAAAGTCCTCCAGTCAAAGACGATGTGGAGTAGACACATTTCTCCCTAAATCTTCCATTAAATAGAGTTATAAACCCTACATATTATATGCAAAGAAGGAGAAATAGGAGGAAGATGGGAGGGGGAGGAGAAGGAAAAGGATTCTGAGAAATGGGAGAGAAGGAATACAGATGCTTTGTGACTTCTGATGGGTTTATGGCCTGATAAACTCATTGTAAATTGAAATAATTTTAATTCAAAAGTGCATTTAATACTCTTAGATTACTGAACAACATATCTTAGTTCAGCCTACTTTAAATGTGCTCAAAATATTTGTATTACTTTATTCCTGGGCAAAGTAATCTAACAAAAAGCCTATTTTATAATGAAGTCTTGAATATCTTATGTAATTTATTGAATACTGTACTGAAAATAAAAAGCAATGATTGTAAGGGTACTATTGTAAAGATGAAGAATTGTAAGTCCAACCACTGTAAGTCAGAAATTATCTTTATATATGCATACATACAAACATACACATATATACACAAATATGTGTGTGTGCATGTGTGTGTTCCAGCCAACCTCTTCCCAAGCAACATCAGCAAACAAAACTTACAGAAATGTAAAGACTGAAAAATGATAAAAAATTTAATGTTCTATAAAGTAGTAGAAAATGAGACATTTAATAGTATTTACAATTAAATTTATTGTGTAATTTCTAGTCATTTGAATTCAAGTGTTTTCTACCAAAATTTCTTTTTAAATATATATTTTAAAAATGTCTGTACAGGGATTTGTTCACAGTTTCTAATATGTTGACTGAAACAAAATTGAATAACAATCATAAATTCTAATAGACAGTCTAGACTTAAGCACATTGTTCCATGTGTGTGGTGATGGGAAGCTCAAGTAAAAGAAAGTAAAATTCTTCAGAACAAATGTTTTAAATGTGTTGGTTAAAAACACATGACGGAAGACATAGAAGTGAAAAGGGAGACAAATCAAATCAACATATTGAGAAATTATAATATATAATTTAAATTGTCCTACAATATATGTTTCCATGTTTTAAGTAGAGCAAATAAATTGTGTTTATTTGTTCATATGCATTTTTGTTCAAAATTAAACAGCAGTTGGGGCTGGGCATGGTGGCTCATGCCTGCAATCTTAGCACTTTGGGAGGTGAAGGCAGGGGGATCATGATGTCAGGAGATTAAGACTATCCTGGCTAATACAGTAAAACCCCATCTTCACTTAAAATACAAAAATTATCTGGGTGTGGTGGCAGGTGCCTGTAATCCCAGCTACTTGGGAGACAGAGGCAGGAAAATCCCTTAAACCCTGGAGGCAAAAGTTTCAATGAGTCGAGATTGTGTCACTGCACTCCAGCCTGGGTGACAGAGCAAGACTCCCTCTCAAAAAAAAAAAAAAAAAGAAAAAAAGGAAGGGGTCCAGTTTCAGCTTTCTGCACGTGGCTTGCCAGTTTTTCCTATACCATTTATTAAACAGAGAATCTTTCCCCATTGCTTTTTTTGTCAGGTTTTCAAAGAGCAGTTGGTTGTAGATGTGTGGCCTTACTTCTCAGGCCTCTGTTCTATTCCATTGGACTGTATCTCTGTTTTGGTACCAGTACCATGCTGTTTTAATTACTGTAACCTTATAGTATAGTTTGAACTCAGGTAGCATGATACCCCCAGCTTTGTTCTTTTTGCTGAGGATTGCCTTGGCTATGCAGGCTGTTTTTTGGTTCTCCATGAAGTTTAAGGTATTCTTTTTCAGTTCTGTGAAGAAGGTCAATGGTAGCTTGATGGAGATAGCATTGAATCTATAAATTACCATGGGCAGTGTGGTCATTTTCATGATATTGATTATTCCTAACCGTGAGCATGGAAGGTTTTTCTATCTGTTTGTGTCCTCTCTTATTTCGTTGATCAGTGGTTTGTAGTTCTCCTTGAAGAAGTCCTTCACATCCTTTGTTGGTTGTATTCCGAGGTATTTTATTCTCTTTGTAGCAATTGTGAATGGGAGTTTGCTCATGATTTGGCTTTTTGTCTGTTATTGGGGTATAGGAATGCTTGTGACTTTTGCACATTAATTTTGTGTCCTGAGACTTCGCTGAAGTTGCTTATCATCTTAAGGAGATTTTGGGCTGAGATGATGGGGTCTTCTAAACATACAATCATGTTGTCCACAAATAGAGACAATTTGAATACCCTTTATTTATTTTTCTTGCCTGATTGCTCTGGCTAGAACTTCCAACACAATGTTGAATAGGAGTGGTGAGAGAGAGCACATTTGTCTGGTGCCAGTTTTCAAAGGAAATGCTTCCAGTTTTTGCCCATTCAGTATGATATAGGCTGTGGGTTTGTCATAAATAGGTTTTATTATTTTGAGATAAATTCCATGGATACCTCATTTATTGGGAGTTTTTAGCATAAAGGGCTGTTGAATTTTGTCGAAGGCCTTCTCTGTATCTATTGGGATAATCATGTGGTTTTTGTCTTTGGTTCTGTTTATGCAATGGATTACGTTTATAGATTTGTGTATGTTGAACCAGCCTTGCATCCCCAGGATGAAGCCTACTTGATCGTGATGGAGAAGCTTTTTGATGTGCTGTTGCATTTGGTTTGCCAGTATTTTTTTTAAAGATTTTTGGATCAGTGTTCATCATGGATATTGGCCTGAAGTTTTCTTTTTTATTTGGGTCCCTGCCAGGTTTTGGTATTAATTCCAGATGGATTAAAGACTTAAACATAAGACCTAACACCATTAGAATCTTAGAAGAAAATCTAGGCAAAACCATTCAGGACATAGGCATAGGCAAGAATTTCATGACTAAAACACCAAAAACAATAACAACAAAAGGCAAAATAGACAAATGGGATCTAATTAAACTTAAGAGCTTCTGCACAGAAAAAGAAACAATCATTAGAGTGAATTGGCAATCAACAGAATGGGGAAAAAATTTCCCAAGCTACCCATCTGACAAGGGACTAATATCCAGAATCTACAAAGAACTAAAGCAGATTTACAAGAAAAAAACAACCCCATCACAAAGTGGGTGAAGAATTGGAACAGATACATTTCAAAATAAGACATTTATGCACCCAAGAAACATATTTAAAAATGCTCATTATCACTGTTCATTAGAGAAATGCAAATCAAAACCACATTGAGAATGGTCATCATTAAAAAATCCGGAGACAACAGATGCTGGAGAGGATGTGGAGAAATAGGAATGCTTTTACACTCATAGTGGGAGTGTAAATTAGTTCAACCATTGTGAATGACAGTGTGGTGATTCCTCAAGGATATAGAAATAGAAATACCATTTGACCCAGCAATCACATTACTGGGTGTATACCCAAAGAATTATAAATCTTTCTGTTGTAAAGACACATGCACATGTATGTTCATTGCAGCACTGTTTATAATAGCAAAGACCTGGAACCAACCCAAATGCCCATCACTGATAGACTGGTTAAAGAAAATGTGTCACATACCATGGAATACTATGTAGCCAAAAAAAGGATGAGTTCATGCCCTTTGCAGGGACATGGATGAAGTGGGAACCATCATTCTCAGCAAACTGACACAAGAACAGAAAACCGAATACCACATGTTCTCACTCATAGGTGGGTGTCGAACAATGAGAACACATGGACACAGGGAGGGGAACATCACACACTGGGGTCTGTTGGGGGTTGGGGGAGCTAGGTAAGGGATAGCAGGGGGTGGGGAGTTTGGGGAGGAATAACATTGGGAGAAATGCCTGATGTAGGTGACAGAGGCATGGAGGCAGCAAACCACCGTGGCATGTGTGTATCTATGCAGCAATCCTACAAGATCTGCATATGTAACGCAGAATGTAAAGCATAATGAAAAAATAAAAATAAAAGTTTTTACACCAATTATTGTACTTGAAGTAAATTTTTCAGTAAACTGTTTAACAACTATTATCCCAAAGCAGTCTATATCAAAATATCTGCAGTGATTCTTTAAAGTTTAGATTCATAGACCCAAAATTCACATCTTTACAAGATATTATTCATATTAATATGTGCAAGTATAGCTTTATATCTTTTAAAAGGTTCAGCCATTTTAGCAGCCAAGTGACACCTTCAAAAGGGATATACTCCAGAAAATACATATTAATTTAATGTAGAAGTCATTGTATGATTATTCGAACTTTCAAATTGCTATATACTTAATGTAATTGTATTAACAACAATCATGATGACTACATTTTTAAAAAGCAGACAGTAAGACACAGTAGTTTAGTTGAATGGTCACACTTTAATGTCATAGTAGCCCTACACTGTGGGTAAAATATTATTCTCAGTTGTAATATGTGGAAACAGATTTACATGGATTAAGTCTTCTAGCTAACAAGGGGAAGATCAAGCATATGAATCCATGAGGATCTTGATTTCATTCCATTTCCCATGCTCCTAACTGATATGAACAAAAATGATGGTAAAATTACTTTGAGAATCACACAAAGAAAAAAAAACAGCTTTACTTTTATTTATTTATTTAACTTTTACATGCCATTGTAATGTATTAGCATCAACCAAATTACAGCTTCAAATCTGAGACTTTGAAATATGGTCATTGGTGACTTGTACCAGTGTTTTAAACTTTAGTATCTTGAGAATCTACAGGATAGTAATGAGTTTAATTTTCCATGGAATAAACACCCTTCTTTGGTCAAGCAATGAAAAGACTGGAATTTGCAAATTTCTTGTAGGTTTGATCTAGCATATATTTTCTTCTCATTATAGAAATGCAGAGAGGCAGTGACTGAAATTTTTGCTTTTACAAATCCGCCAAATGGTATGCAGAAATTCTGTGTGGCAATGGTGCAGTTTGAGTTGTGAACTCCCATGCTTTGAAATTTTAGACTAGAGTGTATCTTTTGGTGCCTAGGTTAGAAATCTGAAACCCTCATTATTTCTGCATTTGTTAAACTATGTCTTTTGTTCCACTTGCAGACCAAGCAGTCGCCTTTGATAAAAGTTGATCCATATTCACAGATCTTCTCTGATCTTGGCTTTCTAAATGGTTCATCTCAGGGCACCCTAGAATGTTTGAGAAGATGCTTTTAACTGGCTTTCTTTTTTCACCCTTTAAGCTTGTCTATTTTCATTTACATACCTGAAACTTTCAAATTTCCTATTTGCTCTATTTCTAGAACTGAAATATTTTTGTGGCTTTTCTATCATGAAATCTTTGCATTACATATATTTTGTAGGGTTTTCATGGTTTCAAATTTTAAAATCTTATTAATAATTTCTTTTATATATATATATATAAAATATACTTACATATGCATACATGTGGCTGTCTATGTGTGTTTGTATTTGTGCTTTGTTTGTCTGTGTATTTTGAAAAGAGAATTTGCTAACGTTACCAGTGCTACAATGACTTTTCCAAACTTGTCTCTTGGCCACAGTAATTTATTCCACATTACAATGTGGTGATATAGATTTGTCTGTGGTTTTAGGAGTGATGAAATGCTTCTTCAATGGTACATGTGTTCTATCCTAAAACAGAAATATTGAGTATGTTCTACCTGTGGTTACCCAAAATGTTTTCTGTGTCAAAATCAGAAATTAAAAAGTGATGCTTCCATATCTATTTTCTTTGAAACTGTGTTTATTGAAGGATGTAGTCTGATTCCTAGCATCTAACGTGCCTCAAAAATACCATTTATTTTAGAATTCCATAAATAGACAATTTAGGGAACTAAAAAATCCTATTCAAAGTGTAGTGTTATTTTTCTATTTGCAAGCTATTCTCTGCATGTCAACTTTTAATTTATTAGAATTTGTGACATTAAATTGGTTATGCCAAATTTTGTCCCCCTACCTGCCCCTGCCCACAATCTTCTGATTCATTACATCTACTAAACCTGCACTAGAGGATAGGGAGTGGATTTACTTCGAATTATATCTCCAGGTTGCATTCCACTTTTCCAATTCTCACTAGAACATTTATCATGTCCTTCAGATTTCTACCAGTACCGTGAACCCAATATGTGTCCATTGTAATTCTCTCTCTCTCTCTCTTTTTTTCCTCTGAGTAGATGTGGCCCTGGGAGTCTTGCCAAAAGTATGGGAATAGTATGCATACAGCTTAATGCAAGAGTGAAGTTTATTTCCCATGGTGCTTTTCTGCTTCTCTATAAATCAATGTTCTGTCTACTTGGCACACTCTGAATTTCCTTCATTGGTTTTGCTAACAGGAACCTATGTGAATAGCTTACTCAGATCTATATATAGAAATTGGGTAAATGATGGCTGTGAAGATATGCTGCTCAGACATTACTTTCCGAGGATTGTAATTGTTCATTGGCCCCTGCTGCTGCCTATGTGAATTCACCATTGCATTAACACTAAGGCCATGTTTTCCATTGCTTGTTCCTGATCAGAGACTGAACACAGCAGAGGACTAACATAGATCCATTCCAGTGAAAAGTATGGCTCTGGGGAATGTAGAATACCTGATTATGGTTATAGAACTCCATGCAACATAGCACCTAATCAGAAATCTAACTTTATAATGAAGGAAGTACAAGACTGGGCTTGTGACTATGGAATCCACTAGTCACTTCATATGGTACATCAGCCGTAAGTATCTGGCTTCACAGAATGTTTAAATGGCCTTCTAAACACATGGAGAAGTCACCAGCTTGAACACAAAACTTCACGGATAGGATGCTATTTTGGGGGGATGCAGTTGTATGCATTAAATCAGAGTACATGCTTTGTATTACTTCATGGTCCCAATATTGCCAGGACATTTAGATGACCGGCAGCTGTGATGAGAAGACACCATCATGGTAGGAGTAATCAATCATCAACAGAAGGGATTAGGTTTATTTTCACAAGATGAAGTCAAGGACAAATTCATGTGGAAACCCAGTGTAATAACCTTCAACACTTATTGGTACTCCCTACCCCCACTGTAGTATTGAACAGATATATTTAGGAAGTCTGGCCTGAGAAAAGTGTAATTAACAAGATCTCAGAAATGAAAGTTTCAGTCATACTACCAAGAAATTTTGAAGTGATAGTGGGAAACAAGTTGCCATTAATGCTTTTATGTTTCTTAAAGTTAAAGCTTTCTGAGCAAAGATTACTAGAAAACTGGGTAAAGCCTATTTAAATGACAAACGTGACTTAGAAATTAGAGATTGTGCATTGCTACAGAGCCATTCTTTTGCATTCTTTTTTAATGGAATGTGTAAAGCAGGAGACTCTTTTCTTACCTCTCCCAGAGCCATTTGATTGCAATTCGGAGTAGCAAAGAGAGAACTTGTGTATATCTCAAAGTTTAACTCTTTCTCTATTTTGTCTCTTTTGTTTCTTGTTCTTATTCTCCTCCTACTTTCTCCCCTCTCTCACTTCCACAGGGGGAAGAACAAGAAATATGTGAGCCACTCTCTATAAACTCCAAGTCTCATAATTTCAGAGGTTCTCTACTATTGTGAAATCCCTGAACATTCAGGTGACATCTGGCCAACATTTTCAGGCAAGGGATTTTTAGAGTTGATACTGAAGAAGGGCAGGGATGAGTGCTGGTTGTAGCCTTGAGACCATTTGCAGAGAAAGGCACTTCAGTCATCTCATTGACCTTCTACTTTTAAGTCTCCCCTCTGGAAAAGAGGCCCATCGGAACCACAGATTAGATGTTTCCTCCAAAGATCATGGTGAAGTGAATGTGTGTGGTGTAAGGGATGGACTGTGGTAGCTCTGAAAATATGACACCTGGATCTCATTGACTGATAGCTCCAGTTACTGCTACATTTTGTACAGGCTATCCCCAGCCCAGAACTGAGCTTTTTTTGTGGGCAGTAATGTTGACCATTTCTGTGAAATATGAGATTGCTTTAACAGGTGTGAGTTCAAGGATGCCCTATTGGCTTTAACAAACCTTTCCTAGAAATATGATATAATCTGAAACTCTTCCTATTCAATCTCCCTTCCTTTCCTTTATCTTTCAATGGGTATGAAGTCTGTATCATGTTCTGAAGATTCTTCTTACCTTTCATGACCCTTGCCCTAATAAATCTCTCACAAGTCTAGTGCTCTCTTGCCATTGACTTCCCCAAAATAATTCAGAGTGTAATTTCATTGAGTCAACTAACAGAATCCAGTATGGTCTTCTCTTGTACATATTATAGGGAGTCAGAAAACATTTTTAAAATAATTTTTGAGTGAACCTTTTTGGAACGCACATGAGGACAAAAACCAGCAGCCAACATTTATTGCTGCTTAGTTTATCCAGGCTGCTATAATAAAATACCATAAACTGGGAGAAAACAGAAATGTATTTCTCACATTTACACTTCTGAAATCTGGAAAATTAAGGTGCTGGCAGATTCAGTGTCTAGTTAGGGCTCACTTTCTGATTTATGCATGGCAATTTCTTGATGTGTCTTCACATGGTGGAAGAGACAAAAGAATTCCCTTGGAATTATTTAATAAGGGTATTAATATCCTTCGTGAAGGGTCTGCCCTCCTGATCTAATCTCTCCAGAGGCCCCATATTCTAGACCATCACCTTGGGCTATGGGACAAAAACATTGAGACCCCATATTACTGCATATCCACCTTTAGTACTGAGTGAATGTAGCTAGCTAACAGCGTGTATAGACCTAAGGAAAAAAATAAAGAACTCTGGTTTGAAGAGTGAGTTGAAAATAGTAGTTGACCTTGTAGGTAGGTGTTGAGAGTTGTGCCTAGTTAGGCAATGACAGCCATTTGTCACCCAGTAGCATAATACTGAAACATTTCTCTGTCAAAGAAATTTACACGTAAGTGTAGTATTGTCAATCAAGCAGGATTTTTAAAGAAAGTTGAAGTCATGCTCCTTCTGATTTGGTTGAGAAAGTAACAGGGAAAGATGGAAAGCAGGCCAATAAAAGCTAGTCAAGCATAGCATTATTACTAAGTAGTTGGCAATGACTGTTTAACATTACAGGACTACGGAACAAATTATTATGTGACAGCTTGTCAACTACTCCAGGATTTGTTCATAGAAACAGACACAGACACACAAACATCACATATTTCATGTTGCTGTTTACACTGAGCAAGTCATTGATTAGTATCTCCAAAATGTTCTCAATGTTGGATGCTCATTTGTGTCACTTGGAGAGTTTCAAAACTACTCATTCCTGGGTCATACCCATAGAGATTCTGATTATTTTGATTTAATTTTTCTTTTTGGTGTCTAGGCATCAGTATTTTAAATGCTTCTTGGATATTTCTAGTACTCAACTGGTATTAGGAATAGTAAAAATAAAACAGACAGAGAGAAAAAAAAACAGAGAGAGAAAGAGAGAATAGTGAGAAAGGAGGAGGAGGAAGAACAATAAAAATAACTAATTATTGCTTCCTTTTTCTCCATTAAAAGAAAGTTTTATGTCTGCTCCAATGTTTGCTGAGGAGATAGTAACAATTATACTAGGGAGGGTTCTGAGATATCTCCCTGTCATGTTATTTTCTGATTAACTAAATCAAATTACGCTTTCCACTCAATCTGAAGATCCATGCCATACTCTTTAACTGATTGCATCCAAAACCCTAGTGTTTCACCCATTGCAAATTTGCCAAGGTTTTCCAGTCTAGGTCCATGGGAGTGACATATATGACAAATTTTGTTTTTAATTTATTTCTTTTCAAATCAGTGACTGGTCATTTTATTTATTCTTTCAAAAAGTCCTTCTTTTAAATGAAAGAAGATATTGCACTGCATCAAAAAGCATTTATGGAATTAAACCTGGCCAAAGAGTAAGTGAATGCTCAGGGATTAGATTGCAGGGCCCTTTGCTCCCCATTCTGCTGCTAGGTCACTGAGGCATGCTGCTAGTATATGGCTTTGAGACCAGCTACAGACTTCAGATTAATCCTTAGCCTTAGTGCCTTATGACTTAGTGAGCTGCAACATGCCAATTCCCACATGTCCCGTTTCCCGTAGTGATGGGTTGGTTTTCTCTTCATAATTTCAGCAAGTATCATCAGTGTCAAATGAATCGATAAAAGCATCAACATTAGGAGAGTTCATGTCCCAGTGGTCAGCTAGTGCCCACATGCTGAGACTCAAGTGTGTAACATTCCATGAGTGTCCCCAAGACATAAGGAGTAGGCTATATTAACACGTTTCTCGGATAGAGCAAAACAATAATTTTTAATCTGCTACATTCCATTGTTGAATTGTTCAGTCATTTCATAGCGAGTTCTGGTAACAATTAATACAGACATAAAGAGAGAAAATAACAGGGGAAAACATGCACTCAAATTGAAAGCAGATACCTACATGCTGTTGTCCCACAAACTTAGTTCAACCACACATCTGGCTGGAAACTTGCGACTAGAATTCTTAAGTGATGTTATCATATAAAGTGTGGTGGAGAAATCACAAAGGAGCACATTTGTACATTCTGGAATTAATATCTATGTGTAGATAATTAAGAGAACAATAAAAATACATAAAATGGATGTACACAGGGGAAAGTAGGAATGGAATATCATCCAATCCTCTCATATCATAGAAACCTTGGGGAAATAAAGCTGTATAGGATGTTGGCGAACAATATTGCTGCTGGAACCAGGAATTTGAAGTATTGCAGCTCAGAAATAAAGGTTTTAGTTAATCAGGATGTGTGGGTGGAATTAAATTTACCGCTCCCACTATTGTAGTCAGAATAATGTGCCTAATTCTCATACACTGCCTTGGAAATATTTCTTGAAACCTCATTTACAAGAATGCTTTTAAACAAGCCATGGTAGCATCAAACAATATCAAGATAAACACCCTTTCTGTATCTTATGTTCACATCCTTTCAACATTATAAAGGTTTAGATATGCACATTATCATTAAGAATACCCTAGTGTATTCCAAGAGAGCAAACCAAGTAGTTCCGTTTTAGTTTTTGACCTGGTGAAATCCTTCTGACGACTGCGAGGTTGCTGAAAGGTGGTGACGCTACAGTGAGCAGTGCCTCACAATCTAGAGCTTCCTGGTTTTAAGAATGTGTGTTGATAGCAAATTTGCAATTACATATATATCTACATATATGACTTGATATGATCTAATTGTTTTAAGTCTTTTGTTTATAAACTTCACAGTATAATGCAGCAGGCTTTGGGAAAAAGCAAGTCTCATATTTCATGCACAATGAAGTACATATGTAGCTTTCAGTGCACAATTCAGTGCACTTTGATTTCTTTATAAAATACTGGATTTCAAAATCAACATGTTTACATTATCAGTCGTGAGAGAGAGAGAAGAGAGAGAGAGAGAGTGTGTGTGTGTGTGTGTGTGTGTGTAACTGGGAAAAGGGAGTTCAGATTTTTTTAAGGAGTCTTTGGTATTTCTTTAAAAATCAGTTCAAGTGAAATTAACACACATGCTAATTTTTATAGATTATTTTACAAGAAAATTACAAAAACCACAACATAATCAAATTTTTGGACATAGTTTCCAAATACTCCCAAACATATGCTTTCTTTTGAGATATACAAAGTCAATTTAGTTCATTGAATAGTGTAGGCACAAAAGTTTCTTTCACAAATTGCTTTAAAACAATGTAGTCTCCCATTCACTACCTGTGCAGTCGTTAATTTACAAGTAAGAATACTCCTAATTTTAGTAGTGAAAATACATTAGATTAAAGCCTTAATGTACATATTTTAGATGCCCTTCAGTAAAGTGCCCTATGGAAAAGCCAATAAGAAAAAAATGAACTTAAAATCAAACATATTACCCTTATAACAATTTTTCTTCCATTTCCTTTGTCCTGTTTGCTCTGATGAGTCATAATAAATTGTTTTGTGTATCCTTATGAGAAATATACCTTTTCTCACATAACAACATTTGCTTAATTTAAAATGTAAGTTCTATTGTATTGGAACATTATATGGGCTTTTACAGACAAATATTAGTAGGGGATTTTTGTTTGTCATCAAAAACATCTCAATATATTAGCAATGAAAGGGCCACAAAAACATTTGCTGTTAGCACAGGAAAGAGGTAATTAGTTGCCATAGGATAAAGGACCACACGTAGAAAGAAGCTACAATATTGTGGCACTTGCGGGATCTGTGTTGAAAGTATTGTCCCATACATTTTGTTGGGAGGATTTGAAGAAAGTCTTTTTGACTGTGATTTTTCATGTTTCTATTGATTCTCAGGTTTGGTAATTCTAGATAGATAAAAGTACTGTTGGCCGGGCATGGTGGCTCAAGCCTGTAATCCCAGCACTTTGGGAGGCCGAGGCGGGTGGATCACGAGGTCAAGAGATCGAGACCATCCTGTTCAACATGGTGAAACCCCGTCTCTACTAAAAATACAAAAAATTAGCTGGGCATGGTGGTGCGTGCCTGTAATCCCAGCTACTCAGGAGGCTGAGGCAGGAGAATTGCCTGAACCCAGGAGGCGGAGGTTGCGGTGAGCCGAGATCGTGCCATTGCACTCCAGCCTGGGTAACAAGAGCGAAACTCCGTCTCAAAAAATAAATAAATAAATAAATAAATAAATAAATAAAGTACTGTTTCTGCCAATGAGAAAACTGTGACAAAGGTAAAGTGTTTTGATCTACATTGTTTTACCCTTCTCTGCTCCTTCCCCAATTTCTTTCATGCATTTTGTTAGACCTGCTTCTTAACCAACTTTCTCTGAAACATAAATTCATTTAAACTTCCAGGGATTAAAGGTCACTTCTCTTATGGGCTTTTGGGATTTTGAAAAATGCACCTAGTCTACTTGGCTTAAACCTCACTGTGAATTTCAGAAATAAAGGGAATGTCCTAATGAGTGTGTGTGTACACATGTGTTATTTTGGGCACAGTAGAGAATTGCCTTGGGGTATAAAATATAGTATGGAGACTGCACAGTCTTCTATTCTGGAGAATAATCCTATCACTGTGAGTTCCTCAAATCAAAATTCCTTCACATTTACACCACTCAGCATCCACAACCTCAGAACACTGTCACAGAAAATAACTTAACTATTCATAAATGATCTTCAGGATTTCTCTTTAGCCATTAGGATCTCACATTGTTCATGGAGTTATTCTTTATCAAGACACCTTGAACATTTTAAACACTCATTTTATATTTGTTTATTAAATACGTGACACGTTGGCAAGTTAGGCTTTGTTTGTCTGATATCATCCTAAGGTGAGTTCCTGAGGCTCACCTTCGTGATTCTGTAAAGAAGACAAAATTCAGTGATACACTGGCTCTGATGGTGATTACACAAAGAAGAAAGCTAAACACAAGCATTTCCTGCTTCTAATAATTGGTCAAATATTGGGATCTGATGCCATAATAAAAATACAAGTAAAAAAACATTTTATACCTGAAAAAAGCCCTCCACCCAACAGACATAACGCTTTATAAGAATGGAAACATCTTTTCAGTTTATAGGATATCCCGTATCTTCAGGGGTATTTAATTTAAAAAGGAATCTCAAGAGATTAACAATGACAAATGTTTAATTCTCATCTAAACCATATTTTGAGATGTGTGCATTAACTGTTCCTCTTCATATAAGAAGCTCCTGCTCGCTATTGCTTCCTATGATGCGTCAAGTCCTCACCATGTACTTTTAAAATCACTTGGAAGATACAGAAGTATATGGGAAATGAATATGATATAATTCCTTTTTGTGACAAATTCTCCAGTCTACTACAAGAAAGAATGCATTAGCAAATTTATCACAGTATAGTGATTTAGCCCATGGAAATAATACAAAGTGCTTTGAAAGCATTGAAAAGAGGAGATTCACAGAGTAAGTAAGATGTTAGTTCATTATTGTGGAATCAGTGAGAATTGTTACAGGCAGAGGTGATGATTGGATAGGCCAGCCAAGCAGGTAGAAATCATATTTCAAAGCCATACAAACTTCATGTGTTTGTAGCAGGTAGGTAAGAGGAGATCAAAAAAACATGGTTACAGATAAGCATGAGAATACAGATTGGGTCTATATTGAAAATCATTTTGTGTTGAAAAAAGTAGTTTGTACCTCACCTTATGCACAGTAGAAAGGTATAAAAAATATTGAACATAGTTTTCGTCATCTGAATGGGCCAAAATTATGATGGGGTGAGATATAGATGGAAGAAGAGAAACAGAGCAATTAGTTCTGATTGAATTGGAAACTTTATTCCTGTCATAATGCAATTTATAAGACTAAACCTTGGACAAAATGAAGCTATATAGTATCAAATTTCCAATGATCAAATGTGAAAGCATACAAGATCAGCATACCCTCTGGAAGGCTGGCTGATGCTGTGTCTGTCTTGCACATGGTAAAAAGTGTACAGCCAACATGTTAAGTCTTATTCCTCATGGCTTATTTAAATGATACAGAAAGGGTCGAGACTCACATTTTCAGC
Source organism: Saimiri boliviensis (assembly GCF_048565385.1). Taxonomy (NCBI): domain Eukaryota; kingdom Metazoa; phylum Chordata; class Mammalia; order Primates; family Cebidae; genus Saimiri; species Saimiri boliviensis. The sequence continues at coordinate 47,158,997 of NC_133463.1, forward strand.
TCCGCATCTCTAATGAGATGTCAGTGAGTTGTGGCAAATTGGGATGACAAAGTATTACTCATTTGTGTACTTCCAATGGGTATACAGGCTGTAGTAAAAAATTGTACACAATCTAGTATCAAAATCCAGAAATAATTACAGACCTGACACAGTGATATTGTCTACAAGTCTATGTATTAGCCTGACATAAATATTCCTTCTAGCTTCATGTGGAGCAGGTCTCATGAAAAATGGTAATATATAATGTGTAACACATTTTCACCTAAAAGAGACAGACAACATATCTGACCACTTATTTTAAGGAATGTTTCATAAACTAGACAACTTAAGAGAAATAAATGCAAATCCAGTGGACAGCTTACTTGAATTATATTATTTTAGGGTGAAAATTAGTTTGGTATTCACTATGATTGGTCACTAAATTGCACCTGAACTGAGCATGTGAACTTCTAAATCAACTAATATCAGGATGGAAAGGCAACAACATAGCATTTATTCATTCATTTTATACTTACTCTTTATTTGTCATTTTAAAAAACTTTACTAAGCACTGCGGATATAAAGTTAATAAAACTGATAACTCTGTCCCTGGAGAATTTGCAGACAAGTAAAGATAAAAGATGGATATACAAATACATAATTTGTATTATAATGTGGCAAGTTCCGTAGAACAATGGAAACAACTGTCTGGGATCATCCAGGAAGGAGTCACAGTGGTTATATTAGAATATTCTTTATTGAAATATGAATGACAGTGAGCCAGAAGAAAGTCATACTTGCAAAGATACTGCAGCTCAAAAATGTATCTCTGAAAATTGTTTTAAAATATTCAGCTCTAATGTAATATTATTTTTAAAACAACAAAACCAATAAGTAGTAACAGATACACTTGAAATGCAGTAAGCAGCTTGGAGTATTCATCTTTCCAAAATGTGCTGGATTGTCTACTGCATTTTGGCAGAAATAGTAACAAATTCTCTTCCATTCAGTGATAAATTGTGTTTTCTTAACTCCTTTGCTTATCTTCCATCACACTCTTATTCTCTGCTTAGCAGCATCATTAGAATTATACTGCATAAAGTATACAAATAGATATTAAAAGCCTGCCAATCTTATATTTCAATATTTTCATTTAGTGGAAAATAATTTCTAAATGTAGAATTTCATTCATCTCCTGAATTTGATTAATAGTTTTTTTCTTAATAAGCATGTGAACTTAAACTGTTTATTGTATGTTCAGAACCTTAGTATTCTAATCTATAGAAAATGGACAATACCTCTTGTTATCTAATATGAAAAGTGGAACAGACAAATGTTCCCTGGGTATTTCTCTACACTGGAAAATGTAAAATACCACAGATGTGAATTTGATGTTAGTATCATAGTGATTACCTGTGATATCAATATATCCATTGAATTAGGGTTAGAGTGAATGTACTGTTAACAAGAAGCATACTCTGCCCAACTTTGCCTTTTGAAAGAGAATAAGGGAACCAGGGAACCTTAGTTTGTGTGTGTGTGTGTGTGTGTGTGTGTGTGTGTGTGTGTGTGTGTGTGTAGTCTTAGTCCTACTCATTGGTATTCATGTGACAATCATCCTATCTTTCTACATCTCAATGCTTCTCTTGTGTAAAATTGTATGTGAAGATAACTGGCATGTAAACATATAACATATTGCTGTTTACAGTAGGATTTTGCATATGATAGTTGGTCAAATTTACAAGTATACTAAGTAAACAAGGGTATAATCTACATGTTGCTTAACACAAACGCGGAGACTTCAGAAAGTATATACTTTGTTTGAAACCATGGGTCTAAAATCTAAGGGAACCAAATTATGACTCCTCGCTTTGTCGTTTTATGCTATGCTCCTTCTACGATAATAAGCAGTTACCATCCCTATTTCTAATTGCACTACATTTCTTTTAGAGTTGTAGAGGTAATCAAATTAAATAATACATGTATATAGCTTCAAAGTATATGCTCATGAATAAGGTACTGTTGGTATGTTATTATTACTGTGTTCTAGGAAACAAGAGTGAAAGACACGTGACAAATTTCTGTTATCGCATTGCTTCATATTATAAAATAAAATAAACATTCTCCTTGGATTTTTACACTTTGATTATTTTTTATTAGTGTGGAAGAGTTTAATTTAATTCCAGATACATAACGTAAGGCATCTTGCCAGTTTGATTGTTTTAAGAAAGACAAAGCCCATTCAAGTCATACTTGCTCCTAATTGTCACACTTAGGCTCTGTTTACTTTAGTTTTATTCTAAGCTATGGCATCCTCAAAGGATTAGCTGTGAGCAAGAAAAGAATATTCCTTTATTCCCTTGGAATAATCAACTGAATTACACTGGTATAGGAAAACAGGAGTGAGACAAGGATTTGAGTACATTCAAGCACAGAGTTAGATTTGAGGACTCTTGTCTGCTTACACTAAAGGATTTTTAAACAAAAAGGTATCCATTTACCTTAAGAAGTACAAAGTTTATTTAAGAGCCCCTGATTTCTTTAGAATATGATCTGAATGTTGGCAATGAACAGAAACATGTGATTTTGCAACATGTGTCCACATGTGGTTCAAGTGCTCCACATGTGCTCTTTCAATGGGTCCTGTGACCTTGCTGTGGATCACATGTGTTTTGCATATGCTTTATATGGTTCACATCTGCTTTAAACATATTTTCTTGACAGTAGACACTCTTGTTACATTACCATTTGCTATAATAATTAAATTTGAGGACCCTAACTTGAGAGGATTTGTGAGGGAGGGTGTTTGTTAGTTTTGATTTATATTTGGTGCTGTGTTGAGTGATACCCATTATAACTGCTTATCATATCCCTTTGTAGGCACATTGTTGCTGCATTTAACCTCACCAAAGCCAGACTAATCCATAGATGTACTTAAATGCCTATGACTCATATGAAGGTTATCGTTTTGGAAGAGACCTTGAAAATGTACTCTGGATTGAGAGTGAAAAATAAAATAAACTGACATTTCCACGAAGAAAGACTTCTTTCAATTTTATATTGCAGATACAGAGCTAAAAGCCTATAAGCATGTACAGTAAATAATATAATATTTAATCACATTATAAAAATTACATCTAAATGAGAAACATGTTACAGACTACAGTCACAAAAAAATGATACAAAATTAATGTAGACACCTGCCGGCTTTCCTTATATCAAGAGAAAATAAAACTCATTGTAATTTAGTGAATTATTTTCTGTTATAGTGCACTAATTATCTTCTCCTTTCACCCTCAGGAAGCATCTTTTAAAATTTCCAATTGTATCTGAATACATGCCACCTATTACACAGGGAAGAAATACTTTTTCATTAATTACAGTGTATTTGTATTCATCTGTCTTTAGAGAACATTCTAATATTAGAGACTTGCCCCTGAATAAAATAATACTGTGCTTAATGAAGTTTAAGAAGCAGTGACTCCGTTCTGTATCTTTTCTTGATGTGTGGATGTAATGCTCATTAGCGTTAATAATACTTGGAAGTAAATGAAGCATATTGGACTGTGGCTACCTTATCCACACACTGAGTAAGAACGTGGTGCCCCTCAGCCAACAAGTTACCTAATACTCAGTTGGCCAAATGTTAAAAGAGATTTGGTGCTGCAGGCGATTAAATCCACAGTCCGTCCCTGAGGACCATGCAGCCGTAAATAAGCATTTTAAAAGAATCTCAGTCTTTAATGAAGAACAGGGGAATTTTCAACCAGTAATCAGAAACAGCTTTGGAAATACAGGGATAGTGGTATGCATATTTTGATTTGGTGTGTGGAACATGCATTGTTTTGGAGACATTCCACAGAATGGATCTCATTGTGCAGTAAATGTTTAGTGGATTTTGAAAATTTGAAGAATTTAGAAGCATCATTCTACAAGAAAGAAAGGAACTATGATTAGAAAGAGTTATATTAATTTTAAAATGGCATAAGAGAGAGCAGGTATAGCAAGAAAAGAAAATATATGAAATACAATGTGTAGTTATTCTTGTTCTCACAGGCATTGCATATGACTTTGCACATACATATTTAGAAAACTTTTAAATAGAAAAGCATACTTTTATCATACAGTCTGTAATAACAAGCACATTAATGCAGCCTGCAATATCATCTCAACTAATGAATCATCACAATACTCAGGAGTAAATAAAATTCCATTTTCATGTTGTTAAATACACTTACTTAGAACAGGCCAGAAAGACATTTAAAGTAAGAATAACTCCTAGGAATAAAGTAAAAACTGATAATAGGAGGAACACTTACCTGTGGACTGATGAAATGAACATGTTTTTATGCTCACTTTCATCTGCAGGGATCACTATTTTGACTAAATTGGATGGTCAAAATTAGTTAATTATTTTGTTTTTTATTCTTCTGCTCAGGGTCAATAGTCACCCTATACATCTTGCTATGTATGAGACTGAAGTACAATGGACTGTGGATACAGAGATATAATGTAAGGAGAATAATGTCTTAATGTGGACTGGTGGCAAAAAAGACAAAAATGGAACCAAGAGTTGGCAAGGCTGTCCCTGCAGCTTGCCCCAGGCAGCCATCTGTCTTGCTTACAGAGATGGCCACTGACAGTTCTACTTATACCTTATTGCAGGCGTCCCCAAACTTTTTACACAGGGGGCCAGTTCACTGTCCCTCAGACCGTTGGAGAGCCGCCACATGCTGTGCTCCTCTCACTGACCACCAATGAAAGAGGTTCCCCTTCCTGAAATGCACAGGAGGGCTGGATAAATGGCCTCAGGGGGCCGCATGTGGCCTACGGGCTGTAGTTTGGGGACGCCTGCCTTATTGGGTGGGCTTGAAAGAGGAAATTCTTATTACTTATTGCCATATTTATTTGCATGGATGTAACGAGAGAGATGACTAGAAATACAGGGTCAATGCATGAAAATAATGGGCATATTCCTGAAAATGAGGACCCCACCCCTGAGTAACCATAGTTTGATCTTCTACTACACTGTCTCCTTAATATTGTCACACGAATATCTAATAGTCATCTCAAATTTAGGCAAATTCACAACCTGATTCTCTTTGATTCTCCAAAGCCTACCCAACCCACAATTTTTCTACCTCATTAAGCATCAACTGCATTGTCCCAGATATTTATAACAAAAAAAAAGTAGTCTTTAACCTCTTTTTCTCACATCTACATCCAATTTGTGAACAAATCCCGTTGTTCTCTTCTCAGATGCTGTATATACAGACCCAAATTCGTTCTCTATCTTCAGTATCACCACTCTTGTTCAGGATAATACTATTTCTTGCTTAGATATTTGTAACACACTTATTGAATTGACACTTCTTCTGCTGTAATCTGTGTGTAATACAATAGTCAAAGGATTGTTTTGTTTTGTTTCTTTTTAAATCATGTTTCACCTTGCTGCTTCTCTTCTCAGACCATTCTATAGTTTCACACTTCACTCAGAGTAAAAGCCCCATTTCTTATGAAGGTCTGTATGAGCTCATCCCTTGGTGCTTCATAATCACTTTTCTTCCCGCACTTTACTCCAGACACACTGGTTTCTGTGATGTGCTAAAAAAACAAGCACATTCCTACTAATGAGTATTTGCACTTGCTGTTATTTCTCCCTTAAAAAACTCATGGCTTAAATATCCTCCTGTATTGCTGGCTCTATTCTTGTAGGTTTCTGCTCACCTGTCACCTTGCAGAGTAAGCAACACCCCTGGCTCTGCATCACTTTTCTCCATAGAGGGAACCTCTGTCTGATACAACATTCATGCACCCACAGTATCTATAATAATACCAGGCAGATAGTATTTACTCAGTAAACACTTATTGAATGAATTAGTTCCTTCATTGCAAATGGAGAAAAATAAAGACCTCTATTATCAAGTATTGACCTTTTCACAAAAAGCTATAGCCTAAGGGAAGGTGGTAGGTAGGAAAGAATCCATAAAGAAAACGCCGAAAAGAAAAGCTTTAGTCATGAGCTCCCAAAACTATACAGAGCCTGTTTGAGGGACACTAAATGGAAAAATAGACTCCCAACATTAATCACGTACTTACTGCTTTACAAAAATGAGGACACCAAGGTACAAAAAGATTAAAGCATTTTTCCAGGTCACTTGATCCAAAAATGCTGGAGCTGGAATTCAAACTAAAGCAGATTGGTTCAGGGTTTTCCCTTCTCCATAACCTTGAACACAGTTTAGTCAAGAGAACTTCCATGTATCTCACTCTTGACTTGATTAAATTGCTGGACTTTCAAACCTAAATAATTAATTCTGAAATTATTGTGACTTTACCACACTGACATTACCTCTTTAAATGCAATATATACCAAGTCATGAATAGACAGTTTAAAAAAGATATTATTCTCAGTGAAGATGATGATAAGCTTATTCTACAAGCCTAAATATCTTTACTATATCCATCTATTCTGGAATAAGTTAAGATCAATTTTTGTAGGAATGATTTTAATCACCTTCCAATTAGAACTGATGCATTTAGATGACTTTCATGATTTACATCTTTTATGTTTTACCAGCCCAATAGAATATCCCATAGAATTAGCATGCTTAATATGTATACAGAAAAGATATAGCTTTTATACTCATATAATTTTCAATATGCTATTGCATCAATTTGCCCTTACACATGTATATAGGTGTGGACACATACCACACATACACAAACACAACTGACACACACACTTGCATTTCTTTTTTTTTTTTTTTTTTTTTTTTTGAGGCAGAGTTTCGCTCTTGTTACCCAGGCTGGAGTGCAATGGCGCGATCTCGGCTCACCGCAACCTCCGCCTCCTGGGTTCAGGCAATTCTCCTGCCTCAGCCTCCTGAGTAGCTTAGATTACAGGCATGTGCCACCATGCCCAGCTACTTTTTTGTATTTTTAGTAGAGACGGGGTTTCACCATGTTGACCAGGATGGTCTCGATCTCTTGACCTTGTGATCCACCCGCCTCGGCCTCCCAAAGTGCTGGGATTACAGGCTTGAGCCACCGCGCCCGGCCTACACTTGCATTTCTTATTGAAAATATTTGGTCTCACACACATGGTTAGATACTTCATTTGATATCAGAATTTGGCCTTTTTTCTTGAAGATATGTTTATTGTTTATGAGAAAAATCCCTGAATTCAACTTAAAATCTTTTTGAGTCTATACTTCTTGACTCTTAAAAATGGAAGAAATACAAAAGATTATAGTATAATACATTGATTTTCCTATGACTAAGACACAGAAACGTTCAATGGCTATGCAAAAGATATATTGTTATTAAATAACAATTCCACAATCTTCATGGTTACTGTGTTGCTTTCTAGTCTGCTGCTTCATGAATGGGCACTGAGAGGGCAGAGACTAGTATCTATCTTCAATAATGAAGCTGCAGGCTTCTTGAAGAAGATAAAGATGCTGTATAACTCCCTGGGGACCTTTGTGTCATTGTTAGTGTGTCACATTGTTTCTGACACTTTTTTTCCCTTAATTTTTTTTTGTCTCTCTCTTTATATATATAAAGTGAAACATTGGCATTTTAAAACATAAATGCATCAAATGATAGTATGTTATGTATTTATACATAAATATATATGTAGGTAGAAATATATATAGATAGACAGATATACCTTATTATCACTACCACAATGACAGACATTGAATGTTAAAACTCAGAATTGATGTATTTGGTGGAAGGTGAGGTTTAACAGAAGACGATGAGCAGTGTTTCCCTTTTCACATCAATGGTGGATAATTCAGACTGTTCCCCTTATTATTATTATTATCATTTTGCTTTTTGACAGCAATCTATTTCCCATTACTTCAGGGTTGATTCTTGTATCAGTCTTTATTTTTCACATTCATAAGTTCAGCTTTTACATTTTTTTCATAGGAAGCACTTCTCCTTGTTTCCTTTGTGGATTAATAAATTTAAAACAAAAGCTGAACAAAGTCATAACCAGGCCTATTTATATGCCATCTGCTGCATTGTATTAGTGAGTGTTCTGGGCTCTAAAGAGGTTTTAAGAAATATAAGCTCTTAATGCTGAGATTGTTATTGTATTAACAAGTACTATTCTGTAAACTCAAACTCCATACCTGGATGAAAAATCCTTTTATTTGTTTTTTGGTTTAAAAACTTTATTGCAGCCAAGATGTCTGTCTTTTATGGTCATGCATTTTGAATATATAGTTAAGTTAGGTCTTATTACTTACTTTGGTCTAATAAACAGAGAGATGAAAATTGAGCAGCTGAATAAAGCCCTAAAACTCTGAATTTCATGTGACCTGACTCAACCATCTGGTTGCCTACAAAGAGATCTTGACCTATGTCACAGATGCGTTGTTGTGGAGATCAAATAACAAATAGCTGCAAGTGATTTTGAAGGGCAACTCTGGATGACTTCTGGGTGTCGGTTTAGCCTAGTTGCCCTACGAAAGGCCAGAGCATAAGAACAATGTGCTTGCACTGTGACGTTAGACTTGACTTGTGGCAGGCCACCAATATACCTTCTTTTGTTATAGTGGAAGGACAGGGTTGAAAACAAAATACTACTTAAAGACTGAATGCTATTGAGTACAAATAACAGATGATCTTATGATTTTGGACTTTTCTCTCTTTTTTTTCCACAGTGAAAAGAAGTTAGAGAAACCAATAGGCTTAATTTTAATTTTTTAACTTATAATTTGATTAAATGCTCTGGTAAGAAGTTATCTTCCTAGCCTAACATCTTATCATCATATTTTTCCCCTTAAAATGAGAAGATCAAGTGCTTTGCTAAATTACTGGGAAAGTCTGGTGCCTTTTTTCTGTGTAAACTCTATAAGGCTTTATCAGCAGATCACATTGTTGGTATACACTCAAAGGAATATAGACTGTAATTGAATGGTAAATATTAATAAAATTAAAAAGCAAACTGCTTCAAAATTTGTTTCTTAGAATCTAAATAAATTCATATTATATTATTTTTTTCTATATTTTCAATTATAAGGGAGAATTGTTAAAAGGCATGTATTCATTTTGTTGTAATATACTTGCCAAACCTATTCTTGAAGTAGTTTTCCATTATTTCAAGAGCAAGGGTATTCCTTCCATCTCCCCCGGCCACCCTCAGACCACATTCTCGTTACACCTGAGCTTCTGTCTCTCTCGCACCGATCTCTCCCCTTTCAATCCCTCCAGAAGAAACATCTCTTTGTCTTTTACCTTCCAATTTACGTGGCTTCTCTCATTTTTCAGCGATTAAAGGTTAAAATCCAGAGTCCTGGATTGAGATCATTCTAGAAGTTCCCATTTATTTATCTGCCCAATTTTAACTCTAACTATTTTTCAACATGAAACCTTCACTTCAGCCAGTTATTTTAGTAATTTGTCCTTATGCTCATTCATTAAATAACTATCTACTTATACACTGCACGTAATATTGTGTCTTATGTGCCCACAGTGAAGAGGAAAGGAATACAAGGCAGAAGCTCCTGCCCACATCAGTTTTAAGAATGCCCTTCTTCCAGCCAGGAGTTCTTTGTCTACTCCTTTCCCATCTTCCCTTGAAGATTTTCCTGTAAAAGCCTAATCTTAATGATCAGTCCTTCCTCTGTATACACAGAGATTGTACCACCGTATCAATAAAATTTGCTAAATCAGTTAATCTACAGAATAAAGGATCTTATGTTTATTTGTAGTCTATATTGACTGTTCCCAGTGTCTTCATATAATATAATCTTAGTAACTATTTATTGGGAGGAAACAGGGAAGTAAAAGAGACTATGGCTTTAAGGCAGATATAAGTTTGAATCCTGTCTGTGTCACTATCTAGAAGTGTGTCCTTAGGCAATGTATTTAATCCTTCTTAGTGTTTTTTCTTCATTTTATAATGGGAATGGTAATAACTACTCCGTAGGGAACTGTCAGTGCTAAATATTTAATCACCTTTCCTCTTGATGATGAAGAAATACTGAAATTAGAACTTGTGAATGTATTATTAGAACTTGTGAATGTATTATCTGGATAATCTTTTTTTTTCTTTCTTCAAAGAAAATATTACAGAAGGATGGTAATCTATTCCTGTTAGAATCAACCAGAATTGTTTTTCTGGTCTAGGTACATGCTTAACCTTTACATATCTGTGATTGTATACTATGGCAGATTTTCTTTGGACTAAGGTTATTTCCTCACTTAACAAGGTCTTGTCTTGATATTTGTAGATAAATAGCAGAAAGAAATTTCTACTTGCAGACCTCATTAAACATAGTTTTTTCATGAGGCCATGAATTTGTCCATTTTAATAATAATTGCCTTCATAGCAGCGTATTAATGAATTCAAATAATATCTAACTTTCTCAATGGCCTCCTCTGCATTATAGGTTGCTAATGTTGCTCAAGAGGAAGTGATTCTATCTATCTGGACTGCAGAGCAGCTGCTTCCCTCTGATGCCAGAGCCCCAGTAATCAGCTTTTAGAAAATGTAGGACCTAAAACCTTGGGCTCTCAGCATGAAATTATCTACCACAGGAAATTAACGTGCCAACCACTAAATCAGAGAGTGCTTCCATAGGGGTTACATCTCCAAGAAATCTAGCGGTTTCCTAGCCTTTATTAACAAATGATACCTAAGAAAAACACAAGATTTTTTATTTTTATTTGGATAAGTGAAAAGTTAGCAGCTGGTTGAGAGTGATCATTAAAGCAACTCATTATTTGCTTTTTCTCTTTCACTTTTCACCTGCTGGAAATGTAAATGTTTAACTGTTGTTTTTGGAAGTTTGAACTTAATTAAAAACAATTAGTTAAGAAAAGTCCCAGCCCAGTAAAAAAAAGAAAAGAAAAAGAAAAAAGCCCCTGAGCTGGTAGAATGATGTGATTCCACTCTGAGTAGCACAGCCTTGCTACTGTCTCAGCTGAGGTGGAGCTTGGTGCACAGTGCCTTCTCCTAAATGTTGCCTTCAGGTTTACTTTAAGAGAATGTGGTGTGACCCTGCTGAGGTAAGCTTTGGATCACAGATGCCCAGGCAAAAACATTTACCATTAAAACGTAATGGAAAGCAGATTTTAACGTTCAGGGAAAATGTGATTTCAGAAATATTAAAGATCTTTATATGGAAAAGGCATCATTTTAACTGAGGCCCTGCAGGAAACAAATTTCCCCTTGGGTGTTATGTAACATAAGCATGGTTTAGACTTTGAGATAAGGTGCAGGCAATTTTATGGGGGACAAGCAACAACCTCAAGATATCCAGACTTGAAAGAAGTACAGATGGAAAAAAAATACAATGATCAAATTTACACAGCATTGTTCTGATCAGGAAACCATTTCATTAAAAAAATGGTTTGCAAAGTACAACTAAAAAGTTTAAAATATTTTTTCTCCATAAGTTATCTTTTAATGCTTCATTGCATGATAGATGTAAGGTAGCATACTGTACTTCGATTCTGAAAACTGACTTATTCTTTTATTATTATTTGTGTGTATAGAGGATAACATATTGCCCTGTAGAGATTACCAGATTTTAATTCTTTTACATGACTCTATCAACACATAATTTGGAAAAGTTTATATTCATTTGTCCTTGGATAACCTCTTTCTGTTATTATCACTAGCAATGACAATCATAGTGTCTTATACACTACTTATAATACAATTCTTTTTCTTTTCATTTATAACATTCTGAAGGTTTACAACACTCACAGAGATGTCAATGTTAAGATACTGCAAAGCTATTAGAACTACATTTTTATGCATTGATCTAGCAGGAAGCAGTTTCTCTGATGTTAGTGAAAGAAAATTACTACTTATTTTTTCCTGATCGTTCTCCCTAAATAAACTAGCTTTTATATGTTCTGAACAGCTAAGAAACATTCTTGAAATTTAAGTTTACAGCCACATGCCAGTATTTATATCTGATGTGAATTCTTTAATGAACACTGTGTTATAACGAGCAAAATGTCAGGGAAACAAAGACGTATAGGAAAAGAATTCTGCAAGCAGTTTAATAAAAATCTTTCAATCATAGCATCGGGGACATTTGTATTCCTATATTCAGCCATTGGTACTAATACTGACTCACAGTCTCAGTGAGAAAGAATATAAAGTTGAATAACTGTAGGTCATGTCACAGTCCCTTGTTATAACTTGCGGCTTTGCATGTAAACAATGTCTTCACAGTGGTGAAATAACCACTTCGAAAGCAAAGACAATTTGAAGAATTTTTGTCAAACATTTGCCATAGTCCCAAGTGCATCCTTAAGTTTACAAATATCAGTTAACTCTTGTATCACCTCTTCTGTTTTTAATCTACTTATCTTTTCCTCTTTTCTTTTGCATTTAACTTTGACTATGATGATCATTGCTAAAAACATCTGCATGAGACCAATGGCTTGCTCACAGAGAGGCTGTCACTGCATTTTCTGTTGGTGAGAAATTGAAATCCTGTTTGTAGTAATGACCTAGTAGAACTGGCCACAGCTATCTACCTATCTAGGCAGACATCCTCATTGTTCCAACACAGAAGGTTTTTTTTTTTTTTTTTTTTTTTTTTCAACTCTACATGTTTGTGTATTCCATCTGCCCTCTGAAATACTCTTCCTTTTCCTCTCCTCAATGGCAGTCCTAGCAATCTTTAATATTTGAACTCATCTGTGACGTGTTCTTTAATCATTTCAGACAAAGCTTAATAGCAAGCAATTAATAGATAGATGACTCCTTTTCTTCTCTGTTGTAACTAGATTGTGTATTTGCATGTGCAAATACGTATAATTATTTTTCTTATCAAATATATTGCCTGAGACCTAGGGAGTTGGAGGGTGTCTTTGTGCGTGTGTGTATGTGTGTTTTCTGTAGCACTTTTAATTATAACTTTTATTATAGGTTCATGAGTAGTTTTGTCTCATGAAAATTCATTCTCCTTTTAAATTATAAGGATTCCATCTAAAATGATAAGCATCATAATTTACTTATATTGATTAAGTCTCCAAATCCTTGCTAATGATGATACAAATCTTCTCTGATCTTACCTCTACATTTCTCTCCAACTTCATCCTGAACCTACCCTTTTTCCTTTATGCTCCTATAGTAAGGAATTCTGTTCCCCCCGGCATGTACGTTTACTTTTATTTTATTTTACTTCATGTCACTTTATTTTTTTGTATAGGTTTGCTATCTTTTTGCTCAGTCATTCCCTTCTAATTCACCTACTATTATTTTTGTCTTTATTGATCTCTTAAAATTCAAGTCACACATCACCTCACCATGAAGGGTTTGCCCCTAAAGACAAACACACTTACTTGTGAGTAACATCTGTCCTCTGGTAGTGCCTAAGGCATTCCTCTATCAGGGCAGGTTTCATATTACGTAGTATTCAAAAGTACTGTGTATGTGTCTTTTTTCCCCGGTGGATTGTAAACTCTTCAAGGGACCATGTTTCATCTGCCCCTGAATTCCTTGCATGTGACACAGGCCTGCCCTGTGGTGAGCAGGTAACAAATCTGGAGAGGTGAGAGTGATAGCTTCAGTGCTTGTTCCTCAGGTGCACACTGTGTCAACTGCTCTTCTTTTAACTGCCAAGGGTTGAACTTTGGCAGCATTTTTAGGTAGGCGAATAATTATAATCTGTAAAATACGTGAATGTGTTTTTAAAACTGTCAAGCATGATCAAGTGGTCATTCATTTTTATTATCAAAGAGGCTTTAAGCAATGACCATTAATCTTGAAGTTTTTTTAAGAAGGTGCAAATTGCTCAGATGATTCACATTAAACCAATCAATGTGATTATTTATTTATTTATTTATTTATTTATTTATTTATTTATTTTGTTGCTTAGTCAGACTCTTTCTTTGCCATGAAGTCACAGACAGGCAAACTCAGATGGTATTTCATGATTGGCTTTCTGTTCCCATGAGCAAGGAAAGGAGAGGTGTCATGTGCTGCTGCATAGGGAACAGCTCAGGCTTCAGTTTCCTGCCTCATAACTCTTCTGAGTTATGGGATGCACCTAGGAGAACCACAGGAGTGTGCATAAGCCTCTGAGAAAGAAGAGAAATGGTAGTGGGAAGAAGGTATTTAACAGAGCATCATGAAGCAGGCAGGAAAGAAGCTGTGATTGACCAAAGATTGGTGTATATAAGAGAAAGGTTTTCATCTCCAATATGCCATTGTATCCCACATTCCTTCTAAACATTTCAAGTTCTTTATTTCCAGATATTAAAATTTCACTTGTTTTTGGCTCATGTTCTTTACTCTCCTTGGATCACTCATAAGTCTATAAACTGTTGCTCATTTGTACTTCTATGACAATGTTATATATTAAATTAAATTTGGAAGTAGAGGTTTTCTATAATTCAAATTCCTCTTTGCCTTGTATTTCAAAATCTGTTCTGCATATGTAGAATGATCTCAAATAGGTGGACCACTAAGAATGAGAGAGTGAAAATCCATATTCTAGAAGTAGTCCCAAAGACACGTTTCTTTTCAAGTGATACAGTAGTCAAACTTTCCTAAGTATTTGTAAGCACTCTTCTTAGTACTGTTTTTTTTTTTTAACTTTATTTGTTTTTTTTATTATACTTTAAATTCTGGGGTATTTGTGCAAATCATGCAGGATTGTTACGTAAATACACACATGCCAAGGTGGTCTGCTGCCTCCATCCCCCGGTCATCTACATAAGGTATTTCTCCTATTGTTATCCCTCCTCAATCCTCTCATCCCTGCTATGCCTCCCCTAGCCCCCTGTACCCCAACAGGCCCCAGTATGTGATAGTCCCCTCCCTGTGTCCATGTGTTCTCATTGTTCAACACTCACTCTGAGTGAGAACATGCAGTGTTTGGTTTTCTGTTCTTAGGTCAGTTTGGTGAGAATGATGGTTTCCAGCTTCATCCATGTCCCTGCAAAGGACATGAACTCATTGTATTTTATGGCTGAATAGTATTCCATGGTGTATATGTGACATATCTTCTTTATCCAATCTATCAGTGATGGGCATTTGGGTTGGTTCCAGGTCTTTGCTATTGTAAACAGTGCCACAATGAACATACATGTGCATGTGTCTTTATAGTAGAAAGATTTATAATCCTTTGGGTATATACCCAGTAATGGGATTGCTGGGTCAAATGGTATTTCTATTTCTAGATCCTTGAGGAATTACAGTACTGTCTTCCACAATGGTTGAACTAATTTACACTCCCACCACCAGTGTAAAAGTGTTGCTATTTCTCCACATCCTCTCCAGCATCTACTGTCTCCAGATTTTTTAATGATGGCCATTATAACTGCTGTGAGATGTGACAAGCAACTTCAGCAGAGTCTTAGGATACAAAATCAATGTGCAAAAATCACAAGAATTCCTGTATACCAATAACAGACAAGCAGAGAGCCAAATCATGAGCAAACTCCCATTCATAATTGCTACAAAAAGAATAAAATATCTAGGAATACAACTAACAAAGGATGTGAAGGACCTCTTCAAGGAGAGCTGCAAAGCAGCACTCAAGGAAATAAGAGCGGACACAAACAGATGGAAAAACATTCCATGTTCATGGTTAGGAAGAATCAATATTGAGAAAATGGCCATACTTTCCAAAGTAATTTATACATTCAATGCTATCCCCATCAAGCTACCGCTGACCTTCCTCACAGAACTGGAAAAAAACATGTTAGACTTCATGTGGAACCAAAAAAGAGCCCTCATAGCCAAGACAATCTTGCAAAACAAGCAAAGCTGGAGGTATCTCTCTATCTGACTTCAAACTATACTACAAGGCTACAGTACTGTTTTAATATTAATTATATTATTTTTAAAATATCATTAGATGCTCTGTTGTTTTAAGTAAACAGCTTGCCTAAGATTTTTTAAACCTTGGCTATGGGCCGGGCACGGTGGCTCAAGCCTGTAATCCCAGCACTTTGGGAGGCCGAGGCGAGTGGATCACGAGGTCAAGAGATCGAGACCGTCCTGGTCAACATGGTGAAACCCTGTCTCTACTAAAAATACAAAAAACTAGCTGGGCATGGTGGCGCATGCCTGTAATCCCAGTTACTCAGGAGGCTGAGGCAGGAGAATTGCCTGAACCCAGGAGGCAGAGGTTGCAGTGAGCCGAGATCGCGCCATTGCACTCCAGCCTGGGTAACAAGAGCGAAACTCCGTCTCAAACAAAAACAAAAACAAAAACAAAAACAAAAACCTCGGCTATGAATTTTTACTCTGAAATAAGTGCATTAAATATATAGACTTTATATGTGCTAACAATTAAAATTCATAAACCGATTACCTAGCAGTGCAAATGCAACATGGTTATCATCTCTACATAAAGCTCTAACAAATGAAGTAAAATTATTTTTTGAAAGAAAATTAACCCTAAGAATATTTTTTGAACCTCAGAATCTTCATTGGTCTTAGGCAAATTTACTGTCCATCCATGGGAAAAGGGCATTTTTGTTTTCTACACAGCTCTGATAAGTAAATACCTTTTGTTTTCTTGTATTTCCTGTATATATTGCAAAGAAATAAAGTCTTGCAAAAAAGAGAATAAAGATTAAAAATTTTAACTTTTCTTTATTTCTGTCACTAATTGGAAGGGAGGAGTGATGGCTTTTGTATTTTTTTTACTTATTTATGACTGAATTATTTGCTTTGATTTAACATAATGTTTATCAATGTGAATCTTAATGTTAATTTTACAAATTATCCCACACCTACTTGAAAAATCAACAAATCAAGGAGTGATTTAACTGATCACAGATGTTCTAACAACACATTTAAAAATTTGAATCCCAGTTGATTCTCATAAATTTGGATTTGAATTTGCTGGCTATATTTGTCTTAGAGTCATTGATGAAAATTACGTATAAAAATTGGAAAAAAAATTTGTCCATTCTTCTGTTTCCTTAACTAATGTGTTCAGTTCACCATACTAATTCAGGACACTAATATTTATTTATATAAGCCGTGTTGGTTATGGTATTTTTGTACTTTCCACTAATAGGGAAGTAACCGCCTTGCCAAAGGGTTAACCTTGCCTTTGGTTATACTGGGATTAAATGTGGTAGAGCACGAAAGACCCTGTTTTGTTCTGTTCAAAAGCGAATGTGTGAACAATAAATGTGATGAAACAAACTAAGTTGTAATTGTGACTAAAATAATTTATTGCTTGAGTATATGCATAGCTTAATTAGTTATTACTTTTAGCACTCCATCTACCTCCTTTCTTTTGACTTTTATGCAGTTTATATCGATATATACAGCCAGTTGCATTCTTCAATTAGGTGAGTGAAATATCAGTTTAAACTTATGCCACTGATTGCAACAGTGTAATGAGTGTAATAAAAGAAAGACTTGAAATTTGGGAATAAGCCTTACATTGAGTGAGTCAGAAAAAATCTAAAGTTTTCCCAGATTAAATGTAATCTAATTACAGGAGAAAACCTTTCAGAAGGCAAACTTTCAGTTAAACTGAGATAATAATAGCTATGGAATAATATTTTAGATGTATAAATAAAATATTTAAGCATTTCAGTTTCACCATTAGATTTTCAATACATAAATTTGCTTATTTAACATCTTTTATTAATATGGAATTGTATGTATTTCTTACAATTCTTCCTCCCAAAATGTAATTAATTTTTAAAAGCTCTCAAATTATAATGTTTTAAAAGCTAATATATTTTCTTAAACTATCGAAACACAGGATGCCTAATTTTAAAGTATCCTTAATTCAAACATTTATGTGCTTATTCTCCTATATATAAAAATAGTATTTGAAAATGGTTTAAACAAAATGTAAAAATAGAATCAAGTTTAACTTTTTTACATAACAAGTTCAAATTTATCCATACAAATGGACAAAATTTAGCATATTCCACTATAATAATCACTTCATACAATAAAGTTATATAATATGTATATTAGCACTTAAACTATTCTGATATTATCAATATTAAAGAACAATGGAACTAGTGAGTATTTCAGGCTGAAATAATAATTAAAATATCCTACATTTAAATAGCTTTTGGCTAGTAACTCCTGCCTTCTCCCAATTTTATTTAAAGATGCCTATACATAATTCAAATCAACCAAAAATTAGAATTAAGAGCACTTTAAATAGTGCTGATGTTATACTTCATTTGGATTTTTATAGGCATGATTCTACTAATTGAAAGTATTAGCAAAATGCAGAAGGTATTTTTCCTTAGCTGTGTGGGTAACAGACTGAAGTTAAAACAAAATAAAATAGGAAAGAAAAAGTAACAAGAAAACTAACGTTGCCTTTCAACACGGGGCCATCAGAACCAAAGGAGAGATTTCTACAAGGTGTCCATTTATTCTGATTTTTCAGAAGTCTAAAGTCAGGAATAATAAGTCTATGGTATTGTATGCTATAAATACCTGAGACTGGGTAAGTTATAGGAAAATAGTTTTAATTGGTTCATAGGTCTGGTTCTGCAAGCTGTACAGGAAGCATAACACTGGCATCTGCTTCTGGGAAAGACCCAGGAAGCTTACAATTTTTGGCAGAATGTGAAGGAGAAGCGGGTGTCTCACATAGTGATATCAGGAGCAAGAGACAAAGTGGAGGTGCCACACACTTTTAAAACACCAGATTTTGCAAGAACTCACTCATTATCTCGAGGACAGTACCAAGAGGATGGTGCTAAATTATTCATGAGAAACTACTCCTATGATCCAAACATCTCCCAGCAGGCCACACCTCCAACACTGGAGGTTAAAATTCAACATGAAATTTGAGCAAGGAAAACAACCAAACTATATCAACTGTTCTGATCAACTGTATTCCATCAATACTGTTTTGTAGATGGAAACATACCAAAAGTCACAACATACTTCAAGTTTTATTTATTAATGACAACATTTTCAGTGATGATAAGAGGTTTATGCTAAGTTCAGGAACCTCACCTGTGCCGTTCTCCAGGTAGTTGTATGGTCCCCTGCCGAGGGTTCTGCAGCAGCTCATTTCAACTTGAGATCTTTGGGGTAACTGAGAAGTGATCATTTTCCATGAGTTCTACTTGAACCACACTCTTTAAAATTGTAGCCCTTCATCTCATTTCCTTCTCCCAATGCCCTAGGCCTTGCTCTACCTTTTATTTTCAACAGCTAAGATATTGTATTGTTACCTATTTATTAAACTTATTGTGACTGTCTCCCTCACTAGACTGCAGACAAAAAAGGCCAAGGAATTTTTCACTAGTATTTTCCCTAGAATAGCCTAGGACATTCACTAATATTCTAGGACATTCCTAGTATATAATAAACACTCAAAAATTCTCACTGAATGGGAAAAAGAAATGAACATAGCATTTTCATTAAAAAGAGGCATAATATCACCAATATTATTACATATGACTGTGGAGGTTTAAGACAATTGAAATACGATCAGAAAAACATACACACACACACACACCCCACACACACACATACATACATATATATGTGTGTGTATATATATATATATAGTTGGCCCTCCATATCTGTCGGTTTCACCTCTGGGTATTCAAACAATTGTGGATTGAAAATATTCAGGAAAAAAAAATCTTGAATTTGAATCCAAGTGAGTGAAGTGATGTGTAGATTTTCTAGTAAATATTTTAGTAGTGTAGAGTTGATTTAAAACATGGTGAAACCCTGTCTCTACTGAAAATGCAAAAATTAGCCAGGTGTGGTGGTGGGTGCCTATTATCCCAGCTAGTGGGAGGCTGAGGCAGGAGAATCCCTTGAACCCGGGAGGTGGAGACTGCATTGAGCCAAGATCCTGCAACTGCTCTCCAGCCTGGGTGACAACAGCAAAACTCCATCTCAAAAAAAAAAAAAAAAAAAAAAAAAAAAATTTATCGGGACGTGGTGTTTTGCTCCTGCATTTCCAGCTACTTTGGAGGCTGAGGCAAGAGAATAGTTGCAGTGAGCCAAGATCTCGCCACTGCCCTCCAGCCTGGGTGACAGAGTGAAAATCTATCTCCATAAAAAAAAAAAAAGAAAGTATATGGAAAAATGTATGTCGGTCACACACAAATTCTACTAGCCATTTTACATAAAAGATTTAGGGGTTCTAGATTTGAATCCCTATGGATATAAAGGGGAAAATGTGTGTGTGTGTGTGTGTGTGTGTGTGTGTGTGTGAATGCACATGTATGCATGCATATATTTCATATATATGATTAATCGACAATTTCATAAAATTAAACATTTGGTAAAACTGTCTTAATTAAAATAGTAGTAACAATAAAAATAAACTTCAAGATTGCACCCAATATCCTGAGCCCTTAATAAATAAAAACTCCTGTTAAATTTTGAGATGAAAATATGAAATTGGTGATGTCTCATCTCTAAATCTAAAAAAATACAACTACAACTTTATGAGAATTGGCAAGATGATTATAAAATTCATCTAGAAGAGTAAATGATAACCATAGAGCAAGGTCAGGAAACCCATTAAAGACGAAGATACCAATGTTGAGGTATCCATGTCATATTTGACAAAAAGCACACATAAAATCAAAGTGATTCAGATAATCTAAAATGAAAGAATTTAATGAAATATAACATGCAAATATAAACAAAAAAGCACATGCGTGTTGGCTCACACCTCTAATTCCAGAACTTTGGGAGGCCAAGGTGGGTGGATAGCCTGAGGTCAAGAGTTTGAGACCATCCTTGCCAAGATGGTGAAACCATATCACTACTAAAAATACAAAAATTAGCTGGGCATGGTGGCGGGCACCTGTAATCTCAGCTACTCAGGAGGCAGGAGAATTGCTGGAACCTGGGAAACAGAGGTTGCAGTAAGCTGAGATTGCACTATTGCACTTTAGCCCAGGCAACAACAGCGAGACTCTATCTCAAACAAAAAACAAAAAAAAAAAAAAGAAAGAAAGAAAAGAAAAAATGCATGGGACAAACGAAGCCTTAAAATGCCTGTCTCACTTTGAGGTTTCTTCTAAGTAGATGTGTCTGCCACACAGCCCATGTTAAGGAAGTGGCCATAAATAGGACTGAAGGACACCCACTACCACATCCTCATGGTTGGTTAGGCTAAGGATGTACTCTGGACACAGGGACAACAATTTATTGGGAAAATCTGTGATTTATGTATGATGTGAAAATTATGGGATAATAAATGAGAGCAATCAAACTCCCTCTGTCTTGGTAATTTGAATTAGGAAATACAGCTGAGTTAATGGGGTAATACAGGGTAGCAACTAAAGCCAAATAGATTCTGTGAAGCAGAGTGAGGGCATGGTCATAAGGGAGGAAAATAGGAAATGCAACATGAAGGAAAAGAAATTAAGAAATTATTAATAAGAATCTTCTGGCATAGTGCTTCACACCTATGATTCTAGTACTTTGCAAGGCCAAGGTTCCCAGGAGCATTTCTTGAGTCCTGGAGATTGGGACCAGCCTGGGTAACATAGTGAGAGCTTGTCTCTATAAAACATAAAATAAAGACTAAAAGAGAAATTAAGAAGAAAGGGGTAAGAAAGGAAAAAGCTCTCTTGAGGAGGGGATGAGGGGTCTGAAAAATAGTATCAGGAAATGAAAATTTGAGAGAAGCATGCACATCATGAGAAAATAGTAAATGGCCCATGAAAGATTAAAAAGTAGTCATTCATTAGCAATTCCTGTTTCTAAAGCCTGGCCCAACAGTTCACAGCCCACGGATCAAACAGAACCCACGTCCTATTGTACTGCTCACAAACCAATAATAGTTTAACAAATTTAAATTATTTAAAGAACCCAAATAAGAAAAATACTTAATGGCACATAATAATCCAATTAAATTAAAATTTCAGAGTCTGTAAATGAAGTTATTAGAACATGGCATATCCATTCATTTATGAGTTGTTCATGACTGTTTTTATGCTATCATGGCAGAGTGGAATATTTTTAAGAGACTGTATGTGGTGATCACATCACTACAGTTAAACCAGTGTTCTAAGACATGCTGAGTGAAAGAACACACATTTCATATTAAAAAATGGAATATGTAAAATCTCATAACAGATCATTATTAACAGATGAACATTTGCAATTAGCAATTGATTTTGAAACACTAACTCTGAATCGCAATTAAGCAAAATGCTGTCTCCTCAGAAAATAATCATATTCTTTTGATTAGTCAATCTGTATAATAAAACATTTTGTTCAATTATTACATTTTGAATTTTGTGAAAACTGTTTTTCTCTCTTACGTAAGTACATTTATATTACTCTTAACTTTAAGTTTGCTTGTAAAGTCTTACATAGTGAAGGGAAAACCTTGTGGGTTTTGTTTGTTTTATTTTACAGAAAAAGTTTGTAAACCTCTATTCTAAGGGGTTCTCAGATTGGGCTTCAATGCATGTGTCTTCAATGCAGTATACTCTCTTTTGTTTGAGAGAAATTTAGAAATTTTTGCTTCTTGAGAAAAATAAAAAGAACAACAATAACAACAGGAATACTGAGTTTCGTCTAAAATGAAAAATTGAAGGCAAAATGTATTAAATGACAGTAGAAGGAAAACTTCATATTAAAAGATTATAGGTACTAATGAAAACGTAATACTAATGACCCTTTATGGTTTATATAACATAATATCAACTATAAAAATGGGCGAGTTTTATAAACAGGCAATTTTCCAAAAGTTACAAATTCCTTTAATTGTAACAGTTCAACGGCACAAGAAAAGTAAGAGAATTGGATTGAATTCAAGTCTATAATACATAAAATTTTGCATGCTGTTGTGTAAGGATAATTATTTTGTACTGTCTGGACATCTTATACAAAACGGCTCATGTTCTAGGCCTTAAGAACAACTTCCTTTCAGCCTAAAAGTTAAAATTTTCATAATCTACATTATTTGATAATTGAAGGAAAAGATAAATACCTTTAAAAGTATAATAACCAGATTTATCACCTGAAAGTTAAAAAGAAATTCTTACCAACATAATTACTGGATAAAAAACAAAAGCAGAAATTCAATGTCAAAAAATAAAAAGAATGCTGCAGATTATCCTATACAAAAAGGGTTTAAGTTTTATTTTGGAAATATAAAACTTTGAATTGGTTTTAAAACAGAATGAAAATAATTGAGTTAATACTTTATTTAAGAAATTAAAGGGCTGCAAAATAAAATTAAGAACACAAAAGAAAGATATAATTAAGAAAGAGGAGGGGTCAAGATGGCCAAATAGGAACAGCTTTGGTCTGCAGCTTCCAGGGAGACCAATGCAGAAGGTGGGTGATTTCTGCATCTCCAACTGAGGTACGCACTTCATCTCATTGGGACTGGTTAGGCAGTGGGTCCAAACCATGGAGGGTGAGCAGAAGCAGACTGGGGAGTCACTTCACCTGGAAAGTGCAAGGAACTTGGGGACCTGCCTCCCTGATCCAAGGAACTGTGTTCCCCTGCTGGGTTACTAGGCTTTTCCCACGGTTTTTGCAATGTGCACATCAGGAGATTCCCTTATGTGCTTACACCACCAGGGCCCTGGGTTTCAAACACAAAACTGGGCAGTTGTTCGGGCAGACACTGAGCTAGCTGCAGGAGTATTTTTTCATACTTCGGTGGCACCTGGAACCCCAGTGAGACAGAAGCATTCACTCCCCTGGAAAGGGAGCTGAAGCTAGGGAGCCAAGTGGTCTTGCTCAGCAGGTCCCACTCCTGCTGAGCCCAGTAAGCTAAGAACCACTGGCTTGAAATTCTCACTGCTAGTGCAGCAGTCCGAAGTACACATGGGACGATGAAGCTTAGTGGAGAAATGTGTGTCCACCATTACTGAGGCTTGAGTAGGCGGTTTTCCCCTGACAGTGCTAAGGAGGCTGGGAGGTCTGGGCTGGGTGTGGCAAAATAGCTGTGGTCAGACTGCTTCTCTAGATCCCTCCTCACTCAGGGACTAACGGACAAAACCCCATCTCCCTGGGACAGAGCACCTGGAGGGAGGAGCGGCTGTGGGCATGGCTTCAGTTGATTTAATCATTCAATTTTGACAAGCAGGATACTCCCAGCACAGCGTGCCAGCACAGACTGCCTCCTCAAGTGGGTCCCTGACCCCTGTGCCTCCTGAATGGGAGACAACTCCCAAAAGGGCTTGACAGACATCTCATACAGGAGAGCCCCTATCCCCACCCCAGAGATTCCAATCCAGTAGTAGGTCTGGGGCTATCTCTAAGAAGCTACATGTGTAAAAGGCTCTCCATTTTGCCGCACCCAGCCCAGACCTTCCAGCCCCCTTAGCACTGTCAGGGGAAAACCGCCTACTCAAGCCTCAGTAATGGTGGACACACATTCCTCCACTAAGCTTCATCGTCCCATGTGTGCTTCAGACTGCTGCACTGGCAGACAGATTGAAGACCAACTTATTGAAATAAGGCATGAAGACAAGATTAGAGAAAAAAGAATGAAAAGTAACAAAGCCTCCAAGAAATATGGGATTATGTGAAAAGACCAAACCTATGATTGACACCTGAAAGTCAAGAGGACAATGGAACCAACTTAGAAAACACACTTCAGGATATCGTCCCGGAGAGCTTCTCCAACCTAGCAAGACAGGTCTACATTCAAATTCAGGGAATACAGAGAATACCACTAAGATACTCCTCAGGAAAAGCATACCCAGGACACATAACCGTCAGATTCTCCAAGGCTGAAACAAAGGAACAAATGTTAAGGGCAGCCAGACAGAAAGGTCAAGTTATCTACAAAGGGAAGCCCATCAGACTAACAGTGGATCTTGCTGCAGAAACCTACAAGCCAGAAAAGAGTGGGAACCAATATTCAACGTTCTTAGAGAAAAGAATTTTCAACTACGATTTCATATCTAGCCAAACTAAGCTTCATAAGTGTAGGAGAAATAAAATTCTTTCCAGACAAGCAAGTGCTGAGGGATTTTGTCACCACCAGGTCAGCCTTACAAGATCTCCCGAAGGAAGCAATAAATATGGAAAGCAGAAGCCATGAGCAGAAAACAGAAACTAAACCTCTTCCTTACACCTTATACAAAAATTAATTCAAGATGGATTAAAGACTTAAATATAAAACCCAAAACCATAAAAACTGTAGAAGAAAACCTAGGCAATACCATTCAGGACATAGGCATGGGCAAAGCCTTCATGACTAAAAATCCAAAAGCAATGGCAACAAAAGCCAAAATTGCCAATGGGATCTAATCAAACTAAAGACATCTGTACAACAAAAGAAACTATCATCAGAGTGAACAGGCAACCTACAGAATGGGAGAAAATTTTTTGTAAGATACCCATCTGACAAAGGGCTAATAACCAAAATCTACAAGGAACTTCAACAAATTTACAAGAAACAAAAACAAACAACCCCATCAAAAAGTGGGCAAAGGATATAAACAGATACTTCTCAAAATAAGACATACCCAAAGGATTTTAAATCATTCTACTAAAAAGACAAGTACACATGTTTATTGCAGCACTATATACAATAGTAGTGTCTTGGAACCAACCCAAATGCCTATCAGTGACAGCCTGAATAAAGAAAATGTGCACATTTACATTATGGAACACTATGCAGCCATAAAAAGGGATGAGTTCATGTCCTTTGCAGGAACATGGATGAAGCTGGAAGCCATCATCCTCAGCAAACTAACACAAGAGCAGAAAACCAAACACCACATGTTCTCATTCATAAGTGGGAGTTAAACAATAAGAACACATGGACACAAGGAGTGGAACATCACACACTAGGGCTTTTTGGAGGTGTGTGGTAAGGGGAGGGAGAGCATTAGGACAAGTGCCTAATGCATGCAGGGTTTAAAACCTAGATGACTGGTTGATAGGTGCAGCAAACCACCATGGTACATGTATGCCTATGTAACAGTCCTGCACATTCTGCACATGTTATCCCAGAACTTAAAGCAACATTTAAAAAAAAATTAAGAAATAATTCCTAAAAGTGTCTACAAATAACATTAAAAAAGTGCTATTGGCTGGGAACAGTGGCTCATGCCTGAAATACCAGCACTTTGGGAGGACAAGGTGGGCAGATCACAAGGTCAAGAGATTGAGAACACCCTGGCCAGCATGGTGAAACCCCATCTCTCCTAAAAATACAAAAAAAAAAAAAAAAAAATTAGCTGGGTGTGGTGGTGGGTGCCTGTAGTCCCAGCTATATGGGAGACTGAGGCAGGAGAATTGCTTGAAACCGGAAAATGGAAGTTGCATTGAGCCAGGATTGTGCCACTGCACTCCAGCCTGGCAAAAAGGAGAGACTGTCTCAAAAAAAAAGTGCTATTGACAAATAGATAAAATAAAAGAGTATTAGAAGTTAAACTGTAAAAATAATAAAGTCAAGATAGTTTTTACCAAAGGTATTCAAGAGAAAAGAATAAACACAACTAGTAAAAAAATAGGGAGGAAACAAATTATATGAGATACAGACCTTTGTCACTTTAGAGAATATATATACGACATGATATATACATTTAAATTAAATGGAAAATTATTTGGAAAATATAAAAATATAATAGAGTTTCAAGAATATATTAAGAAATATGAATGGCCCATGTGTAAAACAAAGAAACTACTTATCCATATGATTATGAATTTAATTCTTAACATTTTGATAAACAGATAATTATTTTATGTAAACAGTTAAATACAGAAAATTAAGGAAATCTCTGCTGTTGGAGAAATCATGGGGAAAGGTTATACTGATTACTGACCTTAAGAAGAATTTTACTTTTCTCTTTGGCTTTAGTATGTTAAGATTTTTTATTTTTCTTTATACTGATAATGGAATTTACACTCTCCAGTAGTAATATAATAATTTCCAAGTTATTGGTAAATACCTCTGTATATCATTTATTAATTTTATAATACTTTTATTTCTGAAGTTATATTCTATAATTTTTTGCTACTTATTATGCTCTTTAGTTTTTTCTTGGTCAAGCTTGTCAATAACTTGCCAATGTTATTTGTTTTCTTCTATTATAAATGGAATGCCATGAGGTCAAAGCTGTGTCTCCTTTAATCATTGTTGAAACACAGATGGCATTGCCTCTAGCATTCAGAACAGTACTAGGCACATAGTGTAAACTTTTATGAATTCGTTTCACCAAAAAACAAATGTTTGACTACAATTCTAAGAAAGTATTTTTTTTATTATACGTTTGAATATTACCTTCCATCCATTCTCCCTCTCTGGCCCATCTGGACACTGTAATGCTTTCTTTCTTTTCAGACACAAGCATGGACTGCATCTCTCTGTCCCTGAAATTAGAATTGGCAGTATACATTGCTGTGGGGAATGAGCTGTCCAATGGTAGCATTGAGTAGGTGGCACATGGTGCCATTACGATCCTCCACTTCCTTTTGTCTGAAATACTGAGCTGGCACATGATGGAGCACTGCTCTGAAGAGCAGCCTGAACATGGAGCAGATTTGGGAGACTGAGAAATCAAAGCTCAATGTGATAGGCCACTGAAATTTGAGGAATTTTTTTCTAGCCTAATACTAACTGTAATAAAGATTTAGCAAATTAATCAATCCTTCATATTCCATACATTTCTTTACTCACTTTTTTTTTTTTTTTTTTTTTTTTTTTTTTTTTTTTTTTTTTTTTTTTTGCGGAGTTTTGCCTGTAACCTAGGCTGGAGTGCAATGGCAGGATCTCAGCTGACTGCAACCTCCGACTCCCAGGATCAAGTGATTCTCCTGCCTCAGCCTCCCAAGTAGCTGGGATTACAGGCACCTGCCACCACACCCTGCTAATTTTTGTATTTTTTAGTACAGATGGGGTTTCACCAGATTGGCCAGGCTGGTCTCAAACTCCTGACCTCAGGTGATCCACCTGACTCATCCTCCCAAAGTACTGGGATTACAGGTGTGAGGAACTGTGCCTGGCCTATTCACCCATTCGCTTTTATGTATATATTCTATTATTTTAGAACAGTTCTACCCAATTTCCTGCTCCATAATTTTCAGCTGTAACCATTCTACTATTTTATTTAATCTACTTTTTCTTTTGTATTGAATAAAAATAAAACTTAATTTTATAATATTTATTGGCTTTTTGAATGGTCCATATTGCTCTCAGAATAAAAAAAAAAGTTCATTTTAGAATCTTATAACTATTCTGTCGACTTTTTTTTCTCTGATAGTAATTACACCATTTGTTAATGGTGCACCTTTGTTACAGTGCTGCCTTTCCTCAAACAGTAATTACCACCAGTGTATTCCTATTAGGTTGTCTCCTGAATCTGCTTATGGAACTTTGATTGGAGGTCAGGATGACCTTTAGAGTGAGAAGAATGGAGAATGGAAAACGAAGGCATTCTCCCTTCTCTGTTCTTCATTGAAGAGGAATGCCTAGGTGGTAGCACTTTGTGTGAGGGCTTTTCCTAAATATCAGCTTCCCAGGCTATCACTGTCCCGTATGCTACAGAATCTCCTAAATCCACCTAAATCTCCATCTTACTAGAGCTGTGTGGCCTATGGTGTGTGTGTACATGCACATGTGTTTGTAGATATACATACACATGTAAGATTTTCTCTTACTGTAGAACTTCATCTTGTATTCATGTTAATTGTAACTGAATTACTTATTGTGCCAAGATTCCTCCACTTTTCGGCAAGGAACTTCTTTCTGCAACATTATTTTTCTATTAATATATGAACTATTTATTGAATGAGTTGAATGTTGAAGGGCACAATCAGAAACAACACAATCAATTAACCTACTGGTTTTCCCGTCTCATCTTCTCAATATGCCAACTCAGTCCTGCCTCTCAGATAAAATTCCAAGGAGATTCAACCGCTTTTTGTTGTTGTTACATACTAAACACCTCTTTTTTCCCAAGTATTGAAAACATCTAAACCAAACTCATAATAATATGACAATTGTCCAAACTCTAATTCAATTTTCTCATCTCTCATACTCTAGCTTGGATTGTTTGGCATTCTCCTGAGTCAGGTTCTAGAGGAGAGAGAGGCAAGGAAGTAGTGTATAGGGTCTTCCATTATGATCTGGCAACGGAGACTTCTGGGTATTATATAATTCCAAAACAACTCTTCCTTTCTGGGGTTCATTTGAAGCACACTTACAGACCTTGATTTGCAGTTCCTAGACTATGGGAAATAATCACCTCCAGCTGGCCACTACAAATTTCTCCTCTTCCTTGGTTTTTTAGCAGCATATCCCTTACTTAGTTTGGAATAGTTCACAGCTTTCAAGACTTTCATGGGCAGTTTTCCTTTGAAAACAACCCAAATCACCTTCCTCAGATGGGCCCACATCTGGTCCCTAGGAAAACAAATCTTTAGTAGGAAGCAGATTTCTCTCAACAGCCTTCCTTCTCTTTTCTCTGCCAGATCAAATCAATCAAACATCATTAGAACTCGCCTGTAGAAGTCAAACACCTGTTCACGCCTTTCAACGCCAGAGAAGAGGGAGCCAAGCTTTCTGAGCATGCGCAGTGCTCCTCCTCTCAGATGCTCTGCTTCTCTCAAAATGGACACTGACCAGCATCTTCAGAGAATTCCTTCGGAGAGATCTCTCCAGTCAATTCTCACTGCAGTTTAGTGGGAAGCAACATACTGCAGAACACATTTCATAATTGTTCAGCATGGCCTTCCGGCAAGGTTTCACATAATGCTTCAGACTTTAGGAGGTAAGAATTTTAAGCTGTTTTATAAATTATTTCTATATATTTAAGGGAGGCAATTGGAATTTTGTTACCTGGATATATTGTGTCGTATTGAAATCTTGACTTGTATTGTAATCATCACCCAAATAATGAGGAAAGTATTTTTAACAAATATTCTCTTCTTTTGCGTCCTTAGCCGAATTTGAGACAGAAACTACTTTTAATATTATAATATTGTGTTACATTTGTCAAAAGTTTCAATCTGATCTTGTCTTCTATATATTGAGCAGGATTTATCATATGAGTTTTTGGTTAATTACAAGGTACTCTTCTTGTTTTTCTGCACAGCTGTCCTTGATAAAGTATCTCATTGTATCCAATATTTCCAGGGATCTAGAGGAGTAGAAAGCTGGAAGCATGGACTCAGTCCATAATTTTAAAATGGAAGTTCCTTCCTGACTTTATCTCTCATAAGATATGGTAATTTTCCTATCAGATATCAACGTATTTTATTCTGACAAACCATATCTTAAAACACATAAGTATATAAATTTTCATTAATCACATAGTACTATTCATAGATTCCCTACCATGTGCCAGGTACTCCTTCAGTGTTCTAATGCTTAAGAAATGACAAAATATCACAGGTAGATAGACACCTATGTAGATAGATAGAACTTTGACATGCAAATATATATCCTAAATTATCTCAGTATAGGGGAATTGACAAATAATATGCAATCATAACACATGGAATACCAAATGGTATATATATGTGCTTGTGAGTGAGCAGCAGAAAGGAAACCTTGAACATAGCAACTTTCCTAGACATTACTTTTTACCTCTTGACACTTTATCTTGGGTCAAGTGTTCACTGAGATCATTTTATTTCTAGTTGAATGAGAATTCTAGAAGCACTGCCAAGTTTATAAAGAAGCCATAACTTGGAGCTATCAGAGTTAGTGAGGTAGACACTTTTAGCCATGGCAGTGAAATCTGCTGCCATATGGTAGTTTGTATTTTCGGGAGTCATTTAAGACATTAAGTGAAGACCTTGAGGTTCAGTCTGTTTGGCAAAAAACTGGACAGGTTACAACTATGAGTCACTTTATACTTGAATCTTCCCTAAACATTCTGGAAAGTTTCTCAATCATTGCCCTTTTTCAGTTGATGCTTTTTTTATGCTTTGTTGTGCTCGCGTCATTTTGGTATTAGGTGACCAGTGATGTGGCATATAATAGGCTATATATAGTGCTTCTACCATATTAATAGGTTATGTGCAGTGGGGCCACCCAACTAATGCATAGTGATTCATTTTAAAAAATTTATTGACTACTTGCTCAACCATTTGAAAACATTTTGGAATAATGTTAAGGGTAGAACTAAAGCCAAAATAAAATCCCCAGAAGATTTCTATTTTTACCTTGAAAATTTTTATAAATGAAGGGAAAATTTTATAGTGACTCAGCTTTATACTCAGAAATGGGAAGTAATCTTCACTTTTAGCAGTATGACATCCATAACCTGTTACCAGGTTTCTGTAATGTGGAAAGTTGGTACATGGGACCTAGATGTCAGTGAGGGTCCAAAGAAACCACTTACCCATTCCTGGTACAAGGGCACTCCAGGAAAGCTGGTAAGTGGCTATTTCCAATTTTAAGTCTCTTTTCATATAAAAATAATGATGATAGCACTAAATTAAGCAGCCCAGTCCCTCTGCTGCAGTGCTGAATTGCAATGAACTGGTTTCCATACCTGTGGAGTGATGGCATTCCCCAACCTCATTATTGGAAGCTCTGCTTGTCATTTAATATTTAGCAGAGCATATAGTATTGCAAGTAAAATTTTCTTTCAGTTTAAATACATGATTGTAACAGCAGGTAGGAATCATCTTCTGCAGGAGGTTGGATAGGGACATTCGTTCATTTTTGCATACTTTAGACAAATATTTCTTAAGAACCTGCTGTATATGAACACAATGTTATTTGCTTAGGGAGACAAAAGAGGTGCCAGTCATGATCCTGAGAGAGGAGATGCTAATATTGACATCTTCAGTTATATCTGAAGTTTCCCTTAACCTCACTTCTTAGTGAGCAGCAACAATAACCGATACCACTTTTTAATCACTTAGGTTGCAGACACCACACTAAGCACCTTACAAAATCAGCTCATTGATAGCATTGTCTTAACAAAGAAACACAATTTTGCAGATTCAAAATCCGGGTCTAAGATAGGTTAATATCTTGCCCAAAGTAAAGTAGCTAGTAACTAAAGAAATAGCACAGTTATTAAGTAAAATGACAGAGTGAGGGCCTCGATTCAGGTTTCTTTTACTCCAAAGTTTCTTGTTTTAATTTATTTTATACTCTCCTCAAAGTACTAAATCAAACTGAAGTTCTTGCATTTTCAAAATAAAGCAAACGTCGAAGCAGGCAAGGCAATAGATCAGGTGAAAACGTCATAAAGCTAGTCTCTACATCAGAAACCTAGAAAACATGAAATTATTCTCTCCTCATTCCTTACTCTTACATATAAAAATGTATTCAAGTCCTGAATCTTTTCTTTCTAAATCTTTTCAATATATGTTTTTTTCTCTCTATTCCTGCCATTGCTGTCCTATCAACAGCTTCCTGACTTGTTTCTCTGCCTCAAATTTTGTACCATTAATTTATCCTCTCAATTATTACATAATAATTAATCTAACATACAAATCTGATCATGTCACCCTCATGTGGATAACTGGCTAATGACCCTTCATTATCTGATCCAGCGCCCCATATATGGCATGGGGGTTAGCCCCTGTACCCCATCTCCTGTCACACTACTGCTTCCCGCTGGAGTCCCTGGTAATATAAAGACATATATAAGACATATATATTTTACAGCACACAATATACTGTTTCATAATCCTTTCCTCTTAAAATGTCCTTTCTTTACTCTCAGATGCTTAAAGCTCTCTCTATATTTCTAATACACTTAGCACACATCTCTATCTAAGCATTTGCCAAGTGAGATTTAATATACCTATGTTTGTGGGTTTTTTTCTATCCTAGCAAACTAGATAACTTAAGTGCAAGTCCATGTATTTTCCAAATATGATCTTTCAGTGTTTAGCCAAGGGCATAAAATACATGTTTTTTAAAGTATATTAAAACAAAATGACAGTTTAAAAAACAAACAATAACAACAATAAAAGAAGAGATATTCTCTGTTGGGTTTTTTTTTTTTTTTTTTTTTTTTGTTGTTGTTGTTGTTGTTGTTTTGTTTTATTTTGTTTTGTTTTGTTTTGAGACGGAGTTTCGCTCTTGTTACCCAGGCTGGAGTGCAATGGCGCGATCTCGGCTCACCGCAACCTCCGCCTCCTGGGTTCAGGCAATTCTCCTGCCTCAGCTTCCTGAGTAGCTGGGATTACAGGCACGCGCCACCACGCCCAGCTAGTTTTTTGTATTTTTAGTAGAGACGGGGTTTCACCATGTTGACCAGGATGGTCTCGATCTCTCAACCTCGTGATCCACCCGCCTCGGCCTCCCAAAGTGCTGGGATTACAGGCTTGAGCCACCGCGCCCGGCCTGTAGTCTTGCTCTGTTGCCAGGCGCCAGGCTGGAATGCAGTGGCACAATCTTGGCTCACTGCAATCTCCGCCTTCTGGATTCAAG
Organism: Saimiri boliviensis; assembly: GCF_048565385.1. Classification (NCBI taxonomy): domain Eukaryota; kingdom Metazoa; phylum Chordata; class Mammalia; order Primates; family Cebidae; genus Saimiri; species Saimiri boliviensis. The sequence goes on from NC_133463.1 coordinate 47,192,272, forward strand.
CAAATCTCCTGCCTGAGCCTCCCAAGTAGCTGGGACTACAGGCGCATGCCACCTTGCCCAGCTAATTTTTTTTGTATTTTTTAGTAGAGACGTGGTTTCACCGTGTTGGCCAGGATGGTCTCAATCTTTTGATTGGGCCTCCCAAAGTGCTGGGATTACAGGTGTGAGCCACCACACCTGGCCTATTTTCTGTTTTTCTAGTAGAACATAGAAACACTTTTTAAAAAATTGGGGGAGAAAAGATATCGGTACTTCCTTCAGGTTTATTGTATCTTTTCATTCACTTGATTGTATCTTTGCATTCACTTATGTGACCTTGGACAAATCACTTAATAATTGAAGTGGTTCTCAATTTCCTAATTACTAGTTAAATGATTGTATTGGCTCATTCTTGGACCAAGGCCAAAAAGACCTAAAAAGTATATAGTTGCCACACTAACTAACTACACACCAGAAATAATATTTCAATAGATAAAATTTTTCTAGAGGCCACAAGTGTGAATCAAAACAAAATCTACACATACAGGGAAAGCAAGACATAATTACAATTCTGTTCTGTAGGCAGAAACAGTTCCCCATACCCACTATCTTCCCTAAAATGACATGCCACTAGTGAAAGGGACTAAGTAAGAACATATGGGTAAAAAATTGCAACACAGCACCCCAAGTAGAAAGGAAACCCTAAACATTGGGACTATATAGTTGCATTAATGTATTTCATGCATTATTTTATTCTACATGAAAAGTCCCAGAATGCTCCTGTATTCTACCTTTACACCAAACAAGCCTATTGAAACCTTAAAGGGCTGAATACTCAAGACGAGTCATCCTCGGCTCCAAGAAGCACTGCTTCCTCAGTGACACAAAGTTTAGCTTGAGAAACAATATTAGCTATAGCCCTGGACTCCACATAAATAGATCCTTCATTAGCGTGGCTGGGATGTCGGATTTCTGGGGCTGATAAAGCAATCCTCTCTTTAGTTACAACATACTCAGTTTAGTGGTGTTGGAAAGCTGTCTAAGCAGTTTACAAATACAGCAACACATTGTCTCTAAGAATCATGCACACTGCATTTGAGTTTATTCCATCTATTTAGAAGGTTAAGATTGTAGTTCTAGAACTGGGGAATTGTATCGGGTTGGTTGAACAAAGAAAAATAAAAAATGTAAATTCTTACACTGTTAAAGTATAAGGTGGAATGTGGTCACACTCAGCTGGTTCCTCAAACTAGAATGCTTTTGACATTATTAAGAATCAATTAAGCATAGTTTCCCTAAGTATTGCTATAGTCCCTGGGTAATTTAACCAGGGCACATTCATAGCCTCTTTGCAGGTGAAATATAAATGGGACTGATTTAGATCAAAGATAGCTTTAAAACTAGTGAGTGGATCTCAGAGACAGACTAATGAAAAGCTTTACAAGACATTTTCTCAACTATCTTGTCTGCATGTGCCAAACTTTAAAGCATTTAGCAGTTTCCATCAACCTTCTCAAGAACAAAGAGACAAAACTGAGGACTGTGTTTATTAAAGACTCAAAAAATTACACTAATATATATATATATATATATATCTAAAGGCGCACACTTTATTGTAGCATTGAGACTTAAATTTGTCTTCAGAAAGGAAGACAATTGCTTTTATATTAAGAAATAACAAAAGTCACGATTTAAAAAAAAAACGTTGAGGAATTTGTTAAAAACGAATCATGAGTCTCAGCTTTTAGTGAATTTATTCTGAACCTCCTGAAGCAGCACTGCAAATTTTTACATTCTAATGAGTGAACTAAAAACATATATTTCAAAGCAAATAGCACTCATAAATTACATTTATGACACATGAGGTTGCTGACTACTGTGCAGGGAACACAAAGTAATGGTGCTAATATGCACTCTAGCTTGATTTTCTCAGTTCTCAACATGCTCTAATTCCACACTACAAATCTTTAAATGGCAGTTATATTTTAATTAATGTGATTATGTGCTGCCATTAGCAAACCCTCCCCAAGCACATTTCTCCTGCCAGGCCCATGAATGCCAGTAAACCATTAACATAAAAGGGCTGTTTGCTTATTAAATTCATCTACACAAATAGGCAAGGGTTGCAATTGTTGATTTGCCACTGAAAGAACCGAATGAGAAGGAGTTGCTCAGTGCCTGGCAGTTGCAATTATTTGGTGTAATTAAGTCTAATTTATAAACCCCCTCCTCAAATGAGAAAGTAACAATTTTTGTTAATTAACAAGAGCATTTGTAAAGCTCGTTAACTCCATCATTCACAGTCCGCATGGAAAAATGGGAGCATATGGCTATTACGGTGGGACATGTTGCATGTGTGTGTTTGTACATTAATCTGTTTGGAAGGTCTAATGATTGAAATGGAAGCTAGAAATGGATGTTATATTACTGAGAAAAGAAGATCTAGTGTTTTCATTTATCTTTACAGCAATGTGAGTGCTTTGTCATTATCTTCTGCATACGGTTTCATTATTCCGATACAGCACTCCACATTGCCTCATACCATCATGCCCATAAGCCTGCAGGGTACAAGAGCACTTATCTCTCCTGATGACTGTTGAATCATTTAAAACAAGTTATTAGTGAAACAATTAAAATGATATTGGTTCACAATTGTATTTATAGCTGGCAGGCATAATGGAACATTCTGAATAGCGGTCGGGGGTTCTCAGAGTGGATGGAAAATGCTGTTAATCAGAGACAAGAGAAACCTCTAAAGAAAACCTAAATTGCAGGAGCACGTTAATTGTATTGGAGCATTTCATTTAATTGAGAACAAAGAGAAGGTAAAAATCATATTATCAATGTTTTATGAACATGAAGAAATAGGAAAATTACTATGTCATTTGTCACATATCTTCTTTGAAAGTGAAAATTAAAAAGGCGGTATTTAACTTTAACCAGAGCAGGCCAAATGTATCCTGTTGTTACACATTTTCATTTTCAAAGGGAATATCAAAATACCGTAACAAATAAATTAATTATCTGATAAGTACAGAGGAAGACATTGGGAAGAATACCCAGTATACATGGGAAGATTCCAATCAGAGTTAGAGATTATTAAATGGCTGGAAAGGGAATGAAGGTTGTCCTTTCTCAATTCCATTCATAATTCTTAAAAAATTACCATGGTCAGCTTATCTGCAAGGAGTAAATATGTTACTCTTTTCTTGCTTTGGCAGTAGAAGTCACTGGAATTTATGAGAGATGATTGACAGCATATAGGTAGATTAATAGAAATCTTGTCTTTTCATGTAAACCAATTCACCTTAAACATGACTTGACTGTATTGTGAATGGAAACTGTCAATCACACCAAAGTCCACGTGTGTAATTTGTTTATATATTCTTGGAGAAAGCAGAAGTGGAATAGTAGAGCTAGGATAGGCAACAGTAAGAAGTGGATTGATTGGAAGAAACAAGGCTCATATTAGAGTTTTTTTTCTCTAATAAACTCAGATTTCTTCAGTGAAAGAGCAGTTTATTATGACAATGAGCTGGTCTAGTTAAAATTGACTTACTTTGGGGTTGTATTCAAAATATAGACCCAAATATAGATAATTTTATTACTATCAACAACTCAAAATCTTTGACTGGATTGGACATAAACACAGAAAGTCTGAACAGTGTAAGTACAGCACTAGCTACCAACCTAACCTCTGAATTTGAAGCAGCAATAATGTGGATAAACCTACCACCAACAGGGAACGTTTTTTATATAAAAAAACCAAATTTGTCTACATAAGAAAAACCAAAAGAAAAAATTAAGATAACAAGATGAGGTTTTCAAATGAGGAAATATTTTACTAACTTAGAAAGGCTGAACCTGTTTAAATGATTATACCATAAAATCATAGATAATTTAAGGATACAAATTATCCTTAACTATCTTTACTAGGAAGATTGTATATTTTGAAGGACTAGATTATAATAATAGCAGCTAATGCTAATTAAGCTCTTTCTGCAAGCCAAGTATTGATTTAAGTAAATGAATTAACATTTTAAAAGTACTTAACATTCCTCAGAATGACTCTATGAAATATTATTATCCTCATTTAATAGATGAGGAAATTTAAGCACAAAATAATTATGTACCTTGCCTAATGACAAATGATTAATTCCTGGGAGCCATTCTCTGTCAACTGCCCAGACAGTTTATAATCCATTCAGTTGAATATTTGAACTTACATATTGACTCTCCTCACATATCTTCTTCCATTAAGAAATGTTAAAAACGAACTCACAATGACAATCCCCACATTTGTTTTCCAAATTGTGAAATTAAAATCCCACAAATAAAAATATATTTATATAAAGAGAGAATAATTTTGAATCTTAGTAGACCAAATAAATAATTAATGTTTTGCTGACTGCTGTTTTCAGACTACTGAATTGTGGGGTAAACTGGTTGCAAGTGGTGGAAAGAAAAGGTAGACAGAAAAGATGATGAAGGATAGAATAAGTTAACTGTCCTTGATTTTTTTTTTCTCATTCCAGCTTTCTCTACCCACTTAGTATATCGAGCTCTCTGGTTCCCTAGGAGCTAGTTGGGAGAGAAAATAACCAAAACATGATAGGCTCTAGTTACTGCCTGATTGTTCTGCCAGTAGAATGCCAGATTGGTTTAGGTTTATTTTTATTGTGAATCTGCCTAAAATTAGTTCATTCTCATACTGCTATAAAGAACTATGTGAGCCTGGATAGTTTACGAAGAAAAGAGGTTTAACTGACTCATAGTTCTGTAGGGTATACAGAAGGTATGGCTGGGGAGGCCTCAGGAAATTGACAATCATGGCAGAAGGAGAAGGGGAAGCAAGCATATCTTCACTTGGCAGAACAGAAGAGAGATGGCCCGGGGAGGGAGGGGACATTCTACACACTTTTAAACAACCAGATCTGGTGAGAAATCTATCACGAGACAGCACTAGGGAAATGGTGCTAAACCATTTAGAAACCACCATCATGATTCATTCAATTCCCACCAGGCCCCACCTCCAACATTGGGAATTACAATTTAACATGAGATTTGAATGAGCACACAGAGCCAAAGCATATTACCACACTTGACTATTAACAGTGAATAGAGTTTACTGAGAAGTACTAGGACCCACTATTTGTTGAAGAGAAATGAGTTACATTTGAGTTTTTGTCCATGTGTACAATTTCATTTGATTTGATTTACTTAAAGTGTTATGTGTATATATATATATATATATATATATATATTTCATTATATATATATATTTCATATATTTAAGCTTCTTCTGAGAAAGCAATCTCAAATCTACAGAATCACTATAAAGAATTTAATACCACCTAAATTTAGACCTTTAAAGAAAGAGATTATTGTCTGTCTTGTTAATCATAATGTTCACAGTGAAACAAGCAACAAAATATAAATTTAGTTTTATAAAGATGCTGAATGAAGAAAGATAGATAAAACTCACTTAAAATATAGACTGTTATACACTGAAATATGCTCTTCTGAGAACTTGTTGGGTTGCCTATTCTTAAAACTTTAGTAACAGTGGAGAATTAATTGTATAGTCTCTTATAGATTCCAACAAAGGAAATTAGAGAATTAAAGGAGATTCCCCGCCTTTAATTCTTAAGAGTTAAGAAATGCTTATTGAACTATATATATAAAAGAATCATCAGATAAAACGTGGTGACCGTTCAGCACTGACAACATGTTAAAAATTATCTAAATATTATGCTGTATGACAGTTTTAAACACACGTTAACTGAAAATTCTATCACTGTAATTGCTTCTTTGATGGAAAAAGCTTCCAGCATGGAGAGGCAGAATTACATGGCATTGATGTTCTCACTGTACAAATACAAACTCAGACAAAATGATTAATGAAAAAAATGGTTTCTGATGAGTATTTCCCTTCTATGTAACTGTATTTAATGTTTTGCCTTAATGCCAAAGTAGTCAATATTAGAGAAGGGGAAAATATATTTTTGTTTTGTGATGGCCATAAAACTTTGACTTGAATGATATGTGCCACCTATACTTTACCTGTACTCACCAGTGTGCCTATATACATGCACAGAGTAAATCAAAGTTTAGCAAAAATTATACCTCTCAAGATAGTTAATTAAGATAAGTGGAATTGGTAATTGCCCTACTGCATTGTCCCAGGGAGCAGTGTAATGCGTGCTCAGGCATAAACTCTGGTTACCAGGATTGTGTAGAGGGTTTATACTGGTCGTAGTGGGTCTCCCAGTCTTGCCCTCCTCAAGGCAGTGGAAATCCAGGACCAGGTAAGAAACAGCAAAAAATTAGTAATACTAACAATAAGAAAAAAAAATTAAAAACATTATCTTTCCTTTAAACATCACCATCTTTTCGTGGTTAAGATATTTCTTGGGACAAAAGTATGAAAATTCACTCAAACAAGTTGTTTATTCCATTCTAGGAGTCTTTAGAAGCAGGTTGCATATTGATTTATGGGTATTTCCAGTGTAGAATTACTGAATAAGAAGAATGAAGAGAGAAAATAGGACTAAAATTTCTTCAGTGATAAACTTTATTCTGCTTTCTCTTTGTCCTCCCTATTTATCTAATTTATGTGTAATTAAATTTTAGTTTCAGTGGGTTCATGTGCAGTTTTGTTTCATGTATATATTACTGTATAATCCTGGAACTTGGGCTGCTATCAAACCCATGACTCAGATTGTGACCATGGTACTCAACAGTTAGTTTTTCAACCCTTGCACTTCTTTCTGCCTCTCCCCTTTTGAAGTGGCCAGTGTCTATCGTTACCACCCACTGTTTAGCTCCCACTTACAAGTGAGAACATACAGTATTTGACTTTCTATTTCTGCATTAATTCAGTTAGGATAATGACCTCCAGTTGCATCCATGTTGCTGCAAAGGACGTAACTAAATTCTTTTTTATGGCTGTACCATATTCCATGGCATATATCTACCATATTTTCCTGACACTCTCCTTATCGTGAAAGAAATGTCATACTCTCCTCTGCTTTGAGAAAAGTCTTTCAAGTTTCTTTGGTGTGTTCATGTGCTACCAGAACCATTAGTAACCAAGGGGAACATTCTCTTTGGCAAAACTCTCTTAATACCTTCGTTTGATGAACTTCAAGTATGGATTTGGTTTTTTAATTGTGTGTGATCTAATTACCTCATGCCTTATGTCCCTGTAATTCCTGGTCACTGCCTAAGCTTTTAAACACTCCACTTGTCCCCTAGCCTGTTTTCCCTTCCCATGCCTATTGTTTCCTTGCTGTGTTTATTCCTGTTTTTACTTCCCTCCCTCTCAAACCTTCCTAAGGAATATTCCGAAACTTTACATAATACTAAACACTCTTAACTCATCTTTAAGTAATTATCTACCCCAGGATCCAATGTTAGGTAAGGCATTTTTCCACTTCCTGGTGGCCAGTTTCAAAGCACTGTCCAAGATGTCTGCCTGCCCAACACTACTACTCTGCATTCCCTAATGCTACCATCTTCTATTGTCTTGGTAACTGCTTCACAGTTAAGGATTTTTGTTACTTTTCCCAATGCCCAGTCACTATGCACTGTGACAACAGTTCTATGCAGGTTGTCCACCAAGTAGTTCGCATTCATGCCTCTTAACTTTTGAGTTCCCTGATAACTTCCCAGCTGAACGCCCCTTCTTGCCCACACATCCATAGGCATACAGATTATAAACTTACTTTAACGGTCCATTCTCATGGCTAGATCCTGTGTTTGTCATCTAGAAATGCCATCAGGTTAAATTATTCAACCTCTAAATTCCTAACTCATCCAAAACAGCTTACTCATTCTAACAATGTTAGGTTCTTACTTAATGGGATCTTTAATTATCTCTATTTTCACCAACTCTACCTCCAATTTTGTTCACCCAATGCATACCCTCATCAGCAATCTCTTGCTCTACCAAGCCTAGACTGTACTATTCAGGCATGCAGGGATTATAACCTGCCCATTTTTTTTTTGACATATGAAAAGGGTATTAAAATGTAATATAAGCAATATAACGCAGGGATTATAACCTGCCCATTTTTTTGACACATGAAAACGGTAATAAAATGTAATGTAATCAAGCCCACATCATCCTTCATCACCATAAAAGTTTTGAAACACCTTCATGTAATTTACTTGTTCTTATTCCCAGAACTAATATATATTTCTGTTTGCCTCTATCACAGCTGGTTGTGGGAACCACAGACCCATCAATCCCTCACTTCTACAACATTCCCTTTTCTTCAGTCTCCTTACAAAGTACAACACTAGATTAAAGGCAGTCATCCTTTTCACCTCATTCATATACCTATGATACTGAGTGAAATATTGGAAAAAAAAATACCAGAACTTTGAACACTGCTCCTCCTACAAATTCACAATTTCTAATTTCCTACCTGATGTGTTAATTCTATTTAACACATAACTCTATTAGTGTTCCACAAATAGCTCTTTTTTTATATAGAAAAGGAAGACTCTAAGGTATTGAATAAAAAATGCCTATCTCCCCTTGTGCACTCTTTCTTCTGCCCTCCAGGATCAAAAGTTAGACAGTCCCAATTTCTGTTCAAGTGTAAGCCTTCTTGCTTCCCAGCTCTTCCGTCTTTAGAAACATCATTATTACTTCACTGTTCTTGTTCCTGTCTTGTCTTCTTCAAATCTATTCCACACGTACAGCCCCATCAAAGTGATCCTCCTAAAACAAGGCTTATCCTGTCACTGCTGTGTTAAAGTTCCCTTCAGCAATTTTGCATTGCCTTTAAGACTGAAGTGTAAATATTTTAACTTGACTTTTAAGACTCTGAAGTATGGCTTGATTCAAGTTGCTTTATCTCTTACCCTACAGACCCTTGCCCTTGGTTCGTCTTCTCTTAGGAACTTCATATCCACTGAACCTTTGCCTAGAGCGTCTATCATCCACCCAATCCTTCACCCTGTGCCTCAGCTGCTCCATCCTCCAACAAGCCATGCTACTTTCACCTACCTTAGGTTTTATTTAATATTTTATGTTTCAAATTCAACTTTTTTTTCTGTAGGAAAATATCCCTGAACCTCCAGAGTTCAGATTAGGTGATAGTTTTCTGTCTACTTAGCTGTGTTTCCCAGACTACACTAAGCGCTTATGGTCAGATGCAACATCTATGTTTTTCACTGATTCTTTTGGAGGTCAAGCACTGGTATCTGACATATAAATATTTTGTGAACTTAACAGCACTAAAATTATCTGTGTGTTCCAACTCATTATAGTTCCAAGAGCATATGGAGATTAGCAATCGAAGTCTGAAAAGACTCACAAAGCACATGATCTATTTTACAAAGATAACAAGGCATAATAGATGCATAAGCTAAGAATATTAAGGTCATTTAGAAATCCCCTTCCCCTTCAAAAGCAAAAGCAACAACAAAGAGCACTAGAAGAAGTATCAAAGTAAATATTGTTACAAAAATGCTTAATTTATTAGAATTACCCAAGGATACTTCTAAAGTTCCTTGGGTAATTCTAAGAAAATAAAGTTCAGGTTAAAAAGAGTGGAATTGCCAACATTGCTAATATCAGGGAAATGCAAACTAAAGCCACAATGAGATACCACCTTACTCCTGCAAGAGTAGCTCTAATTAAAAAGTCAAAAATGATAAATGTTGGCTTGGATGTGGTGAAAAGGGAACACTTTTACTCTGCTGGTGGGCATGTAAACTAGTACAACCACTATGGAAAACAGTAGGAAAATTCCTGAAAGAACTAATAGTAGAACTAAGTACCATTTGATCCAGCAATCCCACAACTGGATATCTACCCAAAGGGAAAGAAGTTATTACATGAAAAAGAGATATGCACACATGTTCATAGCAGAGCATAATTTGCAATTTCAAAAATGTGGAACCAACCTAAGTGCCCATCAATCAATGACTTCATAAAGAAAATGTGGTATATATACACCATAGAATCCTAATCAGCCATAAGAAGGAAGGGAATAATATCTTTTGCAGCAACATGGATGGAGCTGGAGACCATTATTCTAACTAAAGTATCTCAGGCATGGAAAATCAAAGATTGTATGTTCTCACTTATAAGTGGGAGCTAAGCTATGAGGATGCAAAGGCATAAGAATGATATAGTGGACTTTGGGGACTCTGGGGAAAGGGTGGGAGAAGAAAGAGGGATAGAAGACTATATATTAGGTACACTATTCTCAGCTCAGGTGACAGGTATACCAAAATCCCAGAAATCACCACTAAATAACTTATCCATGTAACAAAAACCACCTGGACCCCAAAAGCTATTGAAATAAAAACATTTTTAAAAAGAAGAGAATATTTGCTTCCACAACCTTACCACAGCCTGACATCAAGTTTCAGACAAAGTTGAGGGGTTATTAAAGAGAATGCTCTGAGGACTTTAGATGACCAGAAGCATCAGAGTGAGAAGACCTGGAACAGCCGCAGGTCATGTGAGAATGCAGAGGTGTTAAATGCTGATATTTGGAAGTATGGTAGACCCTTACAAATCAGTCTCTTAATATTTTGTGCACTGAAGTACAAGAAAGATGGTAATTATGTTTTAATATTTTGGGGGCATACGTAACTGTGTTAATTAAACCAACCATGGTGCCCACACTGGTTGGGAAGGATTTCTTTTATTTTTGTTCCATGCATTTACATTGTTACAAATAATAATTGTTGTGTATTTCTTTTAATTGGATATTTTATTTCTTAAGTGCCAATATGCCAAGCCCAAAGTCAAAGGCAGAGAAGACAATGAGAGAGCCTTGCTCAGGGACTGATTCTGTTAGGGAGTGTAAGCCAGCCATCTGGCAGAGGGGCTGATGACTGTGATGGCATAAAGTTATCACAGAAAAAGCTAGTACTATCTTGAGGATATTGGAGCAATACTTATTCCCTTTGATAGCATAATTAAGGGTCACCTAAAACCTTTTCCATTTCAATAATTCAAGTTACTTGATGTTTCTCAACCCATAGTAGAATCAAAGGGGCAGGAGTCCACAACTAAAGATTATAAATTAGGTCAAACATTTTTGTTTATGCAAAGTATTCTACTAGAAAATACAATAAAAGGAGCACATTTAGAAAGATTTCTGTTGAATTTATGTAGAAGAAAGGCCCTGAAACATTTTCATTGAATAGCAATTAGAAATTAATTGTAAGTATTCCAAAATATATTACTTCTCATGGCTACTCTATTTAGTTGGCTTTTTCTTATTTTCTTTTAGTGAACATAAAGTACCTGTGTGTAATCTCTCATACACATAAACTTCTAATCTCAAAATTTTATTTTCATTTTTTAATGAAGGCACAAATATTTTGAATTTTTAATATTCCTGTCAGGTGTCTTTTAGTCTCTTGGTAACAGAACCCTGAAGGTGGGAGAGTAAATTTAGCAACCTTTTTTGTATTTGTTAACATTATTTTAGTCAAGGTTAACCTTCACAAATTTAAAAATTGTAATCTCTTTTCATTTTATATTTAATGTTTTGATTTACTATCTTATTGGTAAAATTGCCAAAAAGGAAAAAAGAAAGAAAAAGTCATCTTAGCTGGTATGGGAACGGAGAGCTGCAACATTTAATTCAGCAGTAAAGTCCTAGATCAGGGTAATAATCACATCTATGAAACTATGCCATGTGGTTGCCAGCCGCAAGAAAACAATAACACACCCTGCTCCTTAAAAATCCCAGGACAGAATGTCCCTGGTTTCTATATTTTCAATGCAGTATATGGAGAAAACCAGATGAATAAATACTGGACTTTCTCCCACTAACTTCAGTTTATCTCTAAATCATTAGCATAAATCAAGACAGTCAAATATCAGCTCATACAGCATATACTATTTTGGGAAATGAAAATTCACTCATTGTCTTTCTGAAATGGCTGTTCTCTCCATCCTGACTCTTAAATCCACAAGTCTCCAAAATGTTGCTTACATGAGGCAGCAGGAGTTTGAATTACTGGCTGAGTCAGCAGGTCACAGAGACCTCAGATAGAAAATTTTTGTTGTTGTTTATTTAGGGAGTGAAAGAGATTTTCTGAAACAAGGAAATTACAGCCTGTCATTTGCAGCAACGTCTCTTTGTTTCAGGCTTTCTGAAGAAATATGCAAGTGCCATAAACAGCCTAACACTAAAATTTGTCCAAGGCCACAATTCAGAGAAATAATAAAATGTAATTGACAGGCTTAGAGATGATGAAAGAGCTATTGTTTGTTGAGGGGTTTTCACACCACAATATTACTGATATAATTTACTTTTATTTCAGGTGCTGATACTGGAATCTGTATGTTTCTGGTATAAAATAACTTTAGGGTTTTTAAATATACTCGATGTTTCAACTACAAACCAATGAAGGAAGCTTTTGGTGTTCCTAAACCACTCTAGATGTCTTATATTTCCCTCTGTTCAAAGAGCGCACCACAGTATTCAATGACCTGGGCCAGAAATCTTGTGCTTAAATACTGTGCAGCAGTGGTAAGAACACACAGCCAAGTTAAACGACTTCCCAGATCTGAGCAGCACTTCCCAGGCTGATGGATGCAGACACACAATGCTCCCTAAGTCACCCCTAGTTTAATAACCCAGCCCTGCTGTAGGGACTGGGTTGATGTGAGCCTACATCCTAGCCTGCCCCTACTGGATTTCATTCAGCTGGGAAAACTAACATGTAACAGCCACTGGCAATGGGCTTTGCTTATACGGGAAGTCCTCCCAGCCACTGCTTTAACTCCAGTCACTTCTTCTCCAACACTTAAGGCTGCAAGGAACTTGGCAACGCAGGAGAAAAAAAAAAAGGACAGTTTTTAGAATTTTGGTTGGCAGGGCTGCAAGCTACTGAGGCCATATGAATTCTGCGGCAAGAGGCCAACTCCTAGTGCTGAGGCTCACTTCTTTTAGCATAGATGACCCACTTACTCATTCATGTATCATTTTAAAAGAATATTTCTGATCCCGGTGCATACACCAGCTCACATACTTTTATGTTCCTAAATTAACAAGTTCCTTCAATGTTTCACTTCAATTGTGATAAGAGTTGCCTCCCCTTTCAGATGCTTTCACACAGCTGAAAACTGCATGCTTACTTTTGGTTAGCTAATTGTCGGTCTATAGGCATCCAATGTTTCTCATTTTACCCACAATGAAAAAGAAAACCTCCCCAAGAAGTTAGCACATACTTATAAGAATGACTGTTTTCTTGCTTGTCAGCACTTTAGGAGGTGAAGTGCACACAAAACCTGACTTTTCACGGAATCTAGTTCTTGTTTGGCTCCAGTTCTACCTTATAGATAAGGAAACAGGCAAATGTGCCCAATGTCCTAGAACAAATCGGGCATATAGGAAGTCTGAGATAGGAGACAAGGTTATCTGTCATTTCCTGTCACAACTCTGGAATGTTCATTCTTTTTAACAATACCAGTGCAATGTATATGAGCATTAGTTAAAGAGTGTCCTTATATATTCAGCTCTCTTAAAAAGTCACTAGATATGATTGAACACCACTATTAAAAGTAGATACTTACTTTTATTACTGCTTGTACCACAAAGTAGAATTCACAACACTTAAAAAATATACAAACTGTGGTTGATGTTTTCTTGGAAGGTAATCCTCTATTTCTCAATCCTCATTTATTACTAAATGATTTGGTACTATTAGAAAGAATCAGGAATTATTTTCAACCCTGAGAGAGAATTTTTCTTCAGAGAAGTTTGTTCTTTTATTAGTTTACTACAGAAATGGTCTCTAACCCTTCTTTGTAAGATTTCAAACAAATTTTCTTAAGATGTGGAAGGGATTAGTGACACGCTTCCCTGTTATTCTATATGATGTTTCTGTTTGTGTGCATTTAACTTATATTTGTTATGTAGGAATGAAAGAGTTTGAGTCTAATTTATTGCAGATTTATATCAGTTAACAAGTTATGATAGCAGTCTTGATATTACTATAGATGAAGAAGTTTTCAGTTAGAATAATACACAATTTCTTTTCAGACAGTTTTATACAAGCAAAACACCTACTACTTAGAGCACTCAACTGAGTTCTGCGCTTTTCTTACATGGAAGCTAATCAGTTACAAAGTGAATTAAATCCTCAAATATTGTAGAAATATTTTGCTGCTGAAAGCTTTCTTATCTCTGGAACATATTAGTCCTAGATACTTTTGAAATTAGCCATATTATTAAACTCCAACAGACATGGTAATTTCTATTCATGTAAGGGAAAAATAGTTTTTTTCAATATAATATAGCAATAAACACTGATAAAAAGGAAAATGAAAAAGTTGACTCAGAACATAATGTCATCAAATTCTGTATCTAACTCCTATGTATATATGGATGATTTGATTTATTTTTACATCAAAAGCAATCTTTCTTAAGGCAATATCAGAGTAGTTTTTAATAGTAGTGGACTAAGCTATGACAATGATTTTTAAAAAAATAAATTTAATATTTTTTACCTTACTTTCTGTTGTTTGAAAATCTAGATGAAAGCAGATGAGTATTAGCTAAATGCTCTGTAGTAGAGATGAGTGGGACTTTAAAGTGATAATGTCTTAATTGGCAAGATTGCAGTCCTAAATACATTAGTGACAAGTTTAAGAGAGAATAACATTTCAGGATTAATGCTTTAAATTAACAACTCACTACTTCATACACTTAGTCGCAATCTATCATGTTGAAGATAGAAGTTTATATTCAGGGATACCTCTTACATTTTCTAGGATTTCTTGGCCTTATTAATTCAAATCTTACTTTCAATGCATGCATGCAGCCAAGATAATTACTAGAAGGCAAGATCAAAGCAAGCATATTATAGTCCTACTCCATTTTCTGCTGATGTGAGTGATCTGCCTCTCCTTTGATGTTGTATGCTTCTACAGCGAAAGTACAGAGGATAAAAATACTACACCATGTAATCTGGCATTTATCCCATGAGAGCAGAATTCCAAATTGTGACACATGTCAAGAAGTTAAAAAAAATACTTAAAAGAGACCTATGCTTTATAAAATGATGTACTCTGCATTTAAACACCATCAAACATCATTTTCCATTACAAATTTAGACCAATATAAAATTCAAAGAATTTTTGTAACTTTAGTGGAAGAAAATAGTTACCATATTTACTACCAATTGTATTAAATGTGTGCCTAAGCCTTTATCTCACCTAATAAGGGCAGTTGAGAAGAAGCAGAAGTATAACATGCACACACGAATATATTTGTGTGTATATCCATTCAAAAATTCCATCACTGAGTGTGTACTCTACACATGCATACAGATGGTTTTAGTTTGCTCTGAATTATCTATCACCTTAGGTCATGAGGTTGAACAAGTCTCTGATCTCTGAACTGCTTGCTGTTGATTAGAGAAAAAGAGTTCCTGGTCTATAACATTATATTTACTATATTTGCCCTTACATTGTATCTTTGACAATGTTCTGTCAGAAACTCATCTTACTGTGTGTTACATGTCCTGGTCTGTCCTAGTTTACCTTTTAGAAACATGTTAAGTGTGTGTGTTTGCTTATATATATATATGAACACAGAGACTGCAATATTATTTCTAAATTAGGTTTTTTACTAAATTAAATTGAATTCTTGCCTTTCTGAAGGAAAGTATTGTTTTTCTATCATTCCTCAGTTACTAGTTGATTCTGGTTCATTCCGTCTTGGACTCAGAGCCCTCTAAGGTACCATGATCACACCTACATGCTTTGATAGTAAAATCAAGCATTGTCTGGACTTCATGGCTGTTACTTCTGAAGCACAGCACCCAATACTGAGAAAATTTATTTTGATACCACACAACTTAAACTACACACTTCACTTCAAATAGAAGTCAAAACTGTTTTTTAATTTGGAAATTAATGGCTTTTCTCTTTCTCATAAGCTGTGTTTTCAAGGACTTCCCAGTGCCAGAATTATTATAAGGTGTGGTAATAAAACAAGACCTATGCGTATTGATCTCAACGTATTTCTTACATCTTCTATCTCCATTGATAGGAGTGTGAGCTTCTAATAATAAGGCAAAGTATGATAAAATGTAGATCATTAAACATAGTTGAACATATAGATATGGATAGAAATACCTCTGCTGATCTTGGGGGGATTAAAGAATAGAATGGTGCTAGAAGACTAAATATGAGCAAATGTCAGCTGAGTTTTGGAAACTGCAAATGTGTAATATGTAACCCCAATATGCATCTCTGACAAAATTCTAAACTGTATTTTCAAACAAATTCTCTTGGGACACAATTGAAGTAAGGGACAAGAAATAATGCTTTTCTTATACGGGTTTTATTTGAACCAATTATGTCTATGCTACAGTATGAAAATCCCAGTTTATTTAATCTATTAATTTTATCTTGGTCATTCTGACTCATCGTATGTCAAACTGAAGACATAAACATGTCTTACTTCCTGTTCACAGGATCTGCTCTTTCTTCTCAGCTTACTTTTCTTCGATTTCCTTTACTTGGTTTTCTTTATTGTCCTCACTTGTACACAATGGAGTTCTCCAAGTATCAAGCAATTGATCTTCTTTCTTTCTTTTTCACACCTGCTCTCTAGGTATTGTGGACTGAATGTTTGTATCCCTCCAAAATGCAATTGTTGAATCCCCTACTGCTAATGGGATGATACTTGGTGATAGGGCATTTGTGTGATGTCAGGCCTTAAGAGTGGAACCCTTGTGGTGGGACTATTGCCCTTATAAGATACACAAAAGAGCTTATGTATCCTCTTTCTCTCTCTGCCACGTGAGGACACAGCAAGAAGAAAGCTGTCTGATAATCAGAAAGTGAGACCTCATTAGACACCAGATCTGCTGACATCTTGATCTTAGACTTTCAGCTCCTATAACTGAGAAATTAATATTTATTGTTTAAGTCATCCAGTCTATGATAATTTAGTATAGTGGTATACATTTACTAAGACACCAGGTAATGTCATTTATTCTCGCAGCTTTAAACACCATCCAGATGCTGAGCTTCTAAATTTCTACTCCGAGCCCTGAACCTTTCTACTGAATCTAGACTCATGTACTCAACTGCCTTCCCAATATCTCCCTTTGTTCTAATCCTACTAAATCATTCCGTGGTTCAGGCAGGGTTCTTTGTACATCTTAGCTGATTTTTAATCCTCATAATAACTCCATCAGGTTGACTATATTACTGTTTTCAAGTTATAGATACCAAATATGAGACCTAGTTACTTGTCCAGGTTTACCCAGATAGAAATATGTATATCCCAGACTTATGATGTCCAAAATTGAACTCTAGATTTTCCTACTATAGCCAATCCATTGCCAGTTTCCCCTGCCAATGCATGGCACATTGTTTTTTTTTTTTTTTTTTTTTCAAATTGCTTCAAATTACTTGGATTAACTTAGCTTTCTTTTATTATTTTGCACATCAAATTCAAAGCATCAGTAAACTTTGTTCTGTATCTGACTACATCTCAAGACCAGCATCATCATCTCTTGTCTAGACTATTCCAATATCCTTTCACCTGGTCACCCTGAAGCCTATTTACTACAAGGCAGACAGAGAAACCCTACTGTAATAAAAGAAAAAATCAGTTACCTTTGTACTTAGTGTCCTCTTAGGGCCTCTCGTTTCTCGAAATAAAATGTTATCTCCCTAATATGGCCAAAAAAAGCTTCATTATCTGGTCTTCATCCACAGAACTTTCTCCTCCACACCCTAAACTCCCCTTTTCTACCTGGTTTCTTCTGCATTTTTCTCTAATGCATTGTTATTAAAAAGTTTTTTCCTCACTATACTAACAACAATGATCAAAATAGTTACCTCACCTCTGTCCCTCCGTGGCCTCATTTTTTTTTTCATTAGATTGTACTAATTTTCAAATAATGTACTCTATTTTTTTTTTATTTATAGCTCTTTTCCCTACTACAATAGAAGCTACATAGGAATCCAGTTTTTGCTTTGTTTTGTTTTGTTTCTGGTAAATTATGAATACCTAAACTGTGTTTTTGCATTAGATATACAATAAATATTAGCTGAGTAAGTTAATAGATCAAACAGTTTTGAGCATTCCCTTAAATCTACTGGTTATTATATCTGTGAAAGTGGACCAAGGTACAGTAAGTATGGATAATTTTCTAGAGGAACCCACTAGCTGGGTAAAACAAAGGAACAATCATTTAAAGTGTACTATCAAAGTTATCAATATTGTTATAAAATGCAGTGCCTTTAGCTGTTAACAAATGCAATTTAAGTTGGTTGTTAACATGTATCTAAACCATTTGAGTTTGAAATTCACCATTTGTTCTCAAGCGTACTCTTGCCCTATTGTCATAGACATTTCACTTTTGACACCGTTAAGAATATGTTTTCTCAATATATTATACTAGAACTTTGAATTACATATCCTTTGCTTAGTACATTTCCTGTGACTGTGTGGGATAAAGCATGCTGCATGTTTTTCATTTTTTATTGTTACTAGAATGTATTTTTTTTCTGAAAGGAGGCTCACAGCTGCCTAGAATAAAGTCTGCATTTCTCAGTCTCCCTTCTAAGTAGTTGGGGCTACATGGCTATGTTCCAGTAAATGGAAGGGCTGTGTGTTTCTGTCACATGTGTCTTTAAGAGGAATGCATAGACCCTTTGTGAAGGAGACTCCTATGTATAAGTTATTTTCTTTTGATATAATAATAAATTTGTAGCTGGGACATAGATACCCAGCCAGACTCTTGAATGTAGCCATATAATGACATTCTTGCCAATAAAAGATGAGTCAAAATGATTTAGGGCAGGCGTCCCCAAACTATGGCCCACAGGCCTCATGAGGTCCCCTGAGGCCATTTATCTGGCCCCCCGCTGCACTTCAGGAAGGGGCACCTCTTTCATTGGTGGTCAATGAGAGGCGCACAGTATGTGGCGGCCCTGCAACGGTCTGAGGGACAGTGAACCGGCCCCCTGTGTAAAAAGTCTGGGGATGCCTGATTTAGGGGTATCATTTTTAGGTCTGACTTAACATAGTGGGCTTGTTATCCTTCCCCTTTCGTCTTCCCATGAGTTGCAAGATGGACATGTCTATGTCTCAGGACAGGCCGCGTAGATGAAGTCCACACCCTAGGAATGATGGAAGGAAAAGATGAATGGGGTCTGTCTTCCTTATTGACTATGTAAATGCAGAGCAATCAACCTAATCAACCTGAAATGATGCGTGGAAAGAAGATAAAATTATTTCTTCTGGAATCATGTATTTGATATCCCTTTGTCAGTAGCTTAGCCTTTTCCTCTAAATTGTGTACCTTTCCTCATCCTTCGAATTTCCTTCTGGTTAGAATGTGAACATGAAATGTTAGAGTTTCAACACCCATTCTAGACCATGAGGTAAAAGGTTTATGTTGACATAAAACGATCCCAATTCCTTTTAATCATTGAATGCATAAGAGCCTTGAATTGCATGTCCCTAGACTTTGTTTATGTGGAAGAATGAACAAATGGCTTTATTTTAGCTGTTTTTATTTTAAATTTCTCTCACTTGAGCTAAATATGATTCCAACATAAACCATGTTGTATTCTCAGTAAATGAATTAGTTTGCATTCTGTCAACTATTAGAGAGCTAGCTCAGATGCAATTCTGCCATGGCCATTCCCCCAAGTCTGTGTATCGGCACATTCTTACTTATTATCTGAGAGAACAGGGTTCTTCTTCAGGCAGTCCTTCTTCATGAGCTATGGTGTCACATGTACAGATGAGTGGGTTTTGTTATAAACCTGAGATGCAGAGGTTTTCATTACAAAGTTTCCATTTATCTTGTTGGAAGAGTTTCTATGCCTTTCATGTGATATCCTGGGACAAGATTAATTTGTTACGATAAGATAAAGGAAACTCCACTGAAAACCACAGCAAACAACTCAGGTCAGTTTTGAAGTATATTTTTTACCCTTCTTCCATTCTATACACACATTATTAGAGTTGGTTCATCTAAAGTCAGTGCCCATAGACAATTCTTGCTGTTAGTTTTGACAGAGAATCTGATAGAATATTACCTCTGAAACTCTTGTTTCAGAGTTTCAGATTGCACAATCACTCCCACACCTCACCTCGTCTTTAGTGTCATTATGTGGGACTCTCTAAGTTATGGGACCTAAATTGTCTCCAAACTCATGCTCTGTAGTTCCAAGACAATATTTGAATTTTCCATATATTTGGGAAATAACCTTAGAGTCAGTTTTATTTCTGAATAAACTCCTGTTATCATTATCAAGAAAGGAAGAGGCAACAATTAAATTGGTAATCTGACATCTATCTAGAACAACCCTTCTCTTATTTTACTTAGCATTTAAAAGGAAAATCTGGGTCAAATTTAAGCACTTTAGAAAACTTGTAATTGCATTTTGAAAATAGTAGTAAGGGGCAATAGTGATAAATCAAAATAATTTAAATCTCCTATAGACAATTATAACTATTATTTTGTAGTACAAAAATACATTTCTGAGGCATACATACGTTCTGAACATTGGAATAGCAATGGTTCCATACGGTTTTCAAAGTAGTTCTATGAGGTAACATGGGAGGGATTATCATACTACATCTTTTTTTAAAAAAATAAAGAAGATGTGTAACTTAAGGCTTTCATAATTTAAGCAACTGTATAGCTAATATGCGGCAAAGATAAATTTTCAGATTCCAGAGTTTGTCATCTTTCTACTTCACATATAGAATTTAAATTAAAAACTTAAAATCTCTATTTGGAAGACTGTATTCCTGTCTAACTTTGCATATGCTGAAAGATAGTATCAATTTATGTATAAATAGAATAAATAAGAGATATGACTTAGTGAGAATTCTGCATACTTGACTGGAACACTGTCCAGTGGCAGGGACATGCTTCAAGATGGAGAGATGGAAGCACTGGATAAATCTTTTAATAGAGTTAGTTTTTTTCTTCTGTGCCTTCTACTAATGCAAAGTTTGCTTTTACCTTTATAGAAAGCATCATGCGCCAGAGGATAAATCTATATTAGGCATGATAGCACATAATTATCATCACTATAACCTACATTATGATTATAAAAATATATCACCTATTATACGTTAAGTGAGATAAGCCAAACCGTTTTATATGTTCTTTATAAAACTAAAAATTTGGTAGTTACTTCATAATTGTAAGACGGAAGAATCTTCTTTGTTTAGCACCAATAAAGCAATGGAAAACTTTCTACTCTGTCTGCATATGCCATAATAATGTGTTTTCAGAACAATATTTCCGTTTGAAAAGCCTGAGGCAGTAATCCTGGGCACCTCAGGATTTATGTGTGGCTGGCTACCTGAGTATTTCAAGCAAAAAGTCTACTCAATATTATCAGAAAATGGAGTTGTTATAGCTTAATAATTTTTTTCCCTCAAAACTGCTTGATTGGATAGTTTTGACACCTTCTGTACACAGCCAGTGTCTTTAATAAATATCCTCATGCCTAGTAAATAGTGATTTCTTAAAGGGAACTCATCAGACACAAAGCCTTACATCTGATTCTGTAATTCAAGGGGAACACAAGGAAGTGGGAAAAGAAGGTCATTTAAGCAGCTCAGAAACAACCGTTAATGTATTAAAAATATGCAATCCTCCTCTTCTGTGAGTAAACTGCACTGAAACCTACACAATGGTGCATAATGTTTTCATGACTGTGGCCTGAGGCTACATACGTAAGTGGTCTCCACTGTATTCACATATGAACAGTGGCACCACACCGTATGTTGAGAATCACAATAATAGCAAAATAGCTATAACATTATTAGCATGATTTTATTTTTATTTTTATGGCTTCTTGACTAGTTTGACAACTACCTACTGGCTTTTAGGAAATGCCTAAAATGCCAGTTATACATATTTTAAGTAGTAGAAGATTGACAGTTTTCGTTTTACTCCTGGGATAATCTACCGGAAGGCTTCTCAGACAAAAATTTGGGGGTCTCAAGTTACAGTGAACATTCCATATACGGGCTTCCTTGTTATCAATTAATTCAACTTACTTCTTCATCAATTTTTTCTCCCTTCAGTCTTGATGGTTTTATGACCTAGACCCAGGCAATACCCTTAGGCAATCCATGTGATAATTGACACATTTTCTAACACGGTATAGTGATGCCCAAGTCACTGCTTTCAGGCTGTGGCTGGAGCTTATTGGAGTCTGCAGCAGGGGCTCCTTTTATCCTCATACATCAGAATCCACTGACAGCTCTTCCATACAGGGACCATGCAGATCTCTCCCCCAGGAAAATATATGCAAACACCTCCAGAACATTGAAATGGTTGCTAGGCATCAAAATGGTGACATCTTTATGATAAACACAGTATGCAAAAGAAGGTCCCACAGAAGAATAACAAATTATTACATCCAGAGGGCAATTTTACAAGATTAACTGGTGTAATAAATTACCACTAGAGTCAGAATAGCACATTACCCTTTAAGGTGTTTCACAGTGAAGACAAAATGAACTGGCCTATAAAAACTCAGAGAACGTAGGAGAAAATAACAAACTGCTTTTTCACATTTCTGAAAGATAGTCATGATACTCACTTACAGTCTGGTGAGTTCAGCAAGTAATTACTGTAAAATAGTGTTATGCATGTCATTCATGCTAACATGACTATGTTTATTATTTTTCATACTGCTTTGAATTCTTAGTAACAGTGCATTTTTATACTATCAACTTAATGAAAAGCCTGTAGCATTTTATTTCAAAGACAAATGGAATACATACAAGACTGCACAGTGAATTCCAAGATTTAAGTATATTTCATAATAATTAACAAATATATATATTGACAGCATAGTAAGAATTCTGGTATCTCTATGAGTTGCAAGGAATTGTTTCACTTGATTCTGAGCAGGTATTCAAAAAATTAAGAGGAATGTTTCTAAATTTCAGTGTTTAATTTGCATTGCCTGTTGATAGCAGCCCTTACAGGAGTTTCTAAGTATCTTTCCATTCAGGTCAGCCTGAAGGTGAGTGGCCTAGCACCCATGGAGGCATGTCATTTTCACCAGCACTTCTTCACTTCCCTGCTATGGTAACTAGATTGCATGAATAGGGCCCTCCTTCTTGACTCCTCCCAGTTATTTTAGACTTCAGAATTTCATGAAGGTATAAAAACATGAAGGCACAGTACATTCCCGCATCCCATGTGACTCACTTTAACCAATATGATGAAGTGGAATTAATGGTGTTCCACTTTGAGCCTGAACCACAAGATGCCGTACATGGTCCATTTGGCTCACTTGCACCTCTGCCATTTTCATAAGACCATGTTCGGGCTAGTTTTCTAAGGAATGAGAGACACAGAGCAAGGCACAAGAACCCCAGTGACTTCAGCTGAGGCCACGCTAGATCACCCGACAGCCAACCCCCAATGTGTGAGCAGGCTCACACAAGATCAACAGAGCTGCCTAAATGATCCCAGCTAACTCCTGACTAATAAATGTTTATTGCTGTAGACATTAAAAAAAATAAAAATAAAAAAATAATGCTATTTTACTTTTTCTTGCCTATATTCACATTACGAAAGTGAGAAAAAGGTTTTTAAAAATCTGTAAGTTGAACATTGGCAACCTGAAAAAAATATCTAAAATAATTATTTTATTTTTATTTTATTAAAAGAGCAGTAGCTATCAGATATTCACACTTTTTCATTCATCAATAATAATTCTAACTTCCAGTATGGAGTCTAGTACTTTGTAATAAATAAAGAAAACAAAAGGTACTGAGCCTGGTGGCTCATGTCTGTAATCCCAGCACTTCAGGAGGCTGAGGCAGGCAGATCACCTGATGTCAAGGGTTTGAGACCAACCTAGCAAACATGGCAAAACCCCATCTCTACTAAAAAATACAAAAATTAACCAGGCATAGGTGGTTCCCATCTGTAATCCCAGCTATTCAGGAGGCTGAGGCAGGAGAATTGCTGGACCCTGGGAGGTGGAGGTTGCAGTGAACCAAGACTGTACCATTGCACTCCACCCTGGGTAACAGAGTGAGACTTTGTCTCAAAAGAAAAAGTGAAAAAAGAAAAGAAGAAAAGGTGGAGTAAGGGAGAGAGAGTAAGAGACAGAGAGAGAGACAGAGAAAGAGAAATGGTGAGAGAGATGGAGTGTTCTATTCAGGTTCATGAATCTTTAAGATCAAAGTATGTTTTATTCATCTCCTTCCCACCATACCACCCTCATAAAGCTTTCTACTGTGACTGCCATACAAAGTGACTCAACAAGCAAATGAATTTAGTATAGTGTTCCCATAATGTCAGACTTCAAGTGTCTTCTAGGTTGTTCTTCACTTAATCAGGATCATATTCTTTTTATCTTGAGATTTCCTCAAGCTGAATTTGCTAATGCCTACAGTATAGTCCTTGAGGGTAGAAAGAAGTAGTTAAATTAGTGTTGACAATTACTGGGTTAGGACTAAAGATAGGGTTGGGGAAGTAACAAATAATGAAGACGTTGATGTTCCTCAAGAGCAGTATAATCCTCATTGAAAGTCAGTGGAGAGGGAGGACCTCATCAGAGAGAAAATGGAATCTCAATAGACTTAAATGTCAATTGAGTACTAATTGTACTAGTGACACAGGAGCTACAAAGAAATTATTTAGGCAGTCAGTGAAGGTAAGAGAGTCCTCAATAAGGCTTCCTTTTTAATGAAAAGCAGCGCCTATTTCCTTTCTTTTCTAACAAAGAGAGTCCCTAAAATTGAGCTGCAGACATAGATTAGCAAGCTGGAAGCTTGCATGGGTGAATTCTGGCAGCTGTGCCAATAGTAAAAGGGGGCCAGGAATGTTCAACATGGAGTCTCCATCTTCCCTTTTTTTTGTCAACCTCCTGCACAGTAATGAAGCAGGCCACAGGGCCCCCAGCAGGGTCTATCTGCATAATAAAAGATTAGGGTGGAGCAGCTAACTTCTTTAATCCCTATGCAAAGGACACACCTGGTCCGACCAATCTCTTGTGTCCTACGTAAATCAGGCCCTGCCTCCTCAAGCTTGTCTATAACACCTCATGCACTTCACCGTGGAACTAGAGAACCCACTGGGCAGCCGCTCCTTGCAGAATAGAGAGCTTTTCTCTTCTCTTTTCTCTTGCTGATGAAACCTGGGCCCTTAAACGCATACTTTGTGTATGTCCATGTCCTCTATTTCCTTGGCGAGAGGCAATGAACTTGGTTATTACCCCTGACAAATAATACTGCTTCACTAACTGGATGTCTGTCACAGTGAGTCATTACTCTTACATTAAAAAATGTGAATTATTTAATTATCATTCAAGTAATGCTTTATTTTTTCTATGGTGCTCTTCTTTTTTTTATGTAGATACAGATTTCTGACCTATATCATGTTCCTTTTTTTGAAAACCTTCTTTTAACATCTCTGGCCACTTTTGCTGGCAATGAATTCCTTCAGATTTTGTTTTGCTGAGAAAGTCTTTATTACCTTTTTTTTTTTTTTTTTTTTTAATAAAAAGAAAATTTTGTAACCCACTCAGGGGGTTCACCTTGCCCACTGCCTGGACAGAGCCAATTTCTCAAGACACAGGAACTGCAATAGAGAAAGTGTAATTCACACAGAGCTGGCTCTGTAGGAGATCTGAGTTTTACTCACATCCGTTTCCCTAAAAAGTGGGGATCAAAGTTTTTAAGGAAAACTTGGTCAGGAGTGGACCAGTGAGTTGAGAGTGCTGATTCGTTGGCTCAGATATGAAATCATAGGGAGTCAAAAGGTGGGAGCCACAGAAAGGTTGGCAGGTCCAATGGGGCAATCTGATTGTCAGAAATGTAAAACCCTGAAAAGACATCTCAAAAGCCTAATCTTAGGATCACAGTAATGGTATTATCTTCAAGAGTAATTGGGAAGTTGCAAATCTTATGACCTCCTGAATAATGACTGGTAATATTTAGAATTCCAGCCCCTCTCAATCTAACTTGATGCGTGGTGGCCTTTCATTCGTTTTAGAAGAATAGTTCAGTTTTGGGAAAGTGCTATTATTTAAACTATAAACTAAATTACTTCCCAAGTCTAGTTCAGCATATGCCAAGGAATGAACAAGGACAGTTTGGAGGTTAGAAGCAAAATGGAGTTGGTTAGGTCTGATATCTTTCACTGTCATAATTTCCTTAGTTAAAATTGTGCACAGGTGGTTTCAATTTCCCTTGATGAAATACCATATTGATTCTTTAAACACTTTGAATAGTTTACTTCATTCTCTCTTTTTTTTAGCATGGTTTCTGATGAAAAATCTATTGTCATTCTTATCCTAATTTTTCTATAGGTAAAACATATTTAAAAATTTTCCCCTCTAGCCTATTTCAGTATTTTCTCTTTGACTTTGGTTTTCTCTAATTTCAATATAATTTGCCAAAGTGTGGATTTTAAAAATATTTGTCTGGCTTGTTGTACTCTGAGCTTCCAAATCTATAATTTGTTATCTATCATTAATTTTGGAAAATTCTCAGCCATTACACTTCAAATATTTCTTCCATGTCTTTCTTTCTTTCTTTCTCTTTCTTTCTTTCCTTCCTTTCTTTCTTTTTCTTTCTCACTCTCTCTCTCCTGCTTTTTTGCTTTCTTTTTCTTCTGATACTATAATTACATGTAAGTTATCATTTTTGAAATTGTCCAACACATATTAAATATTTTTATTTTTAATTCTTTTTTTCTTATTTACCTTTTTAAAAATCATTCATTGTTTTTATTATGATATTTTTTTTATTTCTGGTCTTTCCTTTTGATTCTTCTCTCTTTGTAACCACTCAATGGGTTTACCTTGCCTGCGGCCTAGACAGAGTCAGTTTTTCCAGACAGGGGAATTGAAATAGAGAAAGAGTAATCCATGCAGGGCCAGCAGTGCAGGAGACCAGAGTTTTCTCATTACTCAAATCAGTCTCCCCAAGCATTCAGAGATCAGTTTTTAAGGATAATTTGGTGGGTGGGGGAAGGCCAGTGAGTTGAGAGTATTGACTGATCATGTCACAGATAAAATCATGGGAAGTTGAAGCTGTCCTCTTGTGCTGAGTCACTTCTTGGCTGGGGTCTACAAGATCATATAAGTCAATTTATTGATCTGGTGGGATCTGCTAATCCATCAAATGCAGAGTCTACAAAATATTTTAAGCACTAATCTTAGGAGCAGGTTAGGAATGGTCAGAATATTGTAGCCTATAGCTGTGTGACTCCTAAACTATAATTTTTAATCTTGTGGTTAATTTATTCATCCTACAAAGGCAGTGTAGTTTACAGGCAAAAGGCAGTTTATTTTGGAAAAGGGGCATTATCGTCTTTGTTTTAAATAACTATAAACTGGTTCTTCCCAAAGGTAGTTCAGCCTATGTCCTGGAAAAACAAGGACAGCTTAAAGGTTAGAAGCAAGATGGGAGTCAGTTAGGTTGTATCTCCTTCACTGTCTCAATCATAATTTTGCAAAGGAGATTTCATTTTTACATTATTATTTGTTCACCGATCTTGTCTAGATTTTTCATGAGAGCTCTTATTAATCATACTTATTTTAAATTCTCTGCTCGATGATTCTCACAACTGTGCCACATCTTTCTTGTTTTTATGCTTCCGTTGTCTCTTCTGACTTTGATTTTTTGTTTTTGTTTTTTACCTTTTAATACACTTTGTACTTTTTTTTGGTTAAATGTCAGATATGATATATCAGGCAATAGAAACTGAAATAAATAAGCCTTTCTTGGAGGATTAATATTAATGTAACGATGTTGGGCTTGTTTAACATTTGCTGTAGCTGTGGACACCAGACATTTGAAATTCCTTTATTGTCCTTGTTTTGGCCTCCCTTGTTGTCTTTGGGCTTCCCTAAATACTGTTCAGCAGCTATAGTCTGTGCCTTGCTTCCTTTCAGCTGGAATCCACTGCTGTGTACTGAAGTGAAGTACTGTTGGTATTGTGGTAAAGTAGGGGCAAAGGGAGTTCTATAATCTTATGATGGCAACCCGATGCTGTGGTGAACCTGTGCCTCTGTGCTGTGACTTTCACACATGATTTTTCAGTAGGCTAACTTCTTCATTCCTCTTTAAGAGTGACAGGACATCTAGAGAGAGTTACAGAAGTAATGTTTTTCTCTAACTAGGATAAGGCTCTGGTAAAATCATTTTCTATGGTAAGTAAAATTTGTTACGGAGCACTCTCTGGGAATATTCACAATGTTTACTCATTTGCTTCCTCTGTCAGAGTTATGAGGGAATCTTTCTTGGTTCTTGACCATGAGAACTTGTTAATGTTCTAGGGAATAAAACCTAAAAATAGAGAGGGGGTCTTCTTTAGACTGTGGTTCCCAGGAATTTCTCATTCTCATGCTAGTCCAACTCAACCTCCAACAGTTCAAAATTACCATTTGTTTGTGGTTTCAATGGATTCTGTTTCAGGTTAATAGATTGGCTGTAACTCTGAATTCACCTGTCTCTTCAGAATTGTAGCTTGGTATGTGCCCTGTGATCTCAGTTCTCATTGATTTTCAATTTGTTCAGATATTTCTTGTAAAAATGATATGTGAAAATGTCCATGGTCTTCATGCATCAGAACAAAAAAACAGAAGTTACTTGACTTTTCCACAAATGCTTCTCTCACATTTAAACTTGCGCTAATCATATTTGCTAAAATTTTGGAAAGATTAAAAATACTCATAGGAAGACTTTTGACTCTTTGTCTTATTAATAATAATGATAGTTTATCTCATAGGAATTTTGTAAAGATTCAGTATACTGATACATTTAATGTACTTAAAACAGTACTAGACACTTGTTAAGTCCTATCTTACCTATATAGTATCTCAAGAAAAGCATTTATTATGGAAGGCATTATCCTGACATCAAATTTAGCCCTTTTAGCATTGATTTTAAAACTGCAGTAATCTAGGTTTTGAAGAATTTTAGCTAATAAAGGTATTTCCATTTTTCTATAACAACAAAAACAATAAATTCATGCATAATAGAATGAACTGGTAAGAATACAATAGCTACTATTGTTCTTATTGTTTTTTCAATACTACTCTTTTATTTAGAGATATGTTGATTAGCTCTGACTCATTAGGAACCAACTAGCACATATTAATAGAAAGTGAAATGACATCATTATGAAATAAATATTCATCTGATAGATAAAAATTTCAAAGTTTATATGCATAAGAGAAAAAATAACAGGAGTTCTCCATAGAGAAAAGTCAGAGAAACCACTGAGCTGTATTTTTATAAATTAGAAATTTTTATAAGAGGAGGTATAAGCTTTCTACAACGCTATCCCTTAGGGTCCATGCATCTTATGTGCTGAGTAATCCTTAAAGATGAGACCATTTTTAGTGTTCTTTATAATGTTCTGCACTCGGCTTGGGAGAAAGGAAATACTCTACTAGCACCGGAACCAAAAAATGTCCTTTCTGCTCTTACTTTAGTAAGACATTCCATGCACTTGATAGTAATAAAATATAGCCATTATCCATAGATGAGTGAAAAAGATCACTGGTTTTTCAATTGTTTAGTAACTATACCTTTGCATACTACCATAGTAATGCTAATATTTCATATTTATAGAATCCTCTGAGAAGCTCAAAGTATTTTATGAATATTATACCAATTAATCCTACATGATGAGTATTACTATTCCCAGTAATACTCATATGAAGAGGCTACGGTGAGGCGGCTGTGACAGCAAGAGTTTGTACTGTGTCTTGAAAGAGAGAAACGTGTATCATATCCAAGACCTTTTTAGTAAGAATGTCTTGAAGACTGATTTTTCGGAGGACTGTAGAAAAGGCATAGGTCAATTGTAGTTTTTGACGTTCTTAGAGCTAAGTCAGTGTCAGCTTGAAGAGCTGATACAAAGTCTGTGAATTTGTTTCCTACACATTCTTCTCATTCTTAATTAGCAACAGGCTACCCATACCAATGAATGTTTTAGTTGTTTTACTTTATTAAATGAGGGCATTTATCCTAGAGATCTTCTTGCCCTAACTTCTAATAATGGGCACATGTATTTTCCTTAACTTTTTGGATGGGAATTGAGCGAATTGATGTGATACAACTCACCCTGTGACCTCTTTGTATTCATCTGTGTTTAGCCTTTCAGCTGATCTTTGATCACCTTACTTTAGTTCTATCAATTTTTTAGTTTTGAAAATTTTAGCCTTTAACTTTTTATCTGTGGTCTTTTTTTTTTTTTTTGATCTCTGCTTTTATGTATTTTAAATCTTCATAGATGAATATGGCTAAGAAGATAAGACTATTTCTCCAAGAAACCACTGAACTAATCAAAGAAAGTTGATAAAAGAAATGCCAATTGTAAAGCCAGAAGTGGCAAGGATACGCTTCTGATGCTTCACAAAGAGCTGAAATAGATGAAGAGTTTAAATTCTGTGAAAAAAAAAATAAATAAACAAAATGTAAACACAAGAAAGCAATGCTTTTCTATAGAGCTACAACCCTAATAAAGGATTTTTTTTTTTTTTTTTTTTTTTGAGACAGAGTCTTGCTCTGTCACCAGGCACCAGGCTGGAGTGCAGTGGCGTGACCTTGGCTCACTGCAACCTCCACCTCCCGGGTTCAAGCAATTCTCCTGCCTCAGCCTCCTGAGTAGCTGGGACTACAGGCATGCACCACCACACCCAGCTAATTGTTTTTGTATTTTTAGTAGAGACAGGGTTTCACCATGTTGGCCAGGATGGTCTCAATCTCTTGACTTTGTGATCCACCCGCCTTGGCCTCCCAAAGTGCCGGGATTACAGGAGCGAGCCACCGCGTGCGGCCCTAATAAAGGATTTGCTTAATATCAATGTCAACTGCTAATGGCTACAAGTAAATGCCAAACCAGATCATGCTAGTTAAATTTTTGTTTAAAATTAGTAAATCTTAGTGTTTCCATACCATTCTTATTTAAGAATGACTTTAACTGTTTTATTTTTGATTTGGCTAAATTCTCTCAATTACATATTTTTCAGAATTAACACTGTTAATAGAATACATATTTCTTTTATTGCTGCTGAATGTTTTTAAACTTTTAAAAAATAATAAAGATAGTTCACAGACCCATAATGTTCTTTCCAGAAGATTATGTATTATTTTCCAATCTCTTCTTGTGGTTTGGGTATTAAGTTGCTTATTACCTTTAGTTCTACAAACGGCTCTATTAAATTATTTATTTTAATAGTGCTCTCTTAGTATATGATCTAGTTTTACCCTGTAGCTTATGGATTTAGTATCTTTCCCATATACTCATAGACATAGAGTTTTTATTCCCTTTCTACTTTTTCACTTCATCTTTCATTTTGTACTTATGGATTTGCATTGATGTCAGTTTCAACATAGGAGATGAGTATGCACAAAAATCTCAAATTCTAGGAAGGCCCTGGAGGTTACTTAAGAGACCTATGGTTGTGAGCCAGAGACAGAGCCAAAGGAATATTCTTGGTCAAGCTATTACCTGAATTCATAAGCCTCAAGATTAGAAGAATTCAAACCTTTAGCTGTAAGCAAGACAGAAGCAAAAACATGGCCCAATAGTACTCTGGAACTCAGGTTTGGGAACTGATATCAGTTTCAGGAATCGCTAGAAATGTTTCCTTAAAGAGACAGAGGAATTATTATCTCTTTTAATTCAGAGCTCTATATCCATATTGAATTCAAGTTTTTCCATTGCTAGTCTAGGATTTATGTAAGAACAACACGGCACAGAATGTGATCTGTTTTGGTGAATGTCCCATGTATGTTTGAGAAGATTGTATGGTCTGGTGTTCTGGAATGAAGTATAGCTGTCAGTTGTATCCAATTGATTGATGGTGCTGTTGTTTTTAAGTCAGTTTTTCAGTTGCTAGCGGAAGTTTAGAAATGCTGCTAACACATCGGATTAATCTTCCTCTCAAGTAACCAATTGATTTCTAGTGATTATTGGAATATTCTACTTTGGTCTCTGGGATCTTTTTGCAAGCTTCTGACGTGTATTCAATAACACATTTAGGTGTTGGTGATTTTCATATTTGAGCATGCTCCAGGCAATGACACCTGTCAGGGGAAATTGTCTAGATTTGGAAATGCCTAAAGAGATTATTAGGTATCATTCCCAGGGCAAGACTGGGCGTTACCTAGTAGACTCTACTCTCGTAGACTCTACTCTCTGCAGATTATCTGATTCTATGAAAGTGTACACATGTGAATTGTCTTTATATTACCTAGGGTCTTCTAGAATGGTACTGAGGTAGAAGTTTAAAAGACAGTAGGGGACATGAGTTTATCCATATAGAAAAAAATGTATTTTGTCTGGTAGAGATAAATTTCTGCCTAGTTATAAAAATTAATGAGTCCACCCATTATACTTTATTGCCTGATAGGATATTAACCAGTTTTACATCTTAATAAATTAGTACATTTATTTTAGCATTCCAGATGCCTTGAATATATGTGTTTCTTCTTCAAATTCTTTACTGAAGTATTTTTAACATCTTACTGCTTTATTTATTAACTGATGAATTGCAGAAATCTTAATCATGCCTTAATTTTATATTTGCATGTGAATCATGATTTTCCCTTTGTTGAAAATTATAGTTTAAAATAATTATGTCATGACAGCCATCTGTCCTTTAGTGATTATAAGACACTAATTGGAAGGTATTGTAAGAGTTCAAAGATTTTAAAATTTAAAATAAACACATCTTCAAATTGGTGAAATACGACGATCATATTAATTCTTTCTCCAAATACACTTAACTACATCCTCTTTCTTTAGTTTCAACTACTTTTGTCTGAGTTTCCTTGATTCTTATCCGAAAGTTTCAGTAACTTCCTAAATGATGTCTTTTTCATTAGCCTTCATTCTCTCCAGTCCCTTCTTTGCAATGCTGCCTGAGAATGATTCTAAACTCAACTGTCAACGTGACACAGCTGTTTCAAACCCTTCAATGATTCTACTTCTTGTTATAGTATGCTGAAATCTTCTCAATTTAAATCCTAATATCTTGCTTCCAACTTTATCTTTTCCTTAGCAAATCTCAGATTTTTTTATCGTAGTAGTTTTTCACTTGTGGTATTATTGTAATGTCTGGTTAGAGATTCTTCAAGTTTCTACAAGCTTATGATTGTTTCATAATACTTAGCAAAGTATATACCTTTATATATATATTTTTGATTTATATTTGTAAAGGTAATTTACTTTTTCACAGAAGCTTCTGGATGGCTTAAATATTTTTGGGAAATGTTACTCTTTGGACAAGGAATTTAAAATATTCCATATCACTTACTGAGTACAGGTTGAGTCTTAATTAAATTCTACATTCATGTTCAAAGGCAGTAATCATATACACATATTCTGGAGATGATTCCAAAATCAATTAAAGCAATAACTGGACCTACTTCCTCTCATTCGATTTTTGTATATCTAGGATATACATTACAAGAATTAAAAGAAATTTTAATAAACAACAACAATAAATTTAATTAATAATTATTAGCAATTGAAGTTGAGATTTTCTTATAGTACAAGCTTAGATAGATGTAGATATTGATATGTATATAGATATAAATATAAGCATGTGTGTGTTTAAAAGTTAGTATATACACAAAACTTTCAGCTTTGACACTTGGTGTTTTAGATATAACAGAATGGAAATTTTCACATCAAAAGGAATCTGATTGAGGAAGGAATATTTCAAATAAAAAAATTATATAGAAGAGTAATTTTTATTATAGACAGCTGAAAAGTTACAGATAAGCTGTGTTTGAGCATGAAATAATTTGTTCTTTGTGTTTTTAAAGTTGCATTTGAAAGAAAAGTTACCATATTAGCAAATCTTATTGACATTTGTTTGGTTTTTAGTTTTCAAATTATTAGGGTGGAAAAACAGATATTAGGAAAAGTGAGTTCCCATTTTTTATAGAAATAGCAAAAAAAATTATGTATTATTAAAAGTAGATATTTTATATTAGAATTTTACCTTGCAGATTTTGCCTGTCTTAAGCAGTCTGTATAGACAGGAGGTCCTATTTACACAAATTTACTCACCAAAACTTTTGTTCTAAGCCAGTTCATGGACATGTCATACGCTTTCTAGCTCTCTTGCTTTTCTTATGTTGTATGTGTAAGAGGGTTGGCTATATTTTTCTGTCCATTGTATTAAACAACATTTTTTTCTCTATTTTAAAAACCGATTTTATCTCTTGAGCTAATGTTTATACCCAGAGGATGACACAAACAACAGCAAACAAACAACAAATGAACAATCCAAAAATCACCCAACCCTAAGTATGAGCATTTAAAATAACTAACTTTCTTTTAGATTTAAAGCCATCTCTATCATGTGTAATTATCTTAGCCAATTTTATTATCTAAACCAATTTTGAATTTCTGCTCAGTCATTTATTGATTCCTATCTTCCCTCTTCTCCTGCCCACCTGTCTGGCAGATATTTAAATTTTCAGTGAGTATAAATATCATTCTGGCGAAGGAAGGAGATTTCTGATTCTTAGGTGCTTTATTTGGAGCTTTAACTTATCCCATCTGATCGCTGAAATTCTTTCACTGATATCTACTATAATATTACTGAAACCACCTGCTCCTTTGTACACCAGGCTGACATACACTGCTGAAGTCCAGTTCCAAATCATGAAGCTTATTTTTCCCCACTTTCTCTTCTGAAAACTGTTTCTCTTTACTGTTTTTTTAATCTCTACTGGAGGACGTGGAAATCATTAAATTTCTTAGATTAGTGTTTTGATGATATAAAAGCAATGGGTCAAGAAAAAGGGGGTTGCCCAGCATAAATCAAGGGAGTGGCACAAATCCGTAATAGTAATTATTTTATTCTTCATCATTGCAAACCCAGTACTTTGCAAATGACTACAAAATGCATGGGTAAAATATCCAATCAAAGTACAACATAAATGAGTCGATTTTTGATATAACAGTGTATGGCTAAGAAAGTATCCTTGCCTCCAGCTTTACTCTTTTTTTTCTCAAGATTCTTTTGGCTGTTTGGAATCCTTTTTGGTTCCATACAAATTTTAGGACTTTTTTTTTTTTTTTTTTTGTGTGTTTTCTTAAATAATTCCATTGAGATTTTGATAGAGATTGCATAGAAGTTTCTGCTTTAGGTAGTATGGACATTTTAACTTTAAGTCTTCTAATCTATGGATATAGAATTTCCTACCCATTCTTTAACTCAAAATCACAATGAGATACAACATCACATATTTTAGGATGACAACTATAAAAAAAAAGATAAATGTTGTAGGATATGGGAATAAGTTAGAACCAACGTATATTGTTGGTGGGAATATAAAGTAGAGTAGCTGCTATGGAAGACAGTATGGTGCTATTTCAAAACCTTAAAAATAGGCATACTATATTATCCAGCAATACTTCTTCTGGGTATCAATCTTAAAGGATTAAAATCAGGACTTTAGATATATCTGCACTCCCATGTTCATTGCTGCATTATTCACAATAGC
Source organism: Saimiri boliviensis (assembly GCF_048565385.1). Classification (NCBI taxonomy): domain Eukaryota; kingdom Metazoa; phylum Chordata; class Mammalia; order Primates; family Cebidae; genus Saimiri; species Saimiri boliviensis. The sequence continues at coordinate 47,227,752 of NC_133463.1, forward strand.
TAAGATGTGGAAAAACACTTAAAAGTTTATCAATGGATGAATAGATAAAGAAAATGTGATATTTATATCATAATAGAATATTGTTTAGCATTAGATATGAGGAGATTATTTTATTTTATTTTCCTTTTTGAGATGGAGTTTTGCTCTCGTTGCCCAGGTTGGAGTGCAATGGCACGATCCCTGCTCACTGCAACCTCTGCCTCCAGGGTTCAAGCTATTCTCCTTCCTCAGCCTCCCAAAGCTGGGATTACAGGCATACACCACCATGCCCAGCTAATTTTTGTATTTAGTAGAGACTGGGTTTCACCATGTTAGTCAGCCTGGTCTTTAACTCTCGACCTCAGCTGATCCACCACCTGGGCCTCCCAAAGTGCTGGGATTAAAGGCATGAACCACTGGATCCTGCTAATTCAGCATTAGAAAGGAAGAAAATCCTGGCACAGGCAACACTAAGACTGAATCTTGAGGACATTTGCTAAGTGAAGTAAGCCAGTCACAGACGAACAAATACTGCATGATGCCACTTATATGAAGAATCTAAAATAGTCAAACGTTAGAAGCAGAGAGTGTTATTGTTGTAAGGGGCTGTGAGGAGGAAGAAACAAAGAGTTGTTTTCCATTAGGTATAAAGCTTAAGTTATGCAAGATGAGTGAGTTCTAGATAACTATACAACATTGTGAATCTAATTAAGAAAAATGCATTGTATACTCAGAAGTGTGTCAAGATAGTAGATATCATGTTTAATGCTCTTACCACAATTTAATAAATGATTAAATAAATAAATTCCATATGTGGAGTGTTGGTAGAGTTACATAGAATATTTACAATTATCTTTAAAGAGTAATTAAAATACTTCTGTCTTTGTCATCTAAGTGTCAAAGTGTGGCTTGAAACTTTTTAATCACAACGACATGTCACAAAAATATATACTATACTGAGGAAGTGAATAAGAGAAACCAGCTGTCTCATCATACCAAAAATTTGAGATATTTATGAAAATGTAAATCAAAGCCCTTTGATTTCTTTGGAAATGTCTAAATTTTTCATTAAATTTTTATGTTAACATTAACATTTTGTTTGAATTTCTGATACACGAGGCAATAGATTTTGAATTTTTAATATGGTATTATAACTCTGTGAAGTCCCAATAACTTTGAACGTATAAAGTGGTCCTAAGACCAAAGAGTTAAGCGGATCTCTGTTCTAAACGCCACACACAAGCAAGGAGACATGCTAACTTCTCAGGACCATGATTTTTAGATTAGGCCTTTTCTCAACTAATTTCATATCATCATCTTGGAAGTATCAAATATTTCTGAGAAACAAAAGTGATATTTTCTCATTTAGGTTTTTCTATCACACATTTCTCCCACACACTTTTGATTATTTCATTCTCTATTATTTTAAAATCAACTTACCTCAACAGACTAAGAGTTCTTTCTATAAGTTTTTTTTGTTGTTGTTGTTCTTATCTGGAAAACCAAGTTTCTAAGACAATATCCACAGTGTAGTTTTTAAAGTTTATTTCAAAATTCAGAACTTGGAAAAGAAATAATCACCTTCATTGTTCTAAGTCATGCCTCTCCTTTCTGAAAAAAATGGATCTCAGCCATGGGGCTTTTCATTAATGGTTAAAAAACTAAACAATCATTAGACCAACAAAGAAATTAAGGCAACAATTAAAAATGTTTTTGTAACAAATACAAATCAAAACACAATATACCAAAACCTGTGGGATCCAAGGAGAGCAGTGCTAAGTGGGAAGTGTATAGCAGTAAATGTCTCCATCAAAAAGTAGAAAAAAATTACAAATTAATAGCTTAATGTCACTCCTCAGGGAACTAAAAAACTGAAACAGGCCGGGCGCGGTGGCTCAAGCCTGTAATCCCAGCACTTTGGGAGGCCGAGACAGGTGGATCACGAGGTTAAGCGATCGAGACCATCCTGGTCAACGTGGTGAAACCCCGTCTCTACTAAAAATACAAAAAATTAGCTGGGCATGGTGGTGCGTACCTGTAATCCCAGCTACTCAGGAGGCTGAGGCAGGAGAATTGCCTGAACCCAGGAGGCGGAGGTTGCGGTGAGCCGAGATCACGCCATTGCACTCCAGCCTGGGTAACAAGAGCGAAACTCCGTCTCAAAAAAAAAAAAAAAAAAAAAAAACCAAAAAACAAACAAACAAACAAAAAAAACCTGAAACAAACCAAACCCACATATAGCAGAGAAAAAGAAATAACAAGGATCAGAGCAGAACTAAATGAAACAGACACCCCCCAAACAATAGAAAGGATCAAAAAAAAAAAAAAAATTAAAAGTTGGTTCTTCAAAAAAATAAACAAAATTGAAAAACCACTAGCTAGGCTAACCAAGAAGAGAGAAGATCCCCCTACAACAATCTGAAAGGAAAATTAGATATTACATCCGATACCATAGAAATACAAAGGATCATTATATATCACTATGAACAACTAACATTCACAAACTAGAAAACTTACAAGAAATGGTTTAATTCCTGGAAACATCCAACTTCCCAAGATTGAATCTGGAAGAACTAGATTCCTGAACAGACCAATAATGAGTAGTGAGATTGAACCACTAATAATAATAATAATAATAATAATAATAATAATAAAATCTCACAACAAAAAAAGCCCAGGACCCAATAGATTCACAGCTAAATTCTATCAAATATACAAAGAAAAACTAATACTAATCCTCTTAAAAATGTTCCCCAAAATCAGCGATTGCTGAAGTACTTGGGGTTCTATTCTTATTCTTTTGAGAAACCTCCATGCTGTATTCATGCTACATTCATTTCCACCAACAGCGTATGATGTCTAGCCTTTCTCCATATCCTCACCAGAATCTGTTTTTTTTCTTTTTTTTTTTTTTTGTCTTTTTGAAGAAATCCATTTTAACTGGGATGAGATCTCTCATTGTAGTTTTCATTTACATTTCCTTGATAATTAGTGATGTTGAACATTTAAGAAATATTATATTAGCCATTTGTATGTCTTCCTTTGAGAAATGTCTACTCAGATATTTTGTGCATTTTTTAATTGGATTATTTGTTTGATTCTTATATATGAGTTTCTTATATATTCTGGTAATTATTCCTTGCCAGATGGATAAATTGAAGATTTTTTCCCCCATTCTGTGGGTTGTTCATTGTTTCCTTTGCTGTGCTGAAGTTTTTAACTTAATGAAATCTTATAATTCTATTCTCACTTTTGCTGCCTGTGCTTTTGAGGTTTCACCCAAAAATTCTTTGCACAGACCAGTATTCTAAAGCATTTCACTAATGTTTTCATTTAGTAGTTTCATAATTTCTGATCTCAGATTTAAGTCTTTAATCTACTTTAATTTTATTTTTGTATATAGTGAGAAATGAAGGTCTAGTTTCATTCTTTTACAAAGGTTATCAAGTTTTTCCAGATCCATTTACTAAAGAGATTGCAATTCCCCAATGTATGTTCTTGGTGCCTTTGTCAAAAATGAGTCATCTGTGCATGTGTGGATTTATTTCTGGATTCTCTGTTCTCTTCAATTGGTCTGTGTGTTTGTTATTAAGCCTAGTGTCATGCTTTTCGGTTTTGAAATCAGGTGATATAATTACTCTAACCTTGTTTTCTGTTTTTTTTGTTGTTGTTGGTTTTTTTTTTTTTTTTTTTTTTTTTTTTTTTTCCGCTCAACATTGCTTCGGCTATTCAGGGTCTTTTGTAGTTCCATACAAATTTTTGAAGTTTTTTTCTATTTCTTTGAAGATTGTATTGGTATTTTGATAAGGATTACATTAAATTCTCAAATCACATTGAGTAGTAAGAACATTTTAAAAACATTAATTCTTTCAATCCACGTGCATGGGATATCTTTTTTTTTTTTTTTTTTTTCATGGTGCTGTATCCAATTTCTTTTATCAGTGGTTTGTATTTTTCCTCATAGACATCTTTCACTTCTTTGGTTAATTTTTTCCTAAGTATTTTTTTTTGTAGCTATTATAAATTGTATTGCATTCTTGATTTCTTTTCAGGTTGTTTGCTGTTGGCATATATAAATGTTCCTAATTTTTATATATTAGTTTTGTACATTGCACCTTTACTGAATTAATATATCAGTTGTATTAATAATAGTATTTTGATAAAGCCATCAGGTGTTTTCTAAATATAAGACTATATCAACTGTGAACAAGGATAATTTGACTTCTTCCTTTCCAAATTGTATGTACTTTCATTTTTTTCTCTTGTGTAATGGCTCTGGCCAGGATTTCCAGTATTATATTTTAAAAAAGTGTTTGGGAGGCCGAGGCGGGTGAATCACCAGGTCAAGAGATCGAGACCATCCTGGTCAACATGGTGAAACCCCGTCTCTACTAAAAATACAAAAAAATTTAGCTGGGCATGGTGGCGTGTGCCTGTAATCCCAGCTACTCAGGAGGCTTGAGGCAGGAGAATTGCCTGAACCTGGGAAGCGGAGGTTGCGGTGAGCCGAGATCGCGCCATTGCACTCCAGCCTGGGTAACAAGAGCAAAACTCCGTCTAAAAAAAAAAAAAAAAAAAAAAAAAGTGTGGTCCAAGTTGACATTCTGGTCTGATTTAGGTGTTAAAGGAAAGACCTTTGATTTTTCTTTGTTAAGTCTGATGTAAGATGTGGGTTTCTCATATTTGGCCTTTTTGTTTTGAAGTATTTCATCAATACCCAATTTGTTCACTGTTTTTATAATAAATAGATGTTGAATTTTATTGAATGCTTTTCAGCATCTATTGAAATAATCATGTGGGTTTTGTGCTTGATTCTGTCAGTGTGATGTATCACATTTGTTGAATTGCATTATGTTGAACCATCCTTGTATCCCTGGGACAAATCCCACTTGGTCATGGTGAATGAGCTTTCTTGTAAGTTATTAAATTTGATTTGCTGGTATTTTGTGAAATGTTCTGCATCTATGTTCATCAGGGATATCCTTGTAGTTTTCTTTTTTGTTGTTGCTGTGTCCCTGTCTTGTTTTGGTATCAGGGTAATGCTGGACTCATAGAATGGGAGTCTTCAGATTTCTATTGAGCCCGTTTTAACATTTTTTGATTCCTTAACTTATTAATTAGTTAATATTTGACACTTGTTCATTTTATATTGGGAAGTCATGACCTCAGTTTTTAAAAATGATTCTTTATCAATAGCATATTTTCAAAAATTATCTGTATGAAATATTGTATCAATCCTATTGACTTAAAAATTACCTATTTGCCAATTGTCTAGTTATTAATTCTATTAAAATGGAGAAATTTTTATTTTCCCACAAATAACAATCAATAGGAGAAAATCTGCCAACATATAAGGATCTCCTTCCTTCCTTCCTTCCTTCCTTACTTTACTTTTTCTTCTTTTTTTGAACTATATCCTATTTATTTTAAAGAGACATTGAACTAGTATGTACTGCCTGACCATCAAAGGATGAATAGCTCTTCATTTACTTTTATTCTGTACGTTTTTCTTTTTGTTTATAGTCATTTTAGTAAGAAGCGTTCTTTTCCATTATTTTCATCTTATTTCTAATATGCCATCACCTCAAAATATGCTTGTTTTAGAGTCTTTTAACATTGTTTTTAATATTTTGATTAGAATATATTTGGCCTAATTAGAAATGTGAAATCAGAATAGATGATGACAATACTCAGCCTTCTCTTCAAATGATCTTACAGTAATTTCAAGAAGAAGTGAAAGAAACTATAATTTATTAGCCTTGGGGCAAGAGTGATTATTTTGCCATACTGGAAACTGGCAGCTCTTCTGTCTTTTGTCCTTAAGAAGTTGAGTATTAATTTTAAATATACCAAACAGACATAAAAGGCTCTGCTTGCATGTACAGAATAGAAAAACTATTCATATTACAAAAGGTTGCTTTTTGGTTAATATTTACAAGTAACCTCTATTTCAGTAACCTGTGACACACCACAGAGAAATATCTAAAGTGCAGACAGTATGAAAGTTTTTTGTTTAATGTTATACAAAAATGGTTTTAATGATATCTCAATCAATTATATAAAAAGATCATTTTGGGGATAGAATAAAAACACTCTACATGTTTTATTTATGGGGAATGATATGCCTGAAGCCACATGTCTACATATTAACATTTGAATGAATCAACCTTCTTTTACAAAGTAATGTTTTGTTTAAAATTTTAAATATGTCATTCTTCTCAATGTCTAAATGTCATCTTGATTTCATGGGGTACATATCTCTGATCATTTTCAAAATTCTGTTCTCAGAATGTATTGCACACTTTCCTAAATTCAATTGAATACTGGTGCTAGAAACTCCATAAAACAAAAAGATGTATAAACTCTTCTTTGGAATGCAAATACTTTGAGTTCCTTATTGATAAAGATTAAGTGACTGACAATGAAAGTCAATACACTACATAATAAATTACTAACTTTGTCTGGAAGATGATAGAGGAGATAGTGTCCATAAAATGTTTGAAGAGAATAAATAAATGAAGGTCTTTAGAAATACGTATCAGCTCTTGACAAAATAATTATTTCAATGATAATTTCAAAAGCATCACCACATAAGTAAACCAGCCATTAAATAAATGTGTGCTTCTTAATGACATCTTCCTATTTTGAACTGCTTTATGTTTTTCAGTCATCACTTTATGAAGAATTTTGTTTTTACTTTTTTTCTTTTATGAAGACCTCACTGTAGTGACTGTCTTGCACATCTTTGTATTACCATTCTCTAATCCTGTGCTTGACACATGATGAGAGTTCAATCATACTTTTTACTGTCAAGCATAATGGATGAAGGATATGGACAGACACTTTACAAAAGAAGACATACAGGAGGCCAACAGACATATGAAAAAATGCTCATCATCACTGGTCATTAGAGAAATGCAAATCAAAACCACATTGAGATACCAACTCACACCAGTTAGAATGGTGATCATGAAAAAATCTGGAAACAACAGATGCTGGAGAGGATGTGGACAAATAGGAACACTTTTACACTGTTGGTGGGAGTGTAAATTAATTCAACCACTGTGGAAGACAGTGTGGCGATTCCTCAATGACCTAAAAATAGAAATCCCATTTGACCCAGCAACCCCATTACTGGGTATATATCCAAAGGATTATAAATTGTTCTACTATAAGGACACATGCACACAAATGTTCATTGCAGCACTGTTTACAATAGCAAAGACCTGGAACCAACCCAAATGCCCATCGACGATAGATTGGATAGGGAAAATGTGGTACATATACAGCATGGAATATTACGCAGCCATCAAAAATGATGAGTTCACGTCCTTTGTAGGGACATGGATGAACCTGGAAACCATCATTCTCAGCAAACTGACACAAGAGCAGAAAATCAAACACCACATGTTCTCACTCATAGGCAGGTGTTAAACAATGAGAACACATGGACACAGGGAGGGGAGCACTACACGCTGGGGTCCGTTGGGGAGAAATGGGGGAGGGACGGGAAAGTGGGGAGGTGGGAAGAGATAGCATGGGGAGAAATGACAGATACAGGTGAGTGGAAGGAAGGCAGCAAACCACACTGCCATGTGTGTACCTATGCAACAATCTTGCATGTTCTTCACATGTACCCCCAAACCTAAAATGCAACAAAAAAAGAGAAAAAATAAAAATAAAAATAAATAATAATAATAAATTACATGTTTGCAAAAAAAAAGTTTTTAAAAGAAAACTTAGTGTATTAGGGCTTTTTTCTGGGGTTGGCTTCAAAAATGAATTGCCACAATTTAGCAGTTGAAGAGAAATATCCATTTATTACATCAGAAGTCCGAACAAGTTGAACTGAACTCTGCTTAGAGTCTTACCAGGTTCAAATCAAGGTGTCAGCTTGACTGGGCTTTGTCTGTAAATTATGGGGAAAAATCTACTTCTAAGCTTATTCAAGGTGTTGCTGGAATCCAGTTCATTATGGCTGTTGGGCTCCAGTCTCATTTCCTTGCTAGACATCAGGAGGGAGAACTCTCTGATTCTAGATGTCACCCAGATTTCTTCTGATACAGACTTAACATTCAAAGCGATAGGAATTATTGAGTTCTTCTCACATTTTGAATCCCTCTGACTTCCTCTTCTATTCTTCTTCCTACAAACTGGATAAAACTTTTCACTTTTAAATGACTCATATATTTGGACTAAGTGCAAGTCCATAATCTCCCTTTTAGCATGTAATTATAGGAGTAACCCCAGAATATAAATGTCACCAGTTTCATCTTCAAATTCTGCCTACCACAGAGAAGTATGTGAACTATTAGTAAAGAAGAAATTTACCAAATAATTGAGATAACTGAAATTACTTTAATCAGAGAAGGATAAAGGACACTTTTGCATTTTTTTTTAATTTAGAAAGGATGCTTCCTCAAAGGCTAGCAATTTTCTATAATTTAGAAATATTCATAACTTTTAAGGCAAAATTAGAATTTATAAGTAGATTAGAAGGACAAAATGCAAAATCTTCTCATGACATTTGAAGACACCGTCTCTGCACATAAGTTGATTCATTCCACCTGAATTGTCTTGTGAGGTTATTCCTTCAATGGGTCAAGAATGGCAAACAATCCATTGAACATATGAATTCTAAGGATGTAGATTGCTTCTTTCATAAAGAAAGAATAAACTTACTGAATTCCAGAGAGTTTTTAAAACATTAAAGTGGACCTCTTTATGTGGAACATATTTTGTATATATATACTTCATACATTTTTAAAATCTATGTCGAACCAACATAAAATTGAAGTTCATCTGAAGTTCCATATTATTTAATATAATTTATTTATTTATTTATTTATTTATTTATTTTCTTTTTTTTAAATTGCATTTTAGGTTTTGGGGTACGTGTGAAGAACATGCAAGATTATTGCATAGGTACACACATGGCAGTGTGATTTGCTGCCTTCCTCCCCATCACTTATATCTGGCATTTCTCCCCATGCTATCTCTTCCAAACTCCGCACCCCCTGCTGTCCCTCCCCTATATCCCCCCGACAGACCCCAGTGTGTGATGCTCCCCTCCCTGTGTCCATGTGTTCTTATTGTTCAACACCCACCTATGAGTGAGAACATGCGATGTTTGATTTTCTGTTCTTGTGTCAGTTTGCTGAGAATGATGGTTTCCAGGTTCATCCATGTCCCTACAAAGGACACGAACTCATTGTTTTTGATGGCTGCATAATATTCCATGGTGTATATGTGCCACATTTTCCCTGTCCAGTCTATCATCGATAGGCATTTGGGTTGGTTCCAGGTCTTTGCTATTGTAAACAGTGCCACAATGAACATTTGTGTGCATGTGTCCATATAGTAGAATGATTTATAATCCTTTGGATATATACCCAGTAATGGGATTGCTGGGTCAAATGGAATTTCCGTTTCTAGGTCCTTGAGGAATTGCCACATTGTCTTCCACAATGGCTGAACTAATTTACACTCCCACCAACAGTGTAAGTGTTCCTATTTCTCCACATCCTCTCCAGCATCTGTTGTCTCCAGATTTTTTATTGATCGCCATTCTAACTGGCGTGAGATGGTATCTCAATGTGGTTTTGATTTGCATTTCTCTAATGATGAGTGATGATGAGCATTTTTTCATATGTTTGATGACCTCATGTATATCTTCTTTTGTAAAGTGTCTGTTCATATCCTTTGCCCACTTTTCAATGGGCTTGTTGGTTTTTTTCTTGTAATTCTGTTTTAATTCTTTGTAGATTCTGGATATCAGCCCTTTGTCAGATGGGTAGACTGAAAACATTTTTTCTCATTCTGTTGGTTGTCAATTCACTCTAATGACTGTTTCTCTTGCTGTGCAGAAGCTGTAGAATTTGATTAGGTCCCATTTGTCTATTTTGGCTTTCGTTGCCAATACTTTTGGTGTTTTGGTCATGAAGTCCTTGCCTATGCCTATGTCTGGAATGGTTTTGTCTAGATTTTCTTCTAGGGTTTTTATGGTGTTAGGTCTTATGTTTACATCTAGAGTTAATTTTAGTGTAAGTTGTCAGGAAGGGGTCCAGTTTCTGCTTTCTGCACATGGCTAACCAGTTTTCCCAACACCATTTATTAAACATGGAATCCTTTCCCCATTGCTTGTTTTTGTCAGGTTTGTCAAAATCGGATGGTTGTAGATGTGTGGTGTTGCCTCCAAGACCTCTGTTGTGTTCCATTGGTCTATATCTCTGTTTCAATATTGCCCTATGTTTCAATGATCTCAGTAAACTTTGCAGTGACAGCCTAATGGAGCAGGAGGCACTAGGGAAAAATCCAAAGATCTTGGTTCAATGTCCTGTTCCAGCTCTTTATTTTACATATCCTGGGAAAGCAACCTCTTTATTGTTCCATTATCTCATTTCCAAATGTAGATAATAATGATTTCTGGGCTATGTCACATAGTAGATGTGAGCCACAAATGAAATAATCATCTAACAGCATCTTGCAATCTTTAGCGCTCCATACAGTTATTGGTAATTATTGTTTGGTTACATATATTCTGTTAACTGAAGTTCATGGTTACAAATGAAGCTGGTGTCTAACCAGCCAATAGTCTTACCAAATATGAATACTCAGAATGAATTTTTTACCAATCTGTTTGTTTGAAAAGCCTAAATGTATAATGAGAGCCCCAACATATAGTAGTATCACAACCTTTTAAAAAAAAATCTGAGTATTTCATTCTCTTTCCTAAGTTTCATAAGTTATTGAAAACATACATTCACTCATTCCAAATTATATGCAATTAAAATATTTATAGTTTACCCAAAATAAAATTTTCTATATTATGTCTTTATACATAAAGCAAGATACTTTTATAGTAGTTGTTATATAAATAACTAGTCAATATTCACTATGTTGGTGAAACCATCTTGACTCAATATATCCAATTAGATAGAAATAAATATTCAGTACTTTCCAAGATGCTACGAACATGAAGAGAGTAACATCTGTGATGTCAGTGTAAATAAACTCTTGTGATAAAAAGCATTTTCTGTATATACTGGAAGGATAAAATTAAAGAAGCTATACTTAATTACAAAATAATTAAGTCATTGTCTAAGTTTTTTTTAGCAAGCAAAAGAGAACATGGAAATATAAACTATTTAAAATCAAAATTTTGCACAAACATAACTTATGATTGAGCATTTATTGTTGTCAATCAGTTCAATCTTCATGAAGGCCAAATTGAGATAAGATATATTATTCATAATTTGTCTTGTAGTTTGTGATACTGGTTGATAGGTATAGAAAAATGTTATAAAAACAAAATCTTAGTTATAAAGTTGTCAAGTGATCTTGATTAAAACAGCAAGATATTATATGTAATTAAGATTATAATTAGAACCTTTTGGCTGAGCTATTTCTTAACATTTTACAATCTTCATGTATACTATAATTACATGTAAAATTACATGTTACACTTATATGTTAATACTTATTCAGAGATTTACTTACTTGTAGTATTTATTCATGTATATTGAGTTTGTACCTGCATGTGATATCTTTATCATGTTAACACTCAAAATTGTATATGAGCATCAGATTTTATTTTCTTTTTAAAAAAGGCAATACAAACCAAAATCTCATGGGTTTGTATTAATAATTTATTTGTATGAATTGCTAGTAGAACTATGAGTATATTAATAAGGTCATCTTCATTGTTAAATTATCCCTTATAGGTTATAATAGTTAAAATGCTTTGGTTTGCCCCAAGAACATCAGTATTGGACAATTTGATAATATTTGCACTATTTTGTTTAATAAATTTCTGAATATATACACTGCTGCTATGGGTAGAACTGAAACCAAGTTCACGAGATGTTTAGTGAATAAACATAAAGCAGTAGTCGATTTTCTAATTATGGATTTGTCTATAAGAAAAATATTCTTACTATAGGTAATTAAGTATCAGTCTTCTAGCCTGAGATTTGATTTTTTAATCATAAAGAAAAAAATGATTCCAGTTGAGAATGCTACTTCATGAGTACCCAAATAAGGAAATGACAATATGAACATACAGGAAGAAATATACACTGGAAACCCCAAGTGAGTTGTTTTATTATTTTTCTGAATTTTCATCCAGCACTGCTATAATAGGCTTAGTGCTTTTCTGCTCCCATAAATATGCCCTATTGGTGATAACACCATGAAGTTCTCTATGTCAGGTGCTTCTTACTAAATCCAATAAAAGGAAACTATTTAGTTTTTATAATATTATTATGTCACTGAAAGCAGCTGTTTTTCATTTTATACATTTTTTTAAATTCAAAGTCACTGTAGCCATCATTAGTATTGTTTGATTTATTCCAGAGGTAAAACAATTCTTGTCTCTTTTCCTATGTGACATAGCTGGTCTGAGTTGGGACGTTCAAAACAAGAAGAAACCGGTTGGGAACCTGAATGGCAAAAATGTCTGAGGTTTACGGAAATCCATAGAAATAGGCAATGATATTGGTCTTCTAAAAACTTCTAAACTTGGAATGTGGTTGATAGAAGCTACACAAAGACAAACTGTTACCACTTCTATATTCATATATAGTGTAGCTATCCCTTGTGTTTATATTTGCTTTTATATTTGGAAAACAATAAATGACAAAGAAACTATCTCAATAAAAAACAGACAACCTACAGAATAGGGGAAAATATTTGCAAACTATGCATCTGACCAAGGTCAAATATCCAGCATTTTTAAGGAACACAAACAAATTTGTAAGAAAAAACAGCTCCATTAAAAAGTGGACAAGAGACATGACACTTTACAAAAGAAGACATATATGCAGCCAACAAGCATACAAGAAAATACTCAACATTGCTAATCATTAGAGAAATGTAAATCAAAACCACAATGAGATACCATCTTACTCTAGTAAAAACTGCTTTTATCAAAAAGGCAAATTATAACCAATGTTGGCAAGGTTGGAGGTAAAAGGGAATGCTTATATACTGCTGGTGGAAATGCAAATTAGTTCAGCTATTGTGGAAAGCAGTGTGGCAATACCTCAAAGAACTAAAAGCAGAACTACCATTCAACCCAGCAATCCCATTGTTGGTTATATACCCAAAGGAATATAAATCATTCTGCCATAAAGACACATGCATGTGTATGCTCATTGCAGCACTATTCACAATGGCAAAGACATGGATTGAACTGAAATGCCTGTCAACAATAGATTGGATTTAAAAGTATATATGGTGCATATATACTGGGGAATACTATGCAGCCATAAAAAAGAATAAGATCGTGTTCTTTGCAGCAACATGGATGGAGCTGAAGGTTATTATCCTTAGCAAACTAACAAAGGAACAGAAAACCAATTACCACATCTTCTCACTTATAAGTGGAAGCTAAATGATAAAAATGCATAAACACAGAAAAAAACAACAGGTACTGGGGGCTACTTCAGTGGGGACAGTGGTGGGAGGAGAAAAATAATCAGGAATAATACTTATTAGATACTATGCTTATTACTGGGTGATAAAACAATCTTTATATCAAATCCCCATGACACGAGTTTATCCATGTAACAAACTTTGTACATGTACCTCTGGAACCTTAAGTAAAAGTGAAAAGAAATAAACTATTAAAATATTGGCTGGGTGCAGTGGCACATGCCTATAATCCCAGCACTTTGGGAGGCTGAGGTAGTGGATCACCTGAGGTCAGGAGTTCAAGACCAGCCTGGCCAACTTGGTGAAACCCAGTCTCTACTAAAAATATAAAAAATAACCAGGCATGGTGGCAAACACCTGTAATCCCAGCTACTTGGGAGGCTGAGGCAGGAGAATTACTTGAACCTGGGAGGTAGGGGTTGCAGTGAGCTGAGATTGTACCACTGCACTCCAGCCTGGGCAACAGAGAGAGACTCTGTCTTAAAAAAATGAAAAATAAACTATTAAAAATGACAATATATACTTAGCATGGTAGTTTTGTGGAACTGAATTTATGATTGCAGTCATGAATAATAAAACTCGAATTGTAAAATATTTTTAATGGTTCTTTTGATGATTATTTTATGAATTAGATTCTGTAGAGATCAAAATTTCTGGTAACTATTTACTGAATGCCATAAGAAAAAAATGTGGTATACTTTAATCCAACCAAAATACTACAGTTTGATAAAGCTTAATCAATTTTTTAAAACACTGTGTTACTTTGGATTTTTTATTTAAAGTTATTTTCTTTAATTAACAAAATGTTCAGTTACCGCAAATCTTGCATATTGAATACAGAAGAAATAGAAATAATTACATCCTCAAAAACTGTTGAATCCTCCCAGACAAAATTATAGCCTCCAATAAAGCAGAATTAAGAATAAAATGTTTTGACTGTAAATGCTGTTTTTAACAAACTTTGTAAACTGACTACATCCTCTTTCTCTCTTTTCTACCAGTTTTCCTCTTTCAACTTCCTACACCTGACATACAGAATTGTTAAGCATTCAAAAAAATTGGCACAGTTTTGAACACAGTTTTAAGAGGGATAATAGTCAAAATGTTGTAGACTTTAATGAAGAAAGGTGTCTTTATTTCTTTTACTTCAAAAATGAATATTGATAAGACTGTAGAGGGTTTAGATAATAAGATAAGAATTGTAACTAATATTGATATTCAACCATCCTAAGACACAATGCACAAGGGTCTATGGACTTTAGTAGATTTAAATAATTATATTTAATATTTGTTTACATTTATTTACTTGCAACTACTTTGTAAGGAAATGTGAAACTTTTTTTCTGTAAGAAACTCTTGTAAGATAAAATTTTAATATTTTTAATTTCTTAAATAAAAGTTTTGCTTCTTAATTTAAGTAAGCTAGATCCACATATTTAGTAGAGACATAGTAAGACAAAAATTATTGGAGTAGAACAAAGGTGGAGATGAGAGAGTAAGAATTTTCACTAATACATGCAAGAATTAAAACCAGGGTTGTAGCTGTGCAAGCATGGAAAGAAAAGATGAATTGAAATTCCAGGAAAGAGTATGCATGACTGGTTGATTATCTGAATGTAGAGGGTGAAGGTAATTAGAGAGACTAAAGTTACTTCTAGGAGTATGACTTTGACAGTGGCATCTTAGTTGAGGTTGTGGAGAATAAAAAATGTATTAAAGAGAAGGGTACAAGGCTGGGCGCGGTAGCTCAAGCCTGTAATCCCAGCACTTTGGGAGGCCGAGGCGGGTGGATCACGAGGTTAAGCGATCGAGACCATCCTGGTCAACATGGTGAAACCCCCTCTCTACTAAAAATACAAAAAATTAACTGTGCATGGTGGCCTATGCCTGTAATCCCAGCTACTTAGGAGGCTGAGGCAGGAGAATTGCCTGATCCCAGGAGGCGGAGGTTGTGGTGAGCCGAGATCTCGCCATTGCACTCCAGCCTGGGTAACAAGAGCGAAACTCCGTCTCAAAAAAAAAAAAAAAAAAGAGAGAGAGAAGGGTACAGAGGAGAGATCATGATTTTAGCTGGAGTGTGCTGACTTTTTAGGTTGCGACTCTGGATATCTAAAAGACAAGGAAACACACACTCTACAAGCTGCTAATCCATTAAGATACCTTCTTAAGAATACTTTAGCAAGTTTCAGAAACCATGGACATTTTCCTTAAGTGGCACAGCTACATTGATACCATTGGAGTAATGTTGAAGTGAAAAAGAGTATATGACTTAAATCCACCATGTTAGTTAAATCGTGCTCTACCATTTCCTAGCAGTGTGACTTAAGCAAATCAAATCTCTCTGAACTTCAGTCTCCTCACAGCATTATTGTGAGGACTAAACAATGAGTATATCAAAACAGTTTCGAATATGTAACAAATGCTTCATCATGTTAGTCTTCCTTTCTTATTGACAGTGTTCTCTGTTATCTTTCCAAGTCTCCTTCATCTCTTATTTTTTCTCTGTCTTTACTACCACCACTTGGGTAAATTCATCATCTATCCCTTAAACCATTCTCAGCAGTGTCTTGGCCTCCTGTAGCCCATTTACTCAATGCAGTCAACCAACAATGGTATTTAACGGGCTCTGTGGTGAATCAGATGCTGCTTTTAGACATGGGCATGTAACAGTGATGCTTTAAGTTACCATTCCATTCTGATATAATATTGTTTTAAAATTCAAAATGGATTATTGTTATATAACAGATTAAATGACTCCTATGTCTTTGCCATTCTTACAGGTTAGGATATAAATTCCCTAAACGGGCATACAAAGACTTTTGCAATCAGCCTTGTCTTCCTATCTGACCTCATCTGCATGCAGCTCATTCTTAAACTTTCAGATATCCTCCTCAAACTTCTAAGTATGTTACTGTTTAGTTTCATGCTTTATCTAATAAGACTTATCTTCCTCAAACATCATTTCTTCTGCTGGTAATTCTTGATTTTTTTTTTGTTTCTTATATTTAAAATATCTGACATTTTATCCTCATATTGGAAAATATGTACTTGGTCTTTAAATTGTAGTGGTTCTTACTGGAAATCACCAGCTAATTCAGATGTTTTGCCTCTTCATGGAAAGTCTTATACTAAGGAGTGTTTTTCCAGTTGGAAATGAAAACAGTGGGAGAATGAGTATTTATTCCTTCTCCTAAAGCTTGCTCAGTTGTAGGTATCTATGGAATATCAAGGTAAAGATGTCTAGTCAGCAATTAGAAATGGTTGCTTGGATCTCAAAAGAGACAGGACTTGAAACAACCTGTTGGGAATCAATTTGTAAGTCTACTACTCCAAGTAAGGATCATATTTGAGATGATCCAGAGATAGCATTTACAGGTCAAACAGAAAGGTGTTTACAATGGAAAAATAGTAGTTAGCAAACCTCCAGAGTGAAAGGGGCTATTGAATAAAAAGAAAGAAAAACATTTAAGAGAATCAATAGAGCAGCATTGCAGAAGCTCAGGAAAGATTTCAAAAGGAGACATGATCAGTAGTATTAAAGCCTTGGTAAATGAGGACGATTTTCAAGGATCAGGAAGAACTGGGCATAATAACAGTAGGAACTTACTGTAGGAGTAGAAAGTAACACTGTACGAAAAGAAAGAAAAAAATACACAGGGCTGACATTGAGAGGAAACAGAAATGATATGGAGGTGGGGGCAGAGCCCAGATATGCAACCTTCTCTTTGGAAAAAAGTAGGAAGACCAGAAAGATTTAAGACCAGGTGAAGAGATGAAAGTCGTTGGGAGGGAACTTAAGAAAGCACATGCTAATATTTATTTTTGATGTGGCAGGAAATAGGTCATCTGCTAAGTAGAAAGGGCACGAGGATGAGAGGAAAGCTTGGAAAAAGTCTTAGAACATCTGTGATGGAGAATGGAAGCAACGGTCAACTGGATCTGTATTTGGGAATGATGATTGTCAGGTAGCTGCCAGTACTTAGATGTTTCCCCAGGGAATTTACAAGACGATCCACGCAAAGTGCTATGTTCACAAGTCACTGCACAAATTTGTATGGGATTTTCTTTTCTTTTTTTTAAAAAAAAAAAAAAACAAAACAAAAAACTATCTTTATGTTTTCATAAAGAACAAAACAAAAGCCTTTATTTCTCAATTGCCACAGCCTTTGCCCCTAAAAAATCTCTGTGTTCTGCGGAATTATGTAATGCTTTAGTCCAACATCTGTTCTTTATTTATCTTTGTTTATTTAAGTTTCCACTTTATTATTTTATAAACAGTAGCACAGATAACGAAATTATGGATGGTTATTTTTGTTGGAGAAGAGTTTTAAACAGTGCTCAGCAAGAATAAAACATTTCAGCTGTCAGTAAGAGTTTTAAATTCTCCTTTTTGAAAAAAGACTGGTTAATTTTCGTTTACTCAAGGAGTAGAAAACATGTTTTCTCTCATTTTTATTTATAAATGATGGCAGTGGAAGGCTACCAAAAGTGCTTGAAACACTTGATAGTGCAGATTTGATAGTAGCTGAGCAAAGAGAACTGATTTTGTGCTGAAATCTAGATCAATTAAGCTATAATGTAACCATGCTTATATCTGGTAATGTTTGAAGGCCAATATGGATGTACTGGGGTTTCCAGATAAAAGTAATTACACTAACATTTAGGATTTTCTACATATGTATTTGTGGTGCAATGTTTTCCATACTCCTAAAGTATACACAAGAAACGCTGTTCCTTCATATTTCCTGGTCATACGCTGCATCCTATTCCTTTCAAGGAGTTGAAATAAATTAGCAAATTGAGGAATTTTGGGAGAGGAATTGCCACACAGGGCTCAGCTTTCTGGTCCTCCTTTGTTTCTAGGAATCTGTCCATGACACAAGTTTTTATGAATAAGGCCATCACATAGTATGGCCTGAAGTTGTTCTCTTCCTGGGACCAAGTAAATAAACACATCAGCTTAATTTTGAAGTTTAGGATTTTAAAAGACCATTGCTGACATACACTGAAGTGATATCCTGAAACTTAGCATTTTTATGGTATTTCACTCTCATCTCGTAGTTTATTTGTCTCTCTCAGTGGACGCAAAGCTTAGATGAGGACAGAAGGTTGTTGCTAATTAAAGATTAAGATCAATTAATATCCTTCACCAATAAATGGCCTGATGTTAAAGAAGGCAATTAATGTTTATATATACTTACAGTCATCTTTATGCTGTGATTTCACAGTATGTTGATGGTATCTATGCTATGTAATTTAACTCATTATTAAAATGGATAAAATGTTTATTGCTTATTCATGTGAATGCCCAGTTCCCAGTTCAGTGAGTAGCATATAATATATGCTAAATAAATATTAACTGAAAAATAAATTAGTGGAATTCAAAAAATATTTTAAAGATATCAATTCTGTTGCCTTTCCTATAAGTTTAATTTAAAAATAACCAAATATGAAACTTGAGGTATGATTAAAATTTATAATACTAAGCATTTGAGAGTTCTTCTATGTCATATATCATACTTTGAAAAACATCCTATATTTTTCAATTAACTTTTTATTTTACAAGCATTAGGTGTAACTCTTACTTTAAAAATAGTAATTTTCATTAGATATGCTGATCAAGAAGTAGCAGGGATAGAAAGTCATGCTATTTATCCAAAATAGAGGGGAAATACATGGAAATCCGAGGTGGCAGGATGTGTTAATCATAGTAAAACTGTTTTTATTTGTTGTCATTGTTGATAAATAAATGCCATCACTAGATATAATGATATGTTTCACAGTTCAGGATTTATTCAGATTTGGAGCTAGAAGTTAACCATAAATTATAGATAAAATGCCATTAGAAATAAAAATAAGACAACTGGTAATGATTTCAAAGACAAATAGTTACAAATCAGCATTTCCCTGAGTTTGAAACCACCTAGTTTAAAACCTTCAAAGAACTAACTGGGTTTCTGATAAAAGCTGCATACACATAGGCACAGAATGTTTTGAGTGATCAGAATCTCCATTTTCACAAAGGACTTTGAGTGGAATGTAGTTAATTTAAGCAAAGTTAATTTGAAAAATAGTAATGAGACTGGAAAGAATTTTTCACTCCAAATATGAAGCCAACAGTTCATGCAAGTTTCTCTGAGAGCATATGAGCCCATCCCACTATTACAAGAGAGGCCTTTGCCTTAACTTTTGGCATTGTTTGGGCGGACTTATGTAATGACAAGGTGATCTATACTTCATGTACATTTACAATCTCTTTATGTAACACATTTAATTTTTTTTTTTTTTTTTTTTTTTTTTTTTTTTTTTTTTTTTTAGATCTTAGTCTGTACTCCAGGCTGGTATGTAGTGGCTCACTGCAGCCTCAACCTCCCGGGCTCAAAGGATCCTCCTGCCTCAGACTGTAGGGCTAAGCCGCCATACCCAGCTGTATTTATTATTATTGTTCTTCTTGAGAAGGGTCTTGCCATATTACCCAGGCAGGTTTTGAACTCCTGGGCTCAAGTGATCCTCCCATCTCAGCCTCTCAAAGTACTGGGACAATCTTTTCATATAACAACAAACCAAAATGTTTTAATTGTGCTGGTAAGTTCTACAAAATAGATTTATCCATCTTGAGAAAGATGTTTGATATGATCAAGCATTGTTGTGGAGAACAAATTACTATCCTTATAAACAACTGGCATAACATTTATTTTCACCTGAATACTTCAAACAGGTGTTAAAACTCATATTTTAAATTTGAGTGAGACTGGACATTCCAACATTAATTTATACAATTAATAAATGGGTTAATACTTTATCAAATATAAAGTTACATGGTCAAACAATACAGACAAAGTGCCATAAGCATTAAGAGCTGTGGCAGAAGTGTTTATTTTCTTTCCAGACTGATGGTAAATCCATGTTTTTATTTTCCGTGATATTATATGGGCCCACCTTCCTGATACCAATGATCTCAGAAGAGCTAGAAGTTTCTTGATAAAATGCAATCTTTGTAAACCTGTTTGAGTGTCTGGATTTGAAAAGAGTTTGTAAGGTTTTGAAAAAGTGTAATTATCCTTTCCTAACCAGCGATATATTCAATCATTTATATGTAGCAAGACAGACATTTCCGTAGTGCTTTTTGTTTTCCATAATAAAAGCTTTAAATCTTCCTTTTTTTTTGGTAGAAATTTAATTTGTTTTAAAAATGACCTACATTATTCAAGATATTTTAGAACTATGTCAAAGCTTTAGAAATTCCAAACAATTCATTTAAGTTATAATTATATAAAACATAGGAAAAATCTGGCACAAGTGTATCTTTTAATGATACAGTTTCACAAAAAGTCACATTATTTTCTTTATAAAATTGTCCAAGGAATTTATGTTTAATCATAAAAAAAGGTTTATCAATGAATAATCTTGGTGAAAAACACAACATTGTTTTTGCAGTTGGCATACCAACATAAGTTAGATATTTCTAACTTGTTTTGAAGTGCTTTCCTTATGTCAGAGGCATTCGAACTAGAGTCACTCCATCTTGAGTAAGGGCTAGAAGAAATGAGGCTGGGACTTGCTGGGTGGGTAGCATTCTCAGGAAGTTTGGTATTCCTAGCCACTAGATGTTTATGGTTAATGGAACAGATTGATAATGTTTACTAAACAGACCCAGACTCAGGAATGTCCTGATATCCTGATATCTTGAGAACAGAAGCATTCTTAATTTTGCTTTAAAGACAATTATATTGGTTTTTGCAAAACATAGAAATTACAAAATTTAATCCTTCATCACAAACCCTTGTAGCAGAGCACATCTCCCCATGATTTTTTGTTGTTGCTGTTATCCTATATATAAATAAGCATTGTACCTAAGGTGAGCACATTCCTCCTCTTACTTTCGGGAATGCTCCATTTTGTCTATGGACTATTTCACCACTTTTTTTTTTTTTTTTTTTTTTTTTTTTTTTAGATGCAGTCTCGCTCTGTTGCCCAGCCTGGAGTGAGTGCAATGGCGCTGTCTTAGCTCACTGCGACCTCTGACTCCCAGCTTCAAGCAATTCTCCTGCTTCAGCCTCTCGAGTAGCTTGGATTACAGGTACACACCACCATGCTTGGCTCATTTTCGTGTTTTTAGTAGATACTGGGTTTCACCATGTTTGCCAGGCTGGTCTCGAACTCCTGACCTCAGGTGATCTAGCCATCTCAGGCTTTCAAAGTGCTGGGATTACAGGTATGAGTCACAATGCCTGGCCACCACTTTACTTTCTTAGTAAACTGGCTTTCACTTTGCACTGTGGACTAATCCTGAATTCTTTCTTGTTCGAGATCCAAGAACCCTTTCTTGGGTCTGGATTGGGACCCCTTTGTGGTAACACTGACAGAAATTTATTCTCCCCAATTACAGAAGTTTGTAATAATTCAGAATATAATTTGTTAAGGTCTAATTATTTGTATTTCCAACCAATGATTTTGTTCTCATTATCAAAATAATTTAAATATTAATCCTAGCTAATATATTTAATTTTTTTGCAAATAAGAATATGTACAGGAAAATATTAGTAAACATAGAATAATAATGATTTATAAGTAAATTTGCAAAAATTTTACTGGATTTATCCATTTAATTACAAAGATTAATACTACAGCTATTAAGAAATCTTGGAGATTCTTAAGTGTGGTCTGTAATCTAAACTTATACTTTAAATTCCCAAATAAATGTAGGTACATTTTCCAAATTACGTATAATAAAACAAATTTGTCTTGTAATCATGAAAAGAAAAAGTTACAAAGCCTTCTTGAAAGCGCTATTTATATACAGTCATTTCTTGAAGAGAATTGTTTATAGCACCTACACATGTACCAAAATTGATATGTAATCAAGTTCCATAGTCAGTCCCGTAGAATCCATGTGTATGAAAAATGGGTCCTCCATACATGTGGATTTCACATCCACAAATACTGTATTTTTCAACTCATGTTTGGTTGGAAACAATCCACATATAAGTGGACCTGTGCAGTTCAAACCCATGTTGTTCAAGGGTCAACTGTGTGTGTCTGCATGTATATATTTAGAGACAGAGATCAAATATCTTTACCTTCCTTGTAAAGGAATTGCTCTTTTATCAAACTTGTTAGGCTGATATCTTCCAGTATCAGTTTTTCAATTAGTATTTATCTGAAGCTTTTCATTTTTGTCAAAACATATAAGGAAATTTAACAAAATGATAAAATTTTTAGTATTCTGAGTTCCAGAACTGCATTACTCCACTGGTCAATTTTAGAATAGGTGTGATGTGGTGCTGAGAAGAATGTATATTCTGTGGATTTGGGGTGGAGAGTTCTGTAAATGTCTATTAGGTTTGCTTGTTCCAGGTCTGAGTTCAAGTCCCGGATATCCTTGTTAATTTTCTGTCTCGTTGATCTGTCTAACATTGACAATGGGGTGTTAAAGTCTCCCACTATTATAGTGTGGGAGTCTAAGTCTCTTTGTAAGTCATTAAGAACTTGCCTATGTATCTGGATGCTCCTGTGTTGGGTGCATACATGTTTAGGATCGTTAGTTCTTCTTGTTGCATTGATCCTTTTACCATTATGTAATGCCCTTCTTCGTCTCTTTTGATGCTTGTTGCTTTAAAGTCTATTTTATCAGAAACAAGAATTGCAACTCTTACTTTTTTTTTTTTGCTCCATTTGCTTAGTAAATCTTTCTCCATCCCTTTATTTTGAGCCTTTGTGTATCCTTGCATGTGAGATGGGTTTGCTGGATTTAATCTTTAAGTATAATTTGGACAATTTTTGTAGAAGTATAAATTGATGCTTTTCCTTTCTTATTTAATTGTTAGTTTACAAGGACTTTGACTTTCTAGATTTGTTATGAAAGCTTAAGAACATAATTCTTGAAAAGTCAAAAAGTATCCATGTGTTTTTTAAATTGATTCAAAAATTAGAAAATATGTTTCTAGCCTATTAATCAGGTGGTAGTTCCAACTTATTTAAATATGTCTGCTAAATTATCGGTATTAGTTGTCACTCACATTAGGTTTAGGTGAAATATATTTATAACTTGAGACTATAGTAAACCTTAATTTTGTGTAATCTTAAAATTTTTCACTAAAATAGCAAATTCTTAAGTATGGGTTTACAAATAGTGGTTTGCCAATTTTATCAAAGATATAAATGTCATGACTCTTAACATAATTTATACCATGCAACATTTAAGTATACACTTTACATAAATTTTGCGTACTTTATTACTGTAAACCATCACAATCTGAATGAAAACCTTCTCATATATCTTTAATCTTTGATTATTTCATGGTCTTTATAACCTCCACATGACCCAGCTTGACTGAAGCATAGACAATTTCTTCCTGACTATAGAACCCTGGCTTCTCTAGAATATTTGCTTCGAAAACCTGTAGTTTTAAATTCTTTTTCTGCCCTTTGGGATGTAAATCTTCTACGACCCAGCAATGTCTTTCTCAAGGATTTGGGAGCTATCCTTCAAAACGGAATCATCAGGGAAGACAGTAACCCATCTCCCAGTCTCTCCAGAAGGGTAGAAATCTAACTTCTATAAGGGACAATTAGTAAACACAGATGGTCTAATCACATCAACCAACTTTGCCTCTCAAGTCCTCCAGGTTCCTTTTAATTAGATCAGTCCATCATTTAAAAATAATTCGTCCATTTTGTTTTAACAGAGTTGAGTTCAACTTCTGTCTTCTATTATTATAGTCTTTTTTTTTTTTTTTTTTTTTTTTTTTGAGACGGAGTTTGTTTCACTCTTGTTACCCAGGCTGGAGTGCAATGGCGCGATCTCGACTCACCGCAACCTCCGCCTCCTGGGTTCAGGCAATTCTCCTGCCTCAGCCTCCTGAGTAGCTGGAATTACAGGCACGCACCACCATGCCCAGCTAATTTTTTGTATTTTTAGTAGAGACGGGGTTTCACCATGTTGACCAGGATGGTCTCGATCTCTCGACCTCGTGATCCACCCGCCTCGGCCTCCCAAAGTGCTGGGATTACAGGCTTGAGCCACCGCGCCCGGCCTTATTATTATAGTCTTGAATAAAGACTGTTGGCTGATTTAATTGTTCCAGGGATTTTTTTTTTTTTTTTTTTTTGTTTTTTTGTATTTACATTCTTACCCAGGCTTTGTGGCCTGAAATGGAATGATGTGGGGCTTGAAATATGTTGGGAATTGTTAACGGGTTAGCATCCTCACTTCCTAGGAAGTCACAAAAGAAGATTATAATTTGGTCAAAAATTCACTCTATGGATGTTGTTGGAAATGCAATTAATTTGTAGCTACAGGAGAATTTTAGTTTTTAATTAGGAGTGAACCCCAGGAGAACAAATACAAAGAGCTTAGACTTGAAGGACTGTTACTCCATACAGATCCTGGAAAGTATAAATCCTGAATCCAAAGACAGAATAAAGTTTACTCTCTTATGTCTCAGGAAATAATGGGGTAGGAAATGTGTTTTATGAATAATGCTTTAACTTTGTGATCTTATAGTAAGTGTTAAGTGTGTCTTTATGGGCATTTTAAAAATAGAAAAGTTCTATAACATCATTTTACTGAAGCTAGTTTTTTTTCATTTATTTCGTTTGACTTATTAGATTTCAAATTTAGATAAGCAATCAATATATTATGAAATCAGGGGATAGAGAAAATAATCTACATAAAACAAAAAGCTTCCATATGCCCTTGTATTCTTGATCTGGTATTTCAACTTTTAGAATAAAATTTTAGCCTATGGATATATTTACCTATGAGAACAAAAATATATTCCACAGATGTCCATTACAAAATTATTTGCATTATAAACCTAAAACATTTGATAGAGGGGCATTTACTTAAAATATAATACACTCATAATAGAATACTAAACAGACACCAGAAATAATCATGAGATATATTGCATGATAGATTGTTGTGCTGATACATTACCAAGTCAAAGAGGCAGTGTGTGTGTGCCTGTGTGTGTGTGTGTGTGTGTGTGTGTGTGTGTGTGTACAGATGCTACTCCATATGCAAAGTGCCTCTTGATAACCCCATTGTAAGCTAAAATTTGTATGTCAAAAATTCATTGGTAAAGCTAACCTACTGGACATTATAGCTTAGTCTAACCTATCTTAAATGTTCTCAGAAGGCTTACATTAGCCTATAGTTGGGCAGTCATCAGAACAATGCACAGAATCTTTTTTATCCTCATGATCACATGGTTGACTGGGAGCTGCAGCTTGATGCTGCCCAGCATTGAGAGGGTATTATGCTGCATAGCTCTAGTCTGGGAAAAGATCAAAATTCAATGTCCAGAGTATGGTTTCCACTGAATGTGCATTGCTTTCACACCACTATAAAGTTAAAAAAACATTGGGTTGAACCATATTAAGTCAAGAACCATTTGAGTATATATTTTCAGGTGTGTATATGTGCATGTAATGAGGTCATATTCGTAAAGAAACCTATCTGGGAAATACACAAGGAAGAGTCAGTGGTATGACTTCCAGGAAAACTTGTTCTCAAATT
Source organism: Saimiri boliviensis (assembly GCF_048565385.1). NCBI lineage: Eukaryota > Metazoa > Chordata > Mammalia > Primates > Cebidae > Saimiri > Saimiri boliviensis. The sequence continues at coordinate 47,253,688 of NC_133463.1, forward strand.
AAAAAAAAATAAGACTGAGAGTTTACTATTTCTTATTGAACATTCTACTACATTGTTTAATTTTTAAAAATCAAGTTTATATATGCTAATCATGATTACTAAATTTATTTATTTAAAAAAGTAAGTGCTCTTGTTCATAAACTAGTAAATCTGTAATTGTAGCATCTAGTGGCATAATGAGGAATATGTTTCCCATATAATTTTTGATCAATGAAATACATCACCTTCAATTGTTAGAGGTTTAATAAAACAGGGATCTTTTGATGTGCATGGCAAATGTATCCCTGGCAGGATTAATATCTTGTATAATTTTAACTGAAGCCCTAAGATTTCATCTTATATCAGTGGGCACTAGATCACATCTGGGTAATCAATACATGTTAAGTGATTTTGTAATAAAACTGACAACTGTATCTTGAATTTCAGAAAGGCAAACAGATATTTTCTAGTGCTATTTACATAGAGACAGCAGAATGTAATCAGTTGGATAAAAACAAAAATACACGACTTGGATTATTGAAGTTAAACAGTCAATACAGTTTAAAGCAATTAGCATGACACATTTAGGGGCAATTGGAAGTATTGTGTGTTGGAAAGGGCAGTGTGGGCTTGTTAAAGAATCCGTGACATGAAGAGAGTTCACCTAAGTTATACGCACTGAGCGTGAAATGGGAAACGCAGCACTCAGAGCCGCCCCTTAAGATCCTCTTATCTCCCCACAGAAGGAAACTGAACTTTATGTGTTGCCTGTGCTGGTGAGGCAGCCTACTATGTTTATCAAAAATAAGCGCCGGGAGTCTAGTTAAAAGGATTTTATACTCTTTTGGTCTCAGAGGAAAAGCAGCTGCAGGAATATACCCCCACCATCACCAAACAAAATCTATTAAGTATCCACATCCACATGGATTCTGTCAGAACTTGGCTAATGGATATCAACTTCAAACACAGCTAGTAGAAGGGTAAATGAACATTTTCTGCCCTGTATTCCTATTTTTCTTAGAATACACGGATTTTTCAGGGTATGGAATATTGTCTGTTCCTCTGTTTCAGAAATGATAGCAGCTACCAGCAACATAAGCAAAAATCCATTATTTATAAAAAGTTACCAGCATTTTAAAGTCACCAGACAATTTACTTTCCTGAGCCACTTAGCCAGGTTGGCTCATATGAAATTATATTTAGTGAAAACCACAGAAAAATCAAAATTTTCCTTTAATTTTTCCTTATCCTTTAGAAATCTCATATTTATCTATTCTTTAAGCTTGTTAGCTTCTTTTCCCAATTCATACTGGCCAGAGGCAAATTCTTCAGGAGGAGAGAATCAAAGTTTAAATGTCTAGATAAGTGCTTCTCAAGATGTTATAAATGGGTTGATATTACAATTAAAATCAGGCCAGGTTGACATCTGCAGACAGAGACTGTATTTATATTAAGTTCTCCTGACAGTTGATGACGTCATATGAGCCATTTCCAATGATCTGAATAATAACCGGGTAAACTTGCTCCTGAATCATAAGTATAATTCCAAAAGCAACTCTGACTTATTCAGGAAATTCTGGAATATAGGGTATGAACTACTGTTGCGTCTTATAAAAACAAAGGAAAAGTGACACAGAAGAAAGTGTCTTCTTACTGTACCTCAATATTTTCTGGAATTGAAACCCAGCTGTAAGACTTCTCATGTAGAATGCTGAGTATTCTAAAGGACTGGTTTTGATTCTAAATATCTGTATCTGAAAACACGTTTTTGAAAACTAAGGCTGTACTTCCTTTAAGCAAAGAACAGAAAGCAGATAATCAAAGTTACTATAATAAGGAGGCCCTATTAGATGAAAAAATTAATTCAAGTCAAATGAATCCTCTTGCTTTAATGTATGCAGATTTTTACAGATTAAAAATGAATCAAAACTTTAGAGAAATCAGAGTTTGATGAACTTGACACATTAAGATAGGTTGTTGATTTTCAAAAAAGTCTTGCGATTTGTTAAAAATAAAGTGCCAGAAATATTAGAGGCACTGCTGCTAATGATTTCATAGCAGCATTTCGGCCTCAGAAATTACAAAAATTTTGATAAGTTCTGAATTATATAATTTATATCTCAGGCTGTGCATAATATGGGTAAAATATTCCTTACATAAATAGACAGAACTGAGATTAAGAACAGGAGAGAAAAATTAAAAAAGAATTCAGCAGAATCCTCAGTATATTTCTTTTAACAAAAGACTAATAGATGACACTAAAACTGCAGTGCTCTTTGGAAAGAATGAGAAAATATGCTACTCATATCTTTCATTATTTCTCTCTATTTTTTCAGCTTCACTTGTAATTTCTCTTTACAATATCCAAATCCTTAATTATTGTGTTTCATGCAGAGAAAGATTTAGGGAAAACATTGACCATCTCTATAGATATCCACGAATTCAGCTCTAGGATCAGCACTGGCAGTCACCTAAATCTAAACGTCACTACTGGGACAAAGAATTGCATGGGCCCTAAGGGAAAAAGCCTTCTGGTATGGCCCTTTACTTCCTGTTAGAATACAAGATGAGGACAGCTTACTCGTTTATTGTGACTAGGAGGCAAAGACAAAACGCCAGTTCTCCAGAGACACCAAGTGGAAGCTCGAACAGAGCTAGATGCTTGGTAATGTTTTTGTGCCACAGAATTAATCCTGGAACAACTGACCCCCAGAATTTCATTGACATAAACGAAAAAATCTCTTATGGTTTACGTTGATATCTAGGTTTTCTGTTACATTTAATCCAAAGCATCCTTAAGTAATATAAATAGCTTCTCACAAAATTAGAAAAATTCTCAACATTACATAAAAGATCTCCCATAACAGCGTCCTGGCTACTGCACTACTTGCTGTACTTCTTTGCATACAGATAAACGATGCCTTTTGTTTCTCATTTTCCTGGAATTGTTACCTCAGTGTCTGTCACATCTGCTTGTTCCTAGCCTTTGCCAACTTCATTGCATCATTGTTTTCTTATTCTTCTTACCCCTCTGGTCTCAGTTTAAATGTCCCCTCTCAGAGATAATTTATCTGATCATTTTAGACAAGGAAATTGATCTCACCATAAATATTTTTCTACAACTGGAGCTATAGTTTTTGTGTTTACTTCATAGCACTATTTAATCATGTTTTAAATGTGCTTGGGATTCCTTTAGCTGTATCACCCTACAGCACAAATCACATGAAGGTAGGAGAAAATGTGTTTTAATTACTTATGATACTTGGCTCCAAGCCAAGGGATCTCTAGTGCATGATAGGTACTTGATAAATACTTGTTCAGTGGATGGATACACAGAGCTACTGATCAGTGCTCCAAAGTAACACACTTATAGATAAGACCCATTTAAATAGTTTAGCCCCTTGGAAAACTAACCATCAGCATAATGAAGTCTGAGTTTGATGCTTAAATGAAAAAAAATATTATTTCATAGTGTTATCTTCCTGCAAACAGTACTGTTGTCAAATCACTGAGGTCCTATGATGTTGGCATGGTGTATTCTGATTTTCTTTGAGCATTTTTTGTATATTTATTACTTCCACTAGCAAGGAAGTTTGATTCACTATGCTTATTTCACTTTTTATTTGATTGTATACCAAACCAATTCCTGAGCATAATTTATTTGAGGACCATTGTTATGTGCTTCTCCTTTACTAATTTATATCTCTTTTATGAAACAGTATGACATCTTTCCATTAGCTCTTACTTTAAAATAATGATTGCTGTGCTGTATTAAGTGAGAACAAATCTTACACAGGATTTAAAAAAGTGTTGTGTATGGGAAAATCATTCAAATATTACGAGGAAAAAAAGAACAACTTGTAATGAAGGAGCAGAAATAATGACACCAGTTAGATTTCATTATTAGATGTGTCTGTTAGAAATTAGATTTAACTGTAGGTAAAGAAGACCCCAATATAACAACATAATCAAATTGGAGTTCTATTTTTTCTATATAACCGAGAAGTTTTTATGTTATGTTTCTTTGGTGGCTCATAGATATTAGGGACAAGATCTATGATTATCCTATACTTCTCCTTATGATAACCTTACGGTCACAAGATGAACACTGAACTCTGGTCTTCACTTCTGCATTCCAATTAAAAGTAAGGGTATAAGAGTCACTTGAATACAAAAAGTATCAAGTGTCTTCCACTTACGTTTTATTGGCCAGAACTGAATCATGATTAAGCCTGGCTGCAATCCTGGTTAAAAATACATATTTTTAAAATTATTATTATGGATACCCCAGGGAATGAGGGTTATGTTCGTGAAGAAAGGAAAAACGGCTACTTGATGGATACATCATAATATTGCCAAAGTGACATTTGTGTCTAAGAAGGAAATACATATTTAGGCTTATTGTATGTGCTTGATGACCATATTCCTAGTGCCACACTTGAACTTCCTCACTGGATAGAGTATACATTTTACAATGAAGACCACACATCTTGCTCCCCACATGGAATGACTGTGCAAAAGAATAGAGAGATACTTAAAAGGCTTTCACTTCCATTTATGACCAAAGAATATTCTGTTTATGAATTTAATTTGATAATAACTCATTGTGGAAACAAAACCAGGTTCAAAATTTGCCACTTGTAGGAACTGCATTGCAGGACAAGGAGAGTACTCTGAGAACCAACACACTCGAGTTCCTTATTCTAGACAGGTTACAGATCCCCCTTCAAATAGAGGGAGTCCTCTTCCCCAAACTGCCGTGGAATTAAAAGGGAAGAGCATCCTCTTGAACCACAGGTGGAGGAGGAAAGCTCATTACACCTGGCAGGAGAGAGCAAGAAGATCCTTTGACATAAATTGGCAGACATTAGAAAGCTATTTTGTGGGACTGCTGATAACAATATTTGGAAAGGATGAAGATGATCAGGAATTGCTAATAACTGATGAGGTTATTGTTTTTTATTTTTTCCTTTTTCTGACTCAGACATTTTGCAGCGTTTTGCTCTGAGAGAAAATTTTCTTCATCGAGTTCCACCTGAGACCATCCAGCTTTTCAGTATTCAGGGTTTAGTAGCAAAAAATGGAGGCTTGGTGAAGAGAGATTGAAGGAAACAGGAGTCTCAAAAACAAAGGATTAACTAGGAGATTATCTAACTAATTAGAGTAGAGATTAACACAGGAGAGCAATTACAGTGAAACAACTAATTTTGAAATAACATCGGTGTAATTATTTACATTAGACTATAATATACATATTAGACAAGAACATTTAGACCAACAGGAAGCTACTTTTAAGACCATTTTTAAACATTTTAAGACCATTCATTCATATGCTAATGAATCATTGTATATTAATTATTGCTTAATTACCAATCTAAATGTATTTGGCAGAATTTAATAACATCATTATAAAATGTCCAGACAATGATATAACAGATTAAATGGTGAAAATAGATGACAAAAATGAAAGAGCCAGAGCTTAACCTATTGGGTATAATTTTTATCTGGTTCTTACATAGAGAAAATAACATTAGTAAAGTTTCAAAATACATTCAATGAAATTGGTTGCTCTTGATATAGAAATATTTCTTGATAATTTGAGACAAATTTTAGCCATAATCCATATTGTATAATTCCAAACAAGGTTTTAATCAAAATTGCTTTATGGAAAAATGCTGCATACTTTTTTTCCAGATGAGAAACCTTCATCAGCCTTTTCAGAAGAAATTCCAAATGAACATTCACATATCTAATGATGGTTTTAAAAACTATTTAAAAATTCATATGGAATGAAAAAAGAGCCCAAATAGCCAAGACAATCCAGGAAAAAAGAAAAAAAGCTGGAGGCATCATGCTATCTGACTTCAAGCAATACCACAGGGCTACACTAACCAAAACTACATGGTACTGGTACAGAAGCAGACACATAGACCAATGAAAATGAATAGAGAGTTCAGAAATAAGGCTGCACACCTACAATCACCTGAGTTTTAACAAAGATGACAACATTAAGAAATTGAGGAAAGATGCCCTATTCAATAAAGGGTGCTGCCTTCACTGGCTAGCCATATGCAGAATATTGAACCTAGACCCCTCCCTTACACCACATGCAAAAGTCAACTAAAGATGAATTAAAGACTTAAGTGTAAAATCCCAAACTATAAAAGCCCTGGAAGGCCACCTAGGCACTATCATTCTGGATGTTGATACAGGCAAGAATTGAAGGTGGAATAACATTTTCAAAGAACAGCCAGAAGGCCATGAGTGTGTGGAGTAAAGGCAGAGGGAAAAGGTTTTAAGAAAATCACCATTTTACAGCAATTTTACACCATTTAGCTGAGAGGAGATGCCTTCCTACCAACTGAAAAGAATCAAAATATCTGATTTTCTCACCACTGAGCCAGGAAACAGAAAAATAAAGGAGGCTAATGAAGAGTAGAGACAGTAATAAACTGAAATTTGTTGAAGAGCAAATCTGTAAAGTTCAAAAGTGATAATTACTTGCTAGGCATGTTATTGGCACATGCCTTTCTGAAAGCCACCGGGACACTGACAGTATTTTGTCGTCTTTTATAAAGAAGTATTCTTAATACTAATGCAAATTAGAGTCACTGGAAAACTTATAAAAAATACATATGTTTAGGTTCCAATTTGAATTGGGTTCTGATCAAATCAGAATTTATGTTGGGTGTGGCCAAGTCATGAGAATAATTTAAAAGTTCCCTAGATGATTCTAATGCAGCTGTTTGAGAATTTTCTCAATTGAAGTAAATGTCAACTTTTTAAAACTTGCCTCTAAGATGAACAGGCAGAGGAAAGAAAGTAGACTAAAAACTAAAATAGGTAACA